>NC_138311.1:53090000-53175000 GCF_965601325.2 Salmo salar | reverse complement strand
TTTCTAGAAGAGATCCATAACAGGGCCAACAATATGAACCATCTGGACGGGTTCTAATGGACAACTCTTCACTCCCCAGCCCCTCAGACCTAAGCCCTCCTCCCCACTCCACCCTCAACCTGTAGCCCTTAACCCAGGCTGAAATTGTCCTATAGAGAAGGGGAATATACAGTGTATTAACTAACCCAAGCAATGAAATTAGTGCTGGTTGGCCTGTCTGTCTCTGTCAGTGTATACTGTGTGACGTGTGTCTCATCAGTGATGGTATGGTGAACTGATATCGCTAAGGGAAGGGGGTTCAAATTAGATTGTAAAAAGTTTCCAACAACCTCAGGGCCGAAAGAGGAACACTGATGTTTTGGGTCTCAAATGAATCTTTAGGTGGCTTCATGTTTTTTTTCCATTCTTTCTTTCTAGTCATCGCCCTCTCTCTTTCTAGTCATCGCCCTCTCTCTTTCTAGTCATCGCCCTCTCTCTTTCTAGTCATCGCCCTCTCTCTTTCTAGTCATCGCCCTCTCTCTTTCTAGTCATCGCCCTCTCTCTTTCTAGTCATCGCCCTCTCTCTTTCTAGTCATCGCCCTCTCTCTTTCTAGTCATCGCCCTCTCTCTTTCTAGTCATCGCCCTCTCTCTTTCTAGTCATCGCCCTCTCTCTTTCTAGTCATCGCCCTCTCTCTTTCTAGTCATCGCCCTCTTTCTTTCTAGTCATCGCCCTCTCTCTTTCTAGTCATCGCCCTCTCTCTTTCTCGTCATCGCCCTCTCTCTTTCTCGTCATCGCCCTCTCTCTTTCTAGTCATCGCCCTCTCTCTTTCTAGTCATCGCCCTCTCTCTTTCTCGTCATCGCCCTCTCTCTTTCTAGTCATCGCCCTCTCTCTTTCTAGTCATCGCCCTCTCTCTTTCTAGTCATCGCCCTCTCTCTTTCTAGTCATCGCCCTCTCTCTTTCTAGTCATCGCCCTCTCTCTTTCTAGTCATCGCCCTCTCTCTTTCTAGTCATCGCCCTCTCTCTTTCTAGTCATCGCCCTCTCTCTTTCTCGTCATCGCCCTCTCTCTTTCTCGTCATCGCCCTCTCTCTTTCTCGTCATCGCCCTCTCTCTTTCTCGTCATCGCCCTCTCTCTTTCTAGTCATCGCCCTCTCTCTTTCTAGTCATCGCCCTCTCTCTTTCTAGTCATCGCCCTCTCTCTTTCTAGTCATCGCCCTCTCTCTTTCTCGTCATCGCCCTCTCTCTTTCTAGTCATCGCCCTCTTTCTTTCTCGTCATCGCCCTCTCTCTTTCTGTGTTTTTTTTGTTGTGGGTTTGTCCCCGTTTGGTTATTCTCTTAATCCTGATAGGCACTCCACTCCACCAATAGAAACACTCCTTTACTGTATTTACCAACAGAAAGGATTGGCCACTCCCTCATGACTTCCTAATCTTGCCATGAAAAGGTTTATCTAAACTAGGCTGCACCGACTCAACCAAACTGAAGCCCACATTTCACTCCCATGGAACTCCATATTTGTAGGCAATAGTTATTTTTGTTTGTTTTTTGTTGTTGTTCTTCACAGTTTTAGATGCCAGTCTGGGGGGGGAAAAAACAGTTCTAGATTTGTATGTTGCCTGAAGAAGCAAGAGGAACGTCACAAGTCAGTCATCTTAGCAGTTCTGGATTTTAGCTAGAAGGATAAACCAAACTCCAATAATAATAATAGCGTACCATCTGAATGCTGTTATCAAAGTGCCACCGACAAGAACCCTCTATGACGGGTAGTAGACAAGCCTCAGGAAATAGACAATAATATAATGGTTAGCAATAGCATCAGTGCCACTAGTAATACCTGTACAACCACTTGGTTACCCTTTACTGCAATCCTAAACTAAATCTCTCTGTAGTGTAAAAGTTAAGTGTTGTTGGACATTCAATTGTAGAATTGAGGCCCTAGATATCTGGCTGGCTGGTTGTGGTGTGCAGTTTACAGCACAAAATTTGCAATCCTCCCTGCCCTATCCCCTTTTATCTCTCCCGTCTCTTTTCCAATACCCCCCCCCCCCCCCCCCCCCCCTCCTATACAGGGACCAAATAGTTGCCAAACTTGTCTTTGTTTATAAAGAGGACGCTACCAAAAGAGAGTATTTTGAATACGCTGTATAGATGTAAATACCTTTAGAGAATTATTTAAAGAGAATGTTCAGAGGAAGGCCTTTTTTGTATTTCCATGAATAAAGTTTCTATTTTAACCTGTGACTGGCCATGTAAATAAAGTCAAAACATACAATCAGCATAATTGTTGTATGTCACTTCCTTTCAAGGAAATTAAAGTGGGTGAAAGGTTCCCCGTTGGAGATGTGTGTACAGTTGAAGTCGGAAGTTTACGTACACCTAGGTTGGAGTCATTAAAACTTGTTTTTCAACCACTTCACAAATTTCTTGTTTAACAAACTATAGTTTTGGCAAGTCGGTTAGGACATCTACTTTGTGCATGACACAAGTCATTTTTCCAACAGTTGTTTACAGATAGATTATTTCACTTATAATTCACTGTATCACAATTCCAGTGGGTCAGAAGTTTACATACACTAAGTTGACTGTGCCTTTAAACAGCTTGGAAAATTCCAGGAAATTATGTCATGGCTTTAGAAGATTCTGATATGCTAATTGACATCATTTGAGTCAATTGGAGGTGTACCTGTGGATGTATTTCAAGGCCTACCTTCAAACTCAGTGCCTCTTTGCTTGACATCATGGGAAAATCAAAAAAATTGTAGACCTCCATGTCTGGTTCATCCTTGGGAGCAATTTGTAACAGTATAGCTTCCGTCCCTCTTCTCGCTCCTACCTGGGCTCGAACCAGGAACACATCGACAACAGCCACCCTCGAAGCGGCGTTACCCATGCAGAGCAAGGGGAACAACTACTCCAAGTCTCAGAGCGAATGACGTTTGAAACGCTATTAGCGCGCACCCCGCTAACTAGCTAGCCATTTCACATGAAGGTACCACGTGTATCTGTACAAACAATAGTACGCAAGTATAAACACCATGGGACCACGCAGCCGTCATACCGCTCAGGAAGGAGACGCTTTCTGTCTCCTAGACATGAACGTACTTTGGTGCGTAAAGTGCAAATCAATCCCAGAACAACAGCAAAGGACCTTGTGAAGATGCTGTAGGAAACAGGTACAACATTATCTATATCCACAGTAAAACGAGTCTTATATCGACATAACCTGAAAGTCCTCCAAGCAAGGAAGAAGCCACTGCTCTAAAACCGCCATTAAAAAGCCAGACTACGGTTTGCAACTGCACATGAGGACAGGTCCTGGACTTTCTGACGGGCCGTCCCCAGGTGGTGACATCTCCACCCCTCAATCTCATCTCATCCTCAACACTGGGGCCCCACAAGGATGCGTTCTCGTCGACCGATTAATCGGAATAGCCGATTAATTAGGGCCGATTTCAAGTTTTCATAACAATCTGTAATCGGTATTTTTGGACACCGATTTGCCGATTTATTATTATATATATTTCTTTATGCAGGTTTAGGGTGTAAAAAAAAATATATAAAAAAAATATATATAAAAAAAAAATATATATATATATATATATATATATATATATATACACTGCTCAAAAAAATAAAGGGAACACTTAAACAACACAATGTAACTCCAAGTCAATCACACTTCTGTGAAATCAAACTGTCCACTTAGGAAGCAACACTGATTGACAATACATTTCACATGCTGTTGTGCAAATGGAATAGACAACAGGTGGAAATTATAGGCAATTAGCAAGACACCCCCAATAAAGGAGTGGTTCTGCAGGTGGGGACCACAGACCACTTCTCAGTTCCTATGCTTCCTGGCTGATGTTTTGGTCACTTTTGAATGCTGGCGGTGCTTTCACTCTAGTGGTAGCATGAGACGGAGTCTACAACCCACACAAGTGGCTCAGGTAGTGCAGCTCATCCAGGATGGCACATCAATGCGAGCTGTGACAAGAAGGTTTGCTGTGTCTGTCAGCATAGTGTCCAGAGCATGGAGGCACTACCAGGAGACAGGCCAGTACATCAGGAGACGTGGAGGAGGCCGTAGGAGGGCAACAACCCAGCAGCAGAACCGCTACCTCCGCCTTTGTGCAAGGAGGAGCAGGAGGAGCACTGCCAGAGCCCTGCAAAATGACCTCCAGCAGGCCACAAATGTGCATGTGTCTGCTCAAACGGTCAGAAACAGACACCATCAGGGTGGTATGAGGGCCCGACGTCCACAGGTGGGGGTTGTGCTTACAGCCCAACACCGTGCAGAACGTTTGGCATTTGCCAGAGAACACCAAGATTGGCAAATTCGCCACTGGCGCCCTGTGCTCTTCACAGATGAAAGGAGGTTCACACTGAGCACGTGACAGACGTGACAGAGTCTGGAGACGCCGTGGAGAACGTTCTGCTGCCTGCAACATCCTCCAGCATGACCGGTTTGGCGGTGGGTCAGTCATGGTGTGGGGTGGCATTTCTTTGGGGGGCCACACAGCCCTCCATGTGCTCGCCAGAGGTAGCCTGACTGCCATTAGGTACCGAGATGAGATCCTCAGACCACTTGTGAGACCATATGCTGGTGCGGTTGGCCCTGGGTTCCTCCTAATGCAAGACAATGCTAGACCTCATGTGGCTGGAGTGTGTCAGCAGTTCCTGCAATAGGAAGGCATTGATGCTATGGACTGGCCCGCCCGTTCCCCAGACCTGAATCCAATTGAGCACATCTGGGACATCATGTCTCGCTCCATCCACCAACGCCACGTTGCACCACAGACTGTCCAGGAGTTGGCGGATGCTTTAGACCAGGTCAGGGAGGAGATCCCTCAGGAGACCATCCGCCACCTCATCAGGAGCATGCCCAGGCATTGTAGGGAGGTCATACAGGCACGTGGAGGCCACACACACTACTGAGCCTCATTTTGACTTGTTTTAAGGACATTACATCAAAGTTGGATAAGCCTGTAGTGTGGTTTTCCACTTTAATTTTGAGTGTGTCTCCAAATCCAGACCTCCATGGGTTGATAAATTGGATTTCCATTGATTATTTTTGTGTGATTTTGTTGTCAGCACATTCAACTATGTAAAGAAAAAAGTATTTAATAAGATTATTTCTTTCATTCAGATCTAGGATGTGTTGTTTAAGTGTTCCCTTTATTTTTTTGAGCAGTATATATATATATATATATATATTCTTTTTTTATATATATATTTTTTTATATATATTTTTTTACACCCTAATTTCTCCTTTATTTAACTAGGCAAGTCAGTTAAGAACAAATTCTTATTTTCAATGATGGCCTAGGAACAGTGGGTTAACTGCCTTGTTCAGGGGCAGAACAACAGATTTTTACCAAGTCAGCTCAGGGATTCGATCTTGCAACCTTCCGGTTACTAGTCCAACGCTCTAACCACCTGCCTTACATTGCACTCCACGAGGAGCCTGCATGGCAGGCTGACTACCTGTTACGCGAGGGCAGCAAGAAGCCAAGGTAAGTTGCTAGCTAGCATTAAACTTATCTTATAAAAAAAATCAATCTTAACATCATCACTAGTTAACGACACATGGTTGATGATATTACAAGTTTAACTAGCTTGTCCTGCGTTGCATATAATCAATGCGGTGCCTGTTAATTTCTCATTGAACCACAGCCTACTTTGACAAACGGGTGATGATTTAGCAAGCGCGCACACAAGTATATATATTTAAACCTGCATATTTAGTTAATATTGCCTGCTAACATGAATTTCTTATAACTAGGGAAATTGTGTCACTTCTCTTGCGTTCCGTGCAAGCAGTCAGGGTATATGCAGCAGTTTGGGCCGCCTGGCTCATTGCGAACTGTGTGAAGTCCATTTATTCCTAACAAAGGCCGTAATTAATTTGCCAGAATTGTACATAATTATGACATAACATTGAAGGTTGTACAATGTAACAGCAATATCTAGACTTAGGGATGCCACCCGTTAGATAAAATACGGAACGGTTCCGTATTTCAGTGAAAGAATAAACATTTTGTTTTCGAAATGATAGTTTCCGGATCCGACCATTTTAATGACCAAAGGCTTGTATTTCTGTGTGTTATGTTATAATTAAGTCTATGATTTGATAGAGCAGTGGTAGAAACCAGCAGAGCGATGGTAGGCACCAGCAGGCTCGTCAGCATTCATTCAAACAGCACTTTCGTGCGTTTGCCAGCAGCTCTTCACAATGCTTCAAGCATTGCGCTGTTTATGACTTCAAGCCTATCAACTCCCGAGATTAGGCTGGTGTAACCGATGTGAAATGGCTAGCTAGTTAGCGGGTGCGCGCTAATAGCGTTTCAAACGCCATTCGCTCTGAGACTTGGAGTAGTTGTTCCCCTTGCTCTGCATGGGTAACGCTACTTCGAGGGTGGCTGTTGTCGATGTGTTCCTGGTTCGAGCCCAGGTAGGAGCGAGGAGAGGGACAGAAGCTATACTGTTACACTGGCAATACTAAAGTGCCTATAAGAAAAATCATAGTTGGTCGACCTCTACTCTCCTGTACTCCCTGTTCACCCATGACTGCGTGGCCATGCACGCCTCCAACTCAATCAAGTTTGCAGACGACCCTACAGTGGTAGGCTTGATTACCAACAACAACGAGACGGTCTACAGGGAGGAGGTGAGGACACTCGGGAGTGTGGTGTCAGAGAAATAACCTCACACTCAACGTCAACAAAACAAAGGAGATGATTGTGGACTTCAGGAAACAGCAGAGGGAGCACCCCCCTATCCAGATCGATGGAACAGTAGTGGAGAAGGTGGAAAGTTTTAAGTTCATCGGCGTACACATCACGGACAAACTGAAATAGTCCACCCACACAGATAGCGCGGTGAAGAAGGCGCAACAGCGCTCCTTCAACCTCAGGAGGCTGAAGAAATTCGGCTTGTCACCAAAAACACTCACAATCTTTTACAGATGCACAATCGAAAGCATCCTGTCGGGCTGTATCACCGCCTGGTACGGCAACTGCTCCGTAACCGTAAAGCTCTCCATAGGGTAGTGAGATCTGCACAACGCATCCCCGGGGGCAAACTACCTGCCCTCCAGGACACCTACACCACCCGATGTCACAGGAAGGCCAAAAAGATCATCAAGGACAACAACCACCCGAGCCACTGCCTGTTCACCCCGTTATCATCCAGAAGGCGACGTCAGTACAAGTGCATCAAAGCGGTGACCGAGAGACTGAAAAGCAGCTTCTATCTCAAGGCCATCAGACTGTTAAACAGCCATCACTAACATTGAGTGGCTGCTGCCAACATACTGACTCAAATCTCTAGCCACTTTAATAATACATTAATAAATAAATACATTTATCACTAGCCCCTTTAAACAATGCCACTTTATGTAATGTTTACATACCCTACATTACTCATCTCATATGTATATACTGTACTCTATACCATCTACTGCATCTTGCCTATGCCGTTCGGCCATCGCTCACCCATATATTTATATGTACATATTCTTATTCATTCCTTGTGTGTATAAGGTAGTTGTGAAATTGTTAGATTACTTGTTAGATATTACTGCATGGTCAGAACTAGAAGCACAAGCATTTCGCTACACTCGCATTAACATCTAATAACCATGTGTATGTGACTAATAAAATCTGATTTGATTTGAAGATCGTACTTTTGAGAAATGTCCTCTGGTCTGATGAAACAAAAATAGAACTGTTTGGCCATAATGACCATTGTTATGTTTGGAGGAAAAAGGTGGAGACTTGCAAGCCGAAAAACACCGTCCCAACCGTGAAGCACGGGGGTGGCAGCATCATGTTGTGGGGGTGCTTTGCTGCAGGAGGGACTGGTGCACTTCACAAAATAGATGGCATCATGAGAAAGGAAAATTATGTGGATATATTGAAGCAACATCTCAAGACATCAGTCAGGAAGTTAAAGCTTGGTCGCAAATGCGTCTTCCAAATGGACAATGACCACAAGCATACTTCTAAAGTTGTGACAAAATGGCTTAAGGACAACAAAGTCAAGGTATTGGAGTGGCCATCACAAAGCCCTGACCTCAATCCTATAGAAAATCTGTGGGCAGAACTGAAAAAGCGTGTGCGAGCAAGGAGGCCTACAAGCCTGACTCAGTTACATCAGCTCTGTCAGGAGGAATGGGCCAAAATTCACCCAACTTATTGTGGGAAGCTTGTGGAAGGCTACCCGAAACATTTGACCCAAGTTAAACAATTTAAAGGCAATGCTACCAAATACTAATTTAGTGTATGTAAACTTCTGACCCACTGGGAATGTGATGAAAGAAATAAAAGCTTTAATAAATAATTATCTCTACAATTATTCTGACATTTCATTCTTAAAATAAAGTGGTGATCCTAACTGACCTAAGACAGGGACATTTTACAAGGATTAAATGTCAGGAATTGTGAAACTGAGTATAAATGTATTTGGCTAAGGTGTATGTAAACTTCCGACTTCAACTGTATGACAATCAGAAATCTCTCCAGAGGGTGATTATTATTTATTTTTTTCTCCACAAGTCATCTATGGGAAATTAGTGTTGATATGAGTTTTATTAATTTGGTGGATGTGAGAGTTTCTTAATCCTCTCCATGACCATGGATCAACCAGGAAATAGCCAGTAGTCCTACGCTACAGAAGTAAATGACCAAAACACTTTGGGTGAAAAACACAGATGTATTTACATTTTATTTACAGATATGTACAACAAATATTGTCCCTCTTTCTGATGTCTGGAAACCTCTTATTGGTCCCCAATAAATATAGGTACTGTGTTGGGGTTGAATATGAGCTGGGGTAGGGTATGGTGGTGGGGGTCCTAGGGTGGAGGTAAGGGGCTCCTAGGGTAGAGGTAAGGGGGTCCTAGGGTGGAGGTAAGGGGGTCCTAGGGTGGAGGTCCTAGGGTGGAGGTAGGGGGATCCTTGGTTGCCTGATCAGCTGGATTCACCACACGCCCCATGAATAGAACAGATCCTGGAGAGAGAGGGATGACAAATGGAACGATTAATAGAAGACCAAACTAACAAGGTGATGCTGTAACGGCAATACAACACACTGACTAAGGCTGTGTTTACACAGTCAGCCCAAATCTGATCTGCCACTGATCTGATTGGTCAAAAAAACTATCGGTGGCAAAAGATCAGAATTGGGCTGCCTGTGTAAACGCAGCTATAGCATGCTTCTTTTACTATGTTGAATATTAGTGGATGGTTTGAGTCCTGAATGCTGATTGGCTAAAAGCCGTGGTATATCAGACCGTATACCACAGGTATGACAAAAAAAATGCATTTTACTATTATAATTACGTTGGTAACCAGTTTATAATAGTAATAAGGCACCTCAGGGGGTTTGTGATATACGGCCAATATACCACGGCTAAGGGCTGTATCCAGGCACTCTGCATTGCGTCGTACATAAGAACAGCCCTTAGCCGTGGTATATTGGCCATATACCACACCCCCTCAGGCCTTATTGCATATGCAAGCCATCTGTTAATTTTTTTGTATGGTAGGCCTACCTGTGCTGACTTGTCGCAAGAGGAAGAAGAAAGGTCGGTCTGCTTTGAAGACGGGAGCTCGGGATCGTTTGAGTAGCACCATAGCTGTGGCTGCAGCTGCCTTGGTCCCGTCCTCTGTTACCTCTATCCTGGCCTCATGAAAGGCATCTGACACATATAGGTCCTCATCTGCTGTGGAGAGAAAAACACAATGTTTAAGTAGTGGACAGTCATCTGCATAGTGTACTGAGGATGACATGGAGCCTCATACAAGGTTTTATAGCTCGACTCAGAAAGTAAACCAAATTCCAATTTTGAAAATGTTCCTCGTTTTGAAAAGCATTGAAGAGACATTGTGGAATTTTGCCCCCCCTAATCTCTATATATATTAAACTAGGATAAGGCAGTTAAGTGTTCTGTACCTGAGAGTCCAGTAAAGTCTGCCGCCATTGGGTTGAAGGCGTCACTGACCCCCATCGACGGCAGAACCAACCTCAGGTTGAACCTGTTCTGCATGTTAAACCTGTTGAATGACAGTGTGCATTACACTACCATTATCCTGTTTGGCCACGATAGATCAGGCATCATGGAGGTTAGGACATGGTAAATGCTATGGGATCCTTGGGATGACCCTACCCCACAAGAGGTCTCTTCACAGTCCCCAAGTCCAGAACAGACTATGGGAGGCACACAGTAATACATAGAGGCCATGACTACATGGAACTTTATTCCACATCAAGTAACTGATGCAAGCAGTAAAATTAGATTTAAAAAACAGATTTAAAAAAAAAACACCTTCTGGAACAGCGGGGACTGTGAAGCAACACAAACATTGGCACAGACACATGCATACACACACACACACACACACACACACACACACACACACACACACACACACACACACACACACACACACACACACACACACACACGGATTTAGTACTGTAGATATGTGGTAGTGGTGGAGTAGGGGCCTGAGGGCACACAGTGTGTTGTGAAATCTGTGAATGTATTGTAATATTTTTAAAATTGTATAAACTGCCTTCATTTTGTTGGAACCCAGGAAGAGTAGCTGCTGCTTTGGCAGGAACTAATGGGGATCCATAATAAACCCCAGGAAGAGTAGCTGCTGCTTTGGCAGGAACTAATGGGGATCCATAATAAACCCCAGGAAGAGTAGCTGCTGCCTTGGCAGGAACTAATGGGGATCCATAATAAACCCCAGGAAGAGTAGCTGCTGCTTTGGCAGGAACAAATGGGGATCCATAATAAACCCCAGGAAGAGTAGCTGCTGCCTTGGCAGGAACTAACGGGGATCCATAATAAACCCCAGGAAGAGTAGCCGCTGCCTTGACAGGAACTAACGGGGATCCATAATAAACCCCAGGAAGAGTAGCCGCTGCCTTGGCAGGAACTAACGGGGATCCATAATAAACCCCAGGAAGAGTAGCCGCTGCATTGGCAGGACCTAACGGGGATCCATAATAAACCCCAGGAAGAGTAGCCGCTGCCTTGGCAGGAACTAATGGGGATCCATAATAAACCCCAGGAAGAGTAGCTGCTGCCTTGGCAGGAACTAATGGGGATCCATAATAAACCCCAGGAAGAGTAGCTGCTGCTTTGGCAGGACCTAATGGGGATCCATAATAAATACAAAATACCCTATAAACCATAATCCTTACCTAACCCTAAACCGTTTTAAATGTCAACTTCAATGGCGTGAAGTTAGGTTGTCCCAGGTATCCCTCTTAGCAAACAACGTTAGGATACAGGGAAAGGAAGCCAGTTTGGGCTAGGAAATGTTTTACATCAGTGATACTAACCTGGTTTAATAAATGTTTTACATCAGTGATACTAACCTGGTATAATAAATGTTTTACATCAGTGATACTAACCTGGCATAATAAATGTTTTACATCAGTGATACTAACCTGGTATAATAAATGTTTTTAAATGAAAACATATTGATATGTGTAGGCTACCTGGGGATGAAGACATCCATCTTGGTTCTACGGAGGCCGGTGTCCCAGGTGGCCACAGCGTTGGGGGTTAGCTGGGATTCCAGCGAGGACAGTGGTGTCTTCCTGTCACTGGGCATAGCCACCAGCAGACTGAGGGAGCGGCCCAGGTACGGCAGCTCCAGAACTGTGTAGCGCTGGTCAGACGAGGTGCGGAACTGACCTACTCATAGATGGGGAAACAAAGGGAGGGACAGCTTTGATAAGGGCACAGGATAAGCAATCGTATGGATTTTAGAATCCTTTTTTACATCAGCAGTTGTCCGTGTTTTACAGACACCCAGCCTAGAACCCCCCCAAAGAGCAAGCGATGCAGAAGCACTAAACACTTGTACTTTACAATGTCTTGTAGACTGTCAAATGATCTAGATTACTATAGTATGAATCAAAACTCCAAACTCTACCGTTAAGCTAAATGTGGTGTGGTACTTGATGGATTGACTATAAGCCACAGCCAAAGGGAGAGACAGACAGAAAGATATTGCCGTTGTCTCTTCTCACTTACCAAAGTTGACCTCTGTGGCCTGGTGCATCATGGGCACCTTGATGGTGCTGCCGTCCGACAGGGTGAAGGGAAGGTTCTGGGTGTCAGTGAAGAGGAACTGTTTCTGCCACACTCCCCGGAAGTTCACAGTGTTGACCAGGGCCATCTGCACCCGCTGTCCCCACCACAAGGCTTCTTCCTGAGCCTCGCCAGACCCAAACAGCTCCCCACTGCCACTGGACTGGAGGGGCTCACCGGTGCCGTGGTTGTGTCCCCACTGTTGCAGCTGGCTTCGACTGTGGTTGGGCTGGCTGAAGTTGGCTCGCGCCAGACTGCTGTTGCCCAAGGCTGCTGCATGCTGGGTAAAAACAGGAAGTAGCTGGACGCCGCTCTGGATGAATAGGACGCAGGCCTGCCGGAGCCGCACACCGTGACTGGAGTTACCCAAATCCCCCTGCGACCGCAACAGGAAGTCATGCACCTGCATATCTGGAGAGACCAGAAGTGGAATCAGTGGCTAGGTTCCTACTAAATTAGCTTTTTGGTTTTCATTTATGGTTAGGGTTAGGCATAAGGTTAGCAGAGTGGTTAAGGTTAGGGTTAGGCATAAGGTTAGCAGTGTGGTTAGGGATAGGCATAAGGTTAGCAGAGTGGTTAAGGTTAGGGTTAGGCATAAGGTTAGCAGTGTGGTTAGGGATAGGCATAAGGTTAGCAGTATGGTCAGGGTTAGGGTTAGGCATATGGTTAGCAATTTGGTGTAGGTTGAAGAACAATCTGGCCTTAAATGGCCATGTACTCTTATAATCTCCATCCGGCACAGCCAGAAGAGGCATAGTCACCCTTCAGAGCCTGGTTCCTCTCTAGGTTTCTTCCTAGGTTCCTGCCTTTCTAGGGAGTTTTTCCTAGCCACCGTGCTTCTACATCTGCATTGCTTTCTGTTTGGAATATTAGGCTGGGTTTCTGTATAGCACTTTGTGACATCAGCTGATGTTAAAAGGGCTTTATAAATACATTGAATTGATAGGTTAGGGTTAAGGTTAGCAGTGTGGTTATGGTTAGGTATAAGGTTAGCAGTGTGGTTAGGGTTAGGTATAAGGTTAGCAGTGTGGTTATGGTTAGGTATAAGGTTAGAAGTGTGGTTAGGGTTAGGCATAAGGTTAGCAGTGTGGTTAGGGTTAGGCATTAGGTTAGCAGTGTGGTTAGGGTTAGGCATAAGGTTAGCAGTGTGGTTAGGGTTAGGCATTCGGTTAGCAGTGTGGTTATGGTTAGGCATTAGGTTAGCAGTGTGGTTAGGGTTAGGCATTAGGTTAGCAGTGTGGTTAGGGTTAGGCATTCGGTTAGCAGTGTGGTTAGGGTTAGGCATTAGGTTAGCAGTGTGGTTAGGGTTAGGCATTAGGTTAGCAGTGTGGTTAGTGTTAAGCATTAGGTTAGCAGTGTGGTTAGGGTTAGGCATTAGGTTAGCAGTGTGGTTAGTGTTAAGCATTAGGTTAGCAGTGTGGTTATTAAGCATTAGGTTAGCAGTGTGGTTAGGGTTAGGCATAAGGTTAGCAGTGTGGTTAGGGTTAGGCATTAGGTTAGCAGTGTGGTTATTAAGCATTAGGTTAGCAGTGTGGTTATGGTTAGGCATTAGGTTAGCAGTGTGGTTAGGGTTAGGCATTAGGTTAGCAGTGTGGTTAGGGTTAGGCATTAGGTTAGCAGTGTGGTTAGGGTTAGGCATTAGGTTAGCAGTGTGGTTAGTGTTAAGCATTAGGTTAGCAGTGTGGTTAGGGTTAGGCATTAGGTTAGCAGTGTGGTTAGTGTTAAGCATTAGGTTAGCAGTGTGGTTATTAAGCATTAGGTTAGCAGTGTGGTTAGGGTTAGGCATAAGGTTAGCAGTGTGGTTAGGGTTAGGCATTAGGTTAGCAGTGTGGTTATTAAGCATTAGGTTAGCAGTGTGGTTATGGTTAGGCATTAGGTTAGCAGTGTGGTTAGGGTTAGGCATTAGGTTAGCAGTGTAGTTAGGGTTAGGCATTAGGTTAGCAGTGTGGTTAGGGTTAGGCATTAGGTTAGCAGTGTGGTTATTAAGCATAATGTTAGCAGTGTGGTTAGTGTTAAGCATTAGGTTAGCAGTGTGGTTAGGCATTAGGTTAGCAGTGTGGTTAGTGTTAAGCATTAGGTTAGCAGTGTGGTTAGGGTTAGGCATTAGGTTAGCAGTGTGGTTATTAAGCATTAGGTTAGCAGTGTGGTTAGGGTTAGGCATTAGGTTAGCAGTGTGGTTATTAAGCATTAGGTTAGCAGTGTGGTTAGGGTTAGGCATAAGGTTAGCAGTGTGGTTAGGGTTAGGCATTAGGTTAGCAGTGTGGTTAGGGTTAGGCATTAGGTTAGCAGTGTGGTTAGTGTTAAGCATTAGGTTAGCAGTGTGGTTAGTGTTAAGCATTAGGTTAGCAGTGTGGTTATTAAGCATAAGGTTAGCAGT
This sequence comes from Salmo salar, assembly GCF_965601325.2. Classification (NCBI taxonomy): domain Eukaryota; kingdom Metazoa; phylum Chordata; class Actinopteri; order Salmoniformes; family Salmonidae; genus Salmo; species Salmo salar. The sequence continues at coordinate 53,160,525 of NC_138311.1, read as the reverse complement.
GTGGTTAGGGTTAGGCATTAGGTTAGCAGTGTGGTTATTAAGCATTAGGTTAGCAGTGTGGTTAGGGTTAGGCATTAGGTTAGCAGTGTGGTTATTAAGCATTAGGTTAGCAGTGTGGTTAGTGTTAGGCATTAGGTTAGCAGTGTGGTTATTAAGCATTAGGTTAGCAGTGTGGTTAGGGTTAGGCATTAGGTTAGCAGTGTGGTTAGGGTTAGGCATTAGGTTAGCAGTGTGGTTAGTGTTAGGCATTAGGTTAGCAGTGTGGTTAGGGTTAGGCATTAGGTTAGCAGTGTGGTTATTAAGCATTAGGTTAGCAGTGTGGTTATTAAGCATTAGGTTAGCAGTGTGGTTAGGGTTAGGCATTAGGTTAGCAGTGTGGTTAGGGTTAGGCATTAGGTTAGCAGTGTGGTTATTAAGCATTAGGTTAGCAGTGTGGTTATTAAGCATTAGGTTAGCAGTGTGGTTATTAAGCATTAGGTTAGCAGTGTGGTTAGTGTTAAGCATTAGGTTAGCAGTGTGGTTAGTGTTAAGCATTAGGTTAGCAGTGTGGTTATTAAGCATTAGGTTAGCAGTGTGGTTATTAAGCATTAGGTTAGCAGTGTGTTTAGTGTTAAGCATTAGGTTAGCAGTGTGGTTATTAAGCATTAGGTTAGCAGTGTGGTTATTAAGCATTAGGTTAGCAGTGTGGTTATTAAGCATTAGGTTAGCAGTGTGGTTATTAAGCATTAGGTTAGCAGTGTGGTTATTAAGCATTAGGTTAGCAGTGTGGTTATTAAGCATTAGGTTAGCAGTGTGGTTATTAAGCATTAGGTTAGCAGTGTGGTTATTAAGCATTAGGTTAGCAGTGTGGTTAGTGTTAAGCATTAGGTTAGCAGTGTGGTTATTAAGCATTAGGTTAGCAGTGTGGTTAGGGTTAGGCATTAGGTTAGCAGTGTGGTTAGGGTTAGATCAGATTTTAAGAAGATAAATAGAACTGGTCTTCCCCACTAATGGTTGAGGGTTAGAGTAAGCTGACTCTAGATAAGATTTTGCAACTTTTCCAGATAGTGACGACCCAAATGGAAACCTTATGTGTTCAAGAATGTGATGAGGAAACGATGTATTCCAAAACAAGAGTGAAGAAGACACCAGGATCCGGCCAACCATTTAATCCAGCTCTGCAATTGCATGTATGTATGTATGTATGTATGTATGTATGTATGTATGTATGTATGTATGTATGTATGTATGTATGTATGTATGTATGTATGTATGTATGTATGTGTGTGTGTGATTTATGTATGTATGTATGTATGTATGTATGTATGTATGTATGTATGTATGTATGTATGTATTACATTACATTACATTTAAGTCATTTAGCAGACGCTCTTATCCAGAGCGACTTACAAAATGGTGCATTCACCTTATGATATCCAGTGGAACAACCACTTTACAATAGTGCATCTAAATATTTTAAGGGGGGGGGGGGGGTTTAGAAGGATTACTTTATCCTATCCTAGGTATTCCTTAAAGAGGTGGGGTTTCAGGTGTCTCCGGAAGGTGGTGATTGACTCCGCTGTCCTGGCGTCGTGAGGGAGCTTGTTCCACCATTGGGGTGCCAGAGCAGCGAACAGTTTTGACTGGGCTGAGCGGGAACTGTGCTTCCTCAGAGGTAGGGGGGCCAGCAGGCCAGTGGTGGATGAACGCAGTGCCCTTGTTTGGGTGTAGGGCCTGATCAGAGCCTGAAGGTATGGAGGTGCCGTTCCCTTCACAGCTCCGTAGGCAATCACCATGGTCTTGTAGCGGATGCGAGCTTCAACTGGAAGCCAGTGGAGAGAGCGGAGGAGCGGGGTGACGTGAGAGAACTTGGGAAGGTTGAACACCAGACGGGCTGCGGCGTTCTGGATGAGTTGTAGGGGTTTAATGGCACAGGCAGGGAGCCCAGCCAACAGCGAGTTGCAGTAATCCAGACGGGAGATGACAAGTGCCTGGATTAGGACCTGCGCCGCTTCCTGTGTGAGGCAGGGTCGTACTCTGCGAATGTTGTAGAGCATGAACCTACAGGATCGGGTCACCGCCTTGATGTTAGTGGAGAACGACAGGGTGTTGTCCAGGATCACGCCAAGGTTCTTAGCACTCTGGGAGGAGGACACAAGGGAGTTGTCAACCGTGATGGCGAGATCATGGAACGGGCAGTCCTTCCCCGGGAGGAAGAGCAGCTCCGTCTTGCCGAGGTTCAGCTTGAGCTGGTGATCCGTCATCCACACTGATATGTCTGACAGACATGCAGAGATGCGATTCGCCGCCTGGTTATCAGAAGGGGGAAAGGAGAAGATTAATTGTGTGTCGTCTGCATAGCAATGATAGGGGAGACCATGTGAGGATATGACAGAGCCAAGTGACTTGGTGTATAGCGAGAATAGGAGAGGGCCTAGAAGTATGTATGTATGTATGTATGTATGTATGTGTGTATGTATGTGTGTATGTATGTATGTGTACATATAAAGTGTGTATGTACATGTATGTACTGCATGTATGTACACTACCGTTCAAAAGTTTGGGGTCACTTTGTTCCTTGTTTTTGAAGGAAAAGCACATTTTCTGTCCATTAAAATAACATCAAACTGATCAGAAATACAGTGTAGACATTGCTAATGTTGTAAATGACTATTGTAGCTGGAAACTGCAGATTTTTTATGAAATATCTACATAGGCATACAGAGGCCCATTATCAGCAACCATCACTCCTGTGTTCCAATGGAACGTTGTGTTAGCTAATCCAAGTTTATCATTTGAAAAACCTAATTGATCATTAGAAAACCCTTTTGCAATTATGTTAGCACAGCTGAAAACTGTTGTCTGCTTAAAGAAGCAATAAAACTGGCCTTCTTTACACTAGTTGAGTATCTGGAGCATCAGAATTTGCGGGTTCGATTACAGGCTCAAAATGTCCAGAAACAAAGACCTTTCTTTTGAAACTAGTCAGCCTATTCTTGTTTTGAGAAATGAAGGCTATTCCATGCGAGAAATTGCCAAGAAACTAAAGATCTCGTACAACGCTGTGTACTACTCCCTTCACAGAACAGCGCAAACTGGCTGAAACCAGAAGAGAAAGAGGAGTTTGAGGCCCCGGTGCACAACTGAGCAAGAGGACAAGTACATTAGAGTGTCTAGTTTGAGAAACAAATGCCTCACAAGTCCTCAACTGGCAGCTTACCGTAATTTCCAGACTATAAGCCGCAACTTTTTTCCCACGCTTTGAACCTCGCGGCTTAAACAATGACGCGGATAATATATGGATTTTTCCCGCTTTCAATTTTTTTTTCTCCAAAAGAACACATTCTGTGACGTGCTCAGTTTTTTGGCAGCATGAAGCTTTCATTAGACCAATGAAATTTGCCGAACGGGTTAAGGTCAAACAACTTTTTTGTTTACTGTTTAGATTAAATCGAGCGCTCTCAAACTTCCCATCATTCTGATTACGGTAGTCATTTTGTCACCCTCATCATGGCAAAGACACGGAGAAATGCATATGATGCAGCTTTCAAGTTGAAGGCGATTGATCTGGCTGTTGGAAAAGGAAATAGAGCTGCTGCACGGGAGCTTGGTCTTAATGAGTCGATGATAAGACGTTGGAAACAGCAGCGTGAGGAATTGACTCAGTGCAAAATGACAACTAAAGCTTTCAGAGGGAAGAAAAGCAGATGGCCCGAACTAGAAAATTAGCTCGAAGACTGGTTCAACACACAGAGAGCAGACGGCCGAGGTATTTCAACTGTGCAGATCCGACTGAAAGCCAAAACAATCGCCACCGCAATGAAGTTTGAGGATTTTAGAGGTGGACCATCGTGGTGTCTCAGATTTATGAGACGTAAAGGCCTGTCCATCAGGGTACAGACGAGTCTGTGTCAGCAGCTCCCTCTCGACTACGAGGAAAAAGTTTAAAACTTCCGCAAATTCACTGATGCAAAGATAGCGGAGCATTCCATTGGCCCGCACGACATCATAAATATGGATGAGGTTCCTCTGACGTTTGACCTGCCTCTCACTCGGACTGTCAACAGGAAAGGCGAATCATCCGTCACGCTGAAAACAACTGGGCATGAAAAAAACGCACTTCACCTGTGTTCTGAGCTGTACGGCATCGGGAGAAAAGCTTCCACCGATGGTGATTTTTAAACGCACGACGATGCCAAAAGAAAAATTCCAGAGAGGAATTGTTGTGAAAGTCAACAAGAAAGGATGGATGACGGAAAGCCTAATGCATGAATGGCATACGGAGTGTTACGGCAAGCGACCGGGAGGATTCTTTCACAGGAACAAGGCATTGCTCACTTTGGACAGCATGAGGGCCCACATAACAGATTCGGTGAAAGAAGCCATCAAGAGGACAAACTCAATTCCAGCTGTGATTCCTGGGGGCACAACAAAGTATTTGCAGCCACTCGACATCAGTGTAAATCGTGCATTTAAGGTGGCGCTCCGTGTTCAGTGGGAGGCTTGGATGACAAGTGGGGAGAAATCCTTCACTAAAACGGGCCGCATGCGAAGAGCAACTTATGGTCAAGTCTGCCAGTGGGTCCTGACAGCGTGGAGCATTGTCAAAAAATCCACTATCATCAACGGGTTTCGAAAGGCTGGACTGCTGCGTGTTGAAGAGGGCTCAGCGGGGGATTTGCCTCCGGATGAAAGTGACGAGAGCGACAATGAAAACGATCCAATATCGGATGAAGCAATTCTGAGGCTATTCAACTCCGACACCGAAGGAGATGACTTCAGTTGTTTCAGTGCACAGGAGGAGGAAGATAGTGACCAATGACTTTCTTGGTAGGCTACTGTTTACTGCTAATTTTTGATTTTTTGTTACAAGCCGTGTTTCGTTAAAGCCTATTTATTTTTGTTACAAGCTGTGTTTCGTTAAAGCCTATTTATTTTTGTTACAAGCTGTGTTTCGTTAAAGCCTGTGTAAAGTTAATTTGTTTCAATGTACCGGTAGGCACCTCCGGCTTATAGACGTGCGGCTTATTTATGTTTAAAATATATATATTTTTTAATTCAGTGGCTTATATTCAGGTGCGCTCAATAGTCCGGAAATTACGGTAATTAAATAGTACCCGGAAAACACCAGTTTTAACGTCAACAGTGAAGAGGCGACTCTGGGAGGCTGGCCTTCTAGGCAGAGTTCCTCTGTCCAGTGTCTGTGTTCTTTTGCCCATCTTAATCTTTTTTTTTTATTGGCCAGTCTGAGATATGGCTTTTTCTTTGCAACTCTGCCTTTGCAAGGGTTAAAAAAAAGTCTCACCATCCCCACCCCTAAACTACTTCCCGCGGCTATGGACCCATATAAAGTCAGCAAAAAAAGAAACGTCCCTTTTTCAGGACCCTGTCTTTCAAAGATAATTCGTAAAAATCCAAATAACTTCACAGATCTTCATTGTAAAAGGTTTAAACACTGTTTCCATGCTTTTTCAATGAAACAAACAATTAATGGACATGCACCTGTGGAATGGTCATTAAGACACTAACAGCTTACAGATGGTAGGGAGTTAAGGTCTCAGTTATGAAAACTTAGGACACTAAAGAGGCCTTTCTACTACCTCTGAAAAACACCAGAAGAAAGATGCCCAGGGTCCCTGCAGATTTGCGTGAATGTGCCTTAGGCATGCTGCAAGGAGGCATGAGGACCGTAGATGTGGCCAGGGCAATAAATTGTGATGTCCGTACTGTGAAACGCCTAAGACAGCGCTACAGGGAGACAGGACGGACAGCTGATCATCCTCGCAGTGGCAGACCATGTGTAACAACACCTGCACAGGATTGGTACACACCTGCGGGACAGGTACAGGATGGAAAAAACAAATGCCCGAGTTACACTAGGAACGCACAATCCCTCCATCAGTGCTCAGACTGTCCGCAAGAGGCTGAGAGAGGCGCGACTGAGGGCTTGTAGGCCTGTTGTAAGGCAGGTCCTCACCAGACATCACCGGCAAAAACGTTGCCTATGGGCACAAACCCACCGTCGCTGGACCATACAGGACTGGCAAAAAGTGCTCTTCACTGACGAGTCGCAGTTTTGTCTCACCAGAGGTGATGGTCGGATTCATGTTTATTGTCGAAGGAATGAGCGTTACACCGAGGCCTGTACTCTGGAGCGGGATCGATTTGGAGGTGGAGGGTCCGTCATGGTCTGGGGCGGTGTGTCACAGCATCATCGGACTGAGGTTGTTGTCATTGCAGGTAATCTCAACGCTGTGCGTTACAGGGAAGACATCCTCTTCTCTCATGTGGTATCCTTCCTGGAGGCTTATCCTGACATGACACTTCAGCATGACAATGCCACCAGCCATACTGCTCGTTCTGTGCATGATTTGCTGCAAGACAGGAATGTCAGTGTTCTGCCATAGCCAGCGAAGAGCCCAGATCTCAATCCCATTGAGCACGTCTGGGACCTGTCGGATCGGAGGGTGAGGGCTAGGGCCATTCCCCCCAGAAATGTCCGGGAACTTGCAGGTGCCTTGGTGGAAGCGTGGGGTAACATCTCACAGCAAATACTGGCCAATCTGGTGCAGTCTATGAGGAGGAGATGCACTGCAGTACTTAATGCAGCTGGTGGCCACACCAGATACTGACTGTTACTTTTCATTTTGACCCACCCTTTGTTCAGGGACACATTATTCCATTTCTGTTAGTCACATGTCTGTGGAACTTGTTCAGTTTATGTCTCAGTTGTTGAATCTCATACAAATATTTACACATGTTAAGTTTGCTGAAAATAAACGCAGTTGATAGTGAGGATGTTTTTTTTTTTTTTGCTGAGTTTATTTCAATCATATTCAAATAAAATGTCATGTTCATGCTCGATTGAGTTCTATTTTGCTAATTGTTGGCTACCGTCTGTGATTTTTGCCTCAATATTTCATGATGTGTAACAAGATGTGCACAATAATGTGCCAAAGAATAAGCCTAAATATTTGCAGATATAGGTGATAATATCGCTCTAGGACGCTGATTCGTCGTCCGTATTGTGGACTAATGTTAAGGTAATATTTGAATGGAGAAAAATGATCAGAGCAAGGCTGCTTTCCATCCTATCAGTATCATATCGACACATTCTCCAATGGCGGTTAAATCTACGCAGTGTTTTGAGAAACGCATGAGACATCGAGCCCAGGTCCATACCACATGTGTATATACTGTACACAGCCACCCGTGGCTTAGAGTCAAAACCTTTTCTTCACTTTGGCACCTTTCACCTTTTTTATCAATCAAGTATGCTGATAAATCAATAAAATATGCTCCTTCTCTCTCTCTGCCTGAAGTACGCCCTTCTCTACATGACCTTTTAAACTTTACTGGTTTAGTGACTAATGTGTAACACCATGACCTTTCGACCCCAGAGTCTCAGTGTTATCCTCTGAATAATCTGATTACAAAGCAGAGGCGGGTATTAAGGCTCCAGACACCACTCTACCAGCCCACAGGACCCCCCATACCAATTGGCCCACAGGACCCCCCATACCAATTGGCCCACAGGACCCCGTACCAACGGTGCAGCCCGGCACCAGTTTAAGGGAATATTCTCAGGTGACTGATTTAAACAAACCGTAATGGAGAGCAAAATAAACCCACAGTGGTAAAGATGCTAGTTAAAGGGCTCAGCCATCCTCTGGATGCCCTTTGACCTCTTAGCCCATGGGGCTCTGTTTGGGGAGCGGGGTTTCTTACCGTTGATGTCATATCCCAGTGCGGCCACCAGTTGCGCCAGCGTGTTGCCGCGGGCGCCCAGCTGCAGAAGACCCAAGGACAGCGAGACGCTCGCTGGCGACACGATCAAGTTGGAGTTGTTCTCTGTCTTGGTGAGCGTTTGGTAAAGGCTGACGGCGAACTCTGCGTGCAGCTCTCCCATGGTGTCTTGAAGGCTGAAGGCGTCACACTGACCCCTCTCCACCAACCAGAAGTAGACAAACAGCGAGGTCATCGACAGGCGACACATGACCTTGGAGGTCAAAGGTCAAAGGACAAATGTAGATGTTGATGGCAGATGGGGCCCACAGAGATAGGGCCCACAGAGATGGAGTCCACAGAGATGGGGCCCACAGAGATGGAGTCCACAGAGATGGGGTCCACAGAGATGGGGCCCACAGAGATGGGGCCCACAGAGATGGAGTCCACAGAGATGGGGTCCACAGAGATGGGGTTCACAGAGATGGGGCCCACAGAGATGGGGCCCACAGAGATGGGGCCCACAGGGATGGGGTCACTACAAAGACAAGGAGGGAAGGTCATGTTATAACGTCTTTATAAGGCATAGTCTTATTGTTCCGTGTCACTACATAGATAGATTTTATTTGGCAGTTTAAAAAAAAATAGACATGCGTAAAACTTGACAAGGATAATACAAAGTCAATGATTTGTGATCCCTGATGATATCAAGTGTTGCCTTAGATACATTCATGAATAGTTCTTGATCGAATAACTTTTCATTGTAACACCAGACTTAGTTACTTATGGAAATCCAGAGGACATATGAATTAAAAGAAAATGATTCCCTTGTTATGTTGAGATCACAACTTATTTATCTCATGAGCACGACAAAAAAAACTTTTTGGGTGGGTCAAGATCACGAGATAAACTGTATAAATAGGAGTGGATGTATTGACGTTAGATTGACAGTATGACTGAGGCGGCAGAGCCCACGGTGGATCAGAGCCCACGGTGAATCAGAGCCCACGGTGGATCAGAGGCCACGGTGGATCAGAGCCCACGGTGGATCAGAGGCCACGGTGGATCAGAGCCCACGGTGGATCAGAGGCCACGGTGAATCAGAGCCCACGGTGGATCAGAGCCCACGGTGGATCAGAGCCCACGGTGGATCAGCACATACAGTTGAAGTCGGAAGTTTACATACACCTTAGCCAAATACATTTAAATTCAGTTTTTGACAATTCCTGACATTTAATCCTAGTAATAATTCCATATCTTAGGTCAGTTAGGATCACCACTTTATTTTAAGAATGTGAAATGTCAGAATAATAGTAGAGAGAATGATTTATTTCAGCTTTTATTTCTTTCATCACATTCAAAGTGGGTCAGAAGTTTACATACACTCAATTAGTATTTGGTAGCATTGCCTTAAAATTGGGTCAAACGTTTCGGGTAGCATTCCACAAGCGTCCCACAATAAGTTGGGTGAATTTTGGCCCATTCCTCCTGACAGAGCTGGTGTAACTGAGTCAGGTTTGTAGGCCTCCTTGCTCGCACACACTTTTTCAGTTCTGCCCTCAAATTTTCCATAGGATTGAGGTCAAGGCTTTGTGATGGCCACTCCATCACCTTGACTTTGTTGTCCTTAAGCCATTTTGCCACAACTTCGGAAGTATGCTTGTTGTCATTGTCCATTTGAAAGACCCATTTGCGACCAAGCTTTAACTTCCTGACTGATGTCTTGAGATGTTGCTTCAATATATCTAACATTTTCCTTTCTCATGATGGCATCTATTTTGTGAAGTGCACCAGTCCCTCCTGCAGCAAAGCACCCCCACAACATTATGCTGCCACCCCTGTTCCTCACGGTTAGGATGGTGTTCTTCGGCTTGCAAGCCTCCCCCTTTTTCCTCCAAACATAACGATGGTCATTATGGCCCAATGGTTCTATTTTTGTTTCTTCAGACCAGAGGACATTTCTCCAAAAAGTACGATCTTTGACCCCATGTGCAAAGCATAGTCTGGCTTTTTTATGGCGGTTTTGGAGCAGTGGCTTCTTCCTTGCTTGGAGGACTTTCAGGTTATGCCGATATAGGACACGTTTTACTGTAGATATAGATACTTTTGTACCTGTTTCCTCCAGCATCTTCACAAGGTCCTTTGCTGTTGTTCTGGGATTGATTTGCACTTATCGCAACAAAGTACATTCATCTCTAGGAGACAGAATGTGTCTTCTTCCTGAGCGGTATGACGGCTGCGTGGTCCCATAGTGTTTATACTTGCATACTCTTGTTTGTACAGATGAACGTGGTACCTTCAGGCATTTGGAAATTGCTCCCAAGGATGAACCATACTTGTGGAGGTCTACAATTCTTTTTCTGAGGTGTTGTCTGATTTCTTTTGATTTTCCCATGATGTCAAGCAAAGAGTCACTGAGTTTGAAGGTAGGCCTTCAAATACATCCACAGGTACACCTCCAATTGACTCAAATTATGTCAATTAGCCTATCAGAAGCTTCTAAAGCCATGACATCATTTTCTGGAATTTTCCAAGCTGTTTAATAAAGGCACAGTCAACTTAGTGTATGTAAACTTCTGACCCACTGGAATTGTGATACAGTGAATTATAAGTGAAATAATCTGTCTGAAAACAATTGTTGGAAAGATTACTTCTGTCATGCACAAAGTAGATGTCCTAACCGACTTGTCAAAACTATAGTTTGTTAACAAGAAATGTGTGGAGTGGTTGAAAAACAAGTTTTAAGTGTACGTAAACTTCTGACTTCAACTGTACATTTCTATTGATTGCTACACTAAGGGACGGTACATTTCATGCTGACATCATGCTTTCATTTGTGTTTGGAACTCATCAGTTTATAAGTTTGAACGTTAGCAAGCTAAATATCCCTTACCTTGAGCTATAGAGCTTGTGGGGAAGCTAAGCCCTGGTGGGGCATTTAAGCCCTGAACAATGCCTGACAGGCAGCCCTGTCTCCCAGGCTGTGTGGCACCCCCAAGACCACAGCCAATCGCATGCAAGCAGCTAACTTGGCTAGCCTTGTGAGCTAGCTGGCTAGTCTTGTGAGCTAGCTAGCTAGTTAGCTAGGTAGTCTTGCTAGCTAGATAAGTAGCTAGCTAACTTGTTATCTACGCTAGTTGTTAGCTTGCACAACTGATATATAATTGTAAGGAACACTTCATGTTTTATCGATAATATTTACATTTACAAAGTGAGTGAGCTATATTTTTGACAGTCTGATAAGCAGACTCAAAGGCTGATAAGTCATGATGCTGCCTTGCAGGCTGTTTCATAGGTAAAGCTCCTTGCAAGCTGATAAGCATTGATGAGTTTGGATTTCTAAACTTGAAATATTATTAATCATTAATTGTAATAGAAACATGAGGGGTGCCATAGTCTAGCGTCTACACCAGAAGTTAATGGGTATCTGTAGGAGGAATGTATATGGTGAAGGCAATTAAGCTTGGAATGTACTGAGTGAAGGAAAGACGATCACATCTCGGCAGGCACTGATAAGGGTGGGGAGTTGTGGATTAGTGAGGAATGGGGGCTGAGGTCAGGTCAGGTCACATTAAGGGAGAAGGAACATTTTATTTCCTGTGTCACTTAATTTCCTGCCTAGCAACAGAGATGTGGTGTTTAGAGAGAAAGAGGAGATTCAACCCCAAATTGGGGTATATATACCACCGCTGGTGGAACCATGTCTTTGTCTGTTCAGCTGTTCGATCCCTTGGGGTGAATAAACGTGGATTAAGCTTTCATAGTGTCCTTCGAGTTCTTACTCTGATGTTTAGAACCTAACAGCATTCAGTGCATTATGTATATGATCAAGAGTGAGTGAGCTCTATTCCGGGCATGCTGATCTGACTTAATAGCAGACTCGGATGCTGATATGTCAGGATGCTGATAAGTCAGGATGCTGCCTTGTAGGTTGTTTGCAAGGAGCCTTACATATAGCATCGCTACTGTTATTTTTCACTGTCTTTTTTATTTCTTACTTACCTATTGTTCACCTAATACCTTTTTTGCACTGTTCATTAGAGCCTGTAAGTACGCATTTCACTGTAAGGTCTACACCTGTTGTATTCGGCGCACGTGACAAATACACTTTGATTTATCAGCTTCTGAGGCTGCTATTAAATCTGATTAGCCTGCCAGGAATATAGCTTATTATCCACAAAACATAAAGGTTCCCTTATAATTATACACATCAGTAATGCAAGCTAAGAACCAGCATAGATAACAAGCTAGTTTGCTAGCTAGCTAACACGACTACCTGGCTAACTAGCTAGCTCACAAGACTAGCCAAGTTAGCTGCGTTGTACCTCGCATGCGTTTGACTGTGGTCTTGGGTGCGGACGGCCAGGCATCGTTCAGGGCTTAAATGCCCCCGCGACCACATTGCGATCGACCCACCCAGAGGGCACCTTGATGAGGTGGTTTATTATCATGCATCTGAACAAATGAATGGATGATGATGGAATTTTGATGATCTTGTGATCTCGAAACAAAACAACTTTTGTTATCTAGTGATCATGAGATCACTAGATAACCCGTGCGTCAATCAAAGTAACATAGTAACAAAAAAATCCTTATCAAAATCTGTCAGTTTAAACTAGAGATATCAGGATTTGCATGGGCTGCGTCTCAATCCACCACATCCGCCAGCCATCCTTATCTGCGGTAGAAGGTGGGCGAGCTAGGAGCTTGTCAGACTATGAGACATCCCCAAAATTGGTATTTTCACAAAAACGTCTGTAGCGTCTGAACAGTTTAACGTATACACTATTATGACCACTTTGTGGAAAGGGTGGAATCACAACTGTCACAGGACTCATCTGAAGGTAACAAATGGAAGTATGGAGGTAGTTTAGTGCCAACAAAAATAAGGGGTTAGAAATGTGTAAAAAAAAATATATATATATATTCCCTGAGCTTTCTTATATCTCTTAGATATAGGACAGACACTTCAAAACCTTATTCATGATTTATTTTTCTGACTGTCATTTTTTGCCATTTATGATTGAGTTATTCAATGTGTTTCTTTGGGCTATAGTAGTAAGTAGTATTTGCGCTCCCGAGTGGTGCAACGTTCTAAGGCACTGTAGTACCTGGTTTGAATCCAGGCTGTATCACAACCGGCCATGATTGGGGTGTCCCATAGGGCGGCGCACAATTGGCCCAGGGTCTTCCGGGTTTTTCCCGGGGTAGGCCGTCATTGTAAATAAGAATTTGTTCTTAACTGAATTGCCTAGTTTAAATAAAGTTTTTAACGTTTTTTAAAGAAGGCCAAAATCAATAGAAACAGAAATAAACCAGTGATAGTGATGACATCATCCACCCATTCCTTAGGAAAACTCCCGATGGCGCATTAAAAGCCGGGAAGTATTTTAATTTTAAAGCACGCCATATTGCTGAATGGTGTTGAATCAAAGACAGTACAGTATGATGATGGGCTAAAACTGCTTCTCCAATTAGAAATCCCCGATCACACTTGTAGGCAATGTCATTGCGACGTTGGCTAGCTAAACTCATGCGTAGAAAACCACGTAATCTGGTCTAATAGTCGTCTCAAATCAAATGAAATTGTATTTCTCACATGCGCCGAATACAACAAGTGTAGACTTTACAGTGAAATGATTACTTGCAAACCCTTAACCAACAATGCTTTAAGTTAAGAAAAATAAGTGTTAAGTAAAAAATGTAAAATAAAAGTAACAAATAATTAAAGAGCAGCAGTAAAATAACAATAGTGAGGCTATATACAGGGGGTACCGGTACAGAGCCAATGTGCGGGGGCACCGGTTAGTCGAGGTAATTGAGGTAATATGTACATGTAGATAGAGTAAAAGTGACTATGCATAGATAATAACAGAGAGTAGCAGCAGCGTAGAAGAGGAGTCTGGGTAGCCCTTTGATTAGCTGTTCAGGAGTCTTATTGCTTGGGGGTAGAAGCTGTTAAGAAGCCTTTTGGACCTAGACTTGGTGCTCCGGTACCACTTGCCGTGGGCTAGCAGAGAGAACATTCTATGACTAGGGTGGTTGGAGTCTTTGACAATTTTTAGGGCCTTGCTCTGACACCGCCTGGTATAGAGGCCCTGGATGGCAGGAAGCTTGGCCCCAGTGATGTACTGGGCCATACGCACTACCCTCTGTAGTGCCTTGCAGTCAGAGGGTGAGCAGCTGTCATACCAGGCAGTGATGCAACCAGTCAGGATGCTCTCAGTGGTGCAGCTATAGAACCTTTTGAGGATCTGAGGACCCATGCCAAATCTTTTCAGTCTCCTGAGTGGGAATATGCTTTGTCGGTGCCCTCTTCACGGCTGGCTTAGTGTGTTTGGACCGTGATAGTTTGTTGATGATGTGGACACCAAGGAACTTGAAGCTCTCAACCTGCTCCACTACCACCCCATCGATGTGAATGGGGGGCGTGTTTGGTCCTCCTTTTCCTCTAGTCCACAATCATCTCCTTTGTTTTGCTCACGTTGAGGGAGAGGTTGTTGTCCTGCACCACATAGCCAGGTCTCTGACCTCCTCCTTATAGGCTGTCTCATCATTGTCGGTGATCAGGCCTACCTCCGTTGTGTTTGATAACTATGAATCCACACGTAGCATAGTAAATGTGAATCAGGGACACTAAAATGATATTGTATGATATGTTATGTTTGGTATGGTTACATAAGACAGAAGGTTACTTAAAGGGATATCTTGGGATGCTAGCAGTTACCGTAGACTTCTAGTCATTGCGCTACCGCTAGTTAGCAATTACGCTAACATTAGTTACCAACTTCCTTCAAACTGCATGCAGAGACATAAAAATTGTAACCATGATTTTATCTGACTCTGGGGAAGTAGATAAACGGCTTCATTGACAAAATCTTGAAGTATCCCTTTAAGGCAAAAACAAAAGATGGGGGCTTGGTCATGGTGGATTGGTAGGCATATGAAGCAAACATCTAGCAACCCAAAGGTTGTGTGTTCAAATCTCATCACTGACAGCTTTAGCATTTTAGCTAATTAGCACATTTTCAACTACTTACCACTTTTATCTACTTTGCATCTACTTAGCATGTTAGCTAACCATTCCCCTATCCTTAACCCAACTTTAACCACTAAACTAGATAATGTTATAGCCACCTTGCTAACGTTAGCGTTAGCCACGTAGCTAATGTTAGCGAAAACAAATTAGAATTCATAACGTATCATATGTTTGGCAAATTCGTAACATTTTGTAAGAATTGCAATTTATAACATATCATACGAAATTGATGATGGACAGCCGCAAATTAATACATACCATACGAAACGTAACAACTCTTTGGAGTGTCCCGTATTTACATTTACTATATATGTTAAGTCTACTCCTGATTCCAGGTTGCAAATATTTGTAGCCTATGCCTATAATGATCATGACTGATATACTGTCTAAGCAAATGTTCCTTACCCAGTAGACATAACCTTTATAAATGTTATACATTCCATACAAAAATGTACCAGTCAAAAGTTTGGACACACCTACTCATTCAAGGATTGTTCTTTATTTGTACTATTTTCTACATTGTAGAATAATAGTGACGACATCAAAACTATGAAATAACACATATGGAATTATGTAGTAACCACAAAATATATTTTAGATTCTTCAAATTAGCCACCCTTTGCCTTGATGACAGCTTTGCACACTCTTGGCATTCTCTCAACCAGCTTCTTGAGGAATGTTTTCCCAGCAGTCTTGAAGGAGTTCCCACATATGCTGAGCACTTGTTGGCTGCTTTTCCTTCACTCCGCGGTCCAACTCATCCTAAACTCATCATCTCCTTTGAACAGTTGATGTTGAGATATGTCTGTTACTTGAACTCTGTGAAGCATTTATTTGGGCTGCAATTTCTGAGGCTGGTAACTCTAATGAACTTATCCTCTGCAGCAGAGGTTACTCTGGGTCGTCCTTTCCTGTGGTGGTCCTCATGAGAGCCAGTTTTATCATAGTGCTTGATGGTTTTTGTAACTGCACAACGTTTTCCAGATTGACTGACCTTCATGTCTTAAAGTAATGATGGACTGTCGTTTCTCTTTACTTATTTGAGCTGTTCTTGCCACAATATGGACTCAGTCTTTTACCTAATAGGGTTATATTCTGTATACCACCCCTACCTTATCACAACACAACTGATTGGCTCAAACGCATTGCGAAGGAAAGAAATTCCACAAATTAACTTTTAACAAGGTACACCTGTTAATTGAAATGCATTCCAGGTGACTACCTCATGAAGCAGGTTGAGAGAATGCCAAGAGTGTGCAAAGCTGTCATCAAGGCAAAAGGTAGCTACTTTGAAGAATCTCAAATATAAAATATATGTTGATTTGTTTAACACTTTTTTGGTTACTACATTATTCCATGTGTGTTATTTAATAGTTGTAATGTCTTTACTATTATTATACAATGTAGAACTTTTGACTGGTACTGTATTTTAAAGAGCCAAAGCTAATGGAAACCATATAAGCCAACAAATAGGGAACTTAAATTATCTGCAATCATTTAAAGTTAAAACTCATCACAGTTGTAAGTCTGTCATAATTGCGCTTGGCCTTAAACATGGCAAATACGCATGCCAGAAACTTACCTGCAAGTCAGGTAAATAGGAAGGTTACAATTATGTCGCCTATCTGTCCCAATTCCTGACAGTTATCGCCAAAGATCTGGTGTCCACTAAAGTCCTCTATCACTGTCACTGGAGAGCTTGTGTGCGCGTATATCCATCTCACCTCTCCTGTCCGGGTGTTTGTTGTGTCTGCGCCTTGCGTAGCCAGCTGCTTGAGTGGTGAGCGGGTTCTCAGTCATAAGACTGTGTTTAAAGGGAGTGCTCCGTGTTTGCGGTCTCTGTCGGCGATGTCCGTACCACTCGGCTAGAATGCCCACTTCCCTGAACCGGCACTAGAAGGAGCCAGGCGCAGGGAGGCATGTCACCGACCAGCAAATCCCTACACGAACTGAGAAAAAAGACACACACACACACACACACACACACACACACACACACACACACACACACACACACACACACACACACACACACACACACACACACACACACACCTTACCAGAAGACAGTCGGTCCCCGAATTATTTGTTGTGGTGATCAAATGGCATCCCTAAAAAGAAGATAACACACTGACCATCCCAGTACTGCATTAGGCTTCTAATGGGAAGACGCTATGGAATGTATCATTACAGTCGTGGCCAAAAATATTGGCAACCTTGCATTTTTTTCAAGTAACTCAACAATTTTCCCTAAAAATACGTTGAAATTGAACGAAGAATTTGGTCTCCACAATTCGTTATTTCACTGTTAATATTACAGAACCTTTGTTTTTGATTCAGAACTGAATATATCCATTTAAATCAGTAAATAAACAGAAATGGTATTGACAAAATTATTGACACACTAGACTTCAAATTTGGTAGCACAGCCTTTGGTCTAAATAACTGCAATCAAGCACTTCCTTTAACCATCAATGAGCTTCCTGCACCTCTGTACGGGTAGTTTGGCCCACTCCTCTTGTGCAAACTGCTCCAGTTCTCCCAGATTTGAAGGGTACCTTCTCCTAACTGCTGTTTTCAGATCTCTCCACAAGTTTTCAATGGGATTTAGATCTGGACTCATTGCTGGACACTTCAGAACAGTCCAGCATTTTGTCTTGAACCATTTCTGGGTGCTTTTTGAAGTGTGTTCGCGATCATTGTCTTGATGGAAGACCCATGACCTTCGACGGTGACCCAGCTTTCTGACACTGGGACCGACATTGCGCTCCAAAATACCAGTTCTCCCAGATTAGAAGGGTGTCTTTGGTATTCACCTGATTTCATGATGCCATGCACACGTTCAAGGCACTCAGTGCCAGAGGCACCAAAACATCACTGAACCTCCTCCATGTTTGACTGTATGGAAGGTGTTCTTTTCTTTGAAAGCTTCACTTTGTTTTCTGTAAACATAGAGATGGTGTGTTTTACCAACAAAAAACCCCCTCTAATTTGGTCTCATCTGTCCACAGAATTTTGTCATGTTCAGGTGTCTTTTGGCAAATTGCAGTCAGGCTTTTTTCAGTCTTTTTCTCAGCAGTGGGGTCCTCCTGGGTCTCCTACCATATAACCCCCTTTCATTGAGTTGGCGATGGATGGTACGAGTTGAAACTGTCGTACCTTGTGTCTGAAGGTCAGCTTGAATCTCTGTGGCAGTTGACCGAGGTACTCTCTCCCCCATTCAAACAATCCTTCGCTGTAATCTTCCATCAAGTTCTCTCTTGTGGCCACGTCCAATGAGGCTGGCTACAGTGGCATGGGCCTTAAACGTCTTGATAATATTACGTAGGGTGGAAACAGGAACATCAAGGTCTCTGGAGATGGACTTGTAGCCTTGAGATTGTCCATGCTTGGCTATAATCTTGTGTCTGAACTCAGATAATTCTCTGGTTTTCTTTCTTTTGCTCATTGCAGTACACACAGTGACACAAAATAGGAGAATGAGTTATTTCCTCTGTCCAAACTGGTTGAATATGTGATTTTTATACAGCAGGCACCTTCAACTCACCACAGGTGAGTAAATGAGAATCACCTGCTTGAAATCTAATTATTTTTAACTACTTCTAGAAGGTGCCAATAATATTGTCCGGGACATTTTAGAATTTCTTTGTGGAATTAGCTAAGATTTAGTAAATTATTCAGATTTATTTGTTTTGTTCAACTGCCCACTGAAGATATAGGACATATGTGGATACCAAAATATGTCTTCGCTGTGGCTCAGTTGGTAGAGCATGGTGTTTGCAACGCCAGCATGGTGTGCAACGCCAGGGTTGTGGGTTCGATTCCCATGGGGGGGTCAGTACAAAAGAGAATTAAAAAAAAATAATACAAATGCATGAAATGTATGCATTCACTACTGTAAGTTGCTCTGGATAAGAGTGTCTGCTAAATGACTAAAATGTAAATGGTTTTCTGGAAGAAATTATGCATTATTTGAAAAAAGTGCAGGGTTGCCGATATTTTTGGCCACGACTGTAAATGATCTGGTAACGAATTATTATTTGTGACTGAGTCCTGTTTGGACACATATTTTATCCATCATCTTTACAGTTCGGATCCTAGCAACCCTAACAGGCCCTAGAAACCCTAACAGACCCTAGCAACCCTAACAGCCCCTAGCAACCTTAACAGACCCTAGCAACAGACAGACTTTTTAAAGACTTTAGATTATTATAATTTTTTGGGGGCAAGTACTACACCAACACTCCAACACACACACACACACACACACACACACACACACACACACACACACACACACACACACACACACACACACACACACACACACACACACACACACACACACACACACACACACACATTTGTTTGCATCTCTGTTAGTGAGAATTTCTCCTTTGCCAAAATAATCCATCCCCCTGACAGGTGTGGCATATCAAGAAGCTGATTAAACAGCATAATCATTACACATGTGCACCTTGTGCTGGGGACAATAATGTCCACCAGAGCTATTGCCAGAGAATTGAATCTTAAAAAAAAAAATATCCACCATGACGTAGTTTTAGAGAATTTGGCAGTACGTCGGACCGGCCTCACAACCCCAGACCACGTGTATGGCGTTGTGTGGGCAAGCGGTTTGCTGATGTCAAGATTGTAAACAGAGTGCCCCATGGTGGCAGTGGGGTTTTGGTATGGGCAGGCATAAGCTACGGACAATAAACACAATTGCATTTTATTGTAAGGACTAGATGGTAATTTCAATGCATTGAGATACCGTGACGAGGCCCATTGTCGTGCCATTCATCCACCGCCATGACCTCATATTTCAGCATGATAATGCACAGACCCATGACGCAAGGATCTGTACACAATTACTGGATGCTGAAAATGGCCTGCATACTCACCAGACATGTCACCCATTGAGCATGTTTGGGATGCTTTGGATCGATGTGTACGACAGCATTTTTTCCCCAGTTCCCGCGAATATCCAGCAACTTCACACAGCTATTGAAGAGGAGTGGGACAACATTCTACAGGCCACAATCAACAGCCTGATCAACTCTATGTGAAGGAGATGTGTCGCGCTGCGTGAGGCAAATGGTGGTCACACCAGATACTGACTGGTGTTCTGATCCATGCCTCTACCTTTTTGTAAGGTATCTGTGACCAACAGATGCATATCTGTATTCCCAGTCATGTGAAATCCATAGATTAGAGCCTAATGAATTAATTTACATTGCCTGATTTCCTTTCTTTGAAAATGTTGCATTTTACGTTTATATTTTTGTTCAGTATATACAGTATAGTCTCGTTATTGTTATTTTATTGTGTTACTATTTCCTTTTTTATTTAGCAAATATTTTCTCTTACTTTTTAACTCTACATTGTTGGGAATGGGCTCATAAGTAAGCATTTCACGATAAAGTCTACACCTGTTGTATTTGGCTCATGTGACCAATAAAATGTGATTTGATTTAGAATTAAAAAAGATAATGGTTATGTAAGAGAGAAGAGAGGCGGATCAATAACCTCCAGTCACTCTGACCTGGTCTGCACGGGACATGACGAGGTGAACATCCCTCCTCAGAGCCAACAAAATGGGACTTCTTGTAATTTATTGTAAGCTAGGACCCACCGTCTTCCCTGTGGCTCAGTTGGTAGAGCATGGTGTTTGCAACACCAGGGTTGTGGGTTTGATTCCCACCGGGGGGCTAGTACAAAAAAACAAAAAAAATGTGTGAATTGAAATGTATGCATTCACTACTGTAAGTCGCTCTGGATAAGAGCGTCTGCTAAATGACTGAAATGTAATTGAATGTATTTTCTAAATGTAACTGTGTATAATATATTCAGTAGCCTGTTGTTGACTACGAACATGAATGAATCAAATAAACGTTTAATTGGTGTCCCCATGACGGGCTAATGGGCCTTGAAACAAAAGATGTGAAGACACATTTTCCCATGGTGAACGGAAGAAAGGAGGGACAGGGCGTGATTGGTAGGCCTAACCATCAGGTATCTGGCTTCATTGCTGCCTTGGGATTCCTCCCATTTACATTAGCTGTACTAATGAGTCCAGCAAGCTTGGCTGTCGTCAATGGAGACACCACATTCTTTAATACCAATGTTACAACTTCGCCGACGGTAGGAATTTAGAATTTTATGGACTCAGGTTTCAGCACGGGATGAAATGTCATGGTAATTGCTCAAATACAATCGTTTGAACTGCCACCAAAGTAAACAACAGCTTTCATTTTGATGGCTGGTGTAAAACTGTGTGACTTCGGCCTAAAGAAAGAAAACCCAATTTGTGGATTGGAAGATAATGATTTGTGCTCTCAATTTGTGATTCCTGGTCCAATTAAAAAAACAAGCCCAGACCGGACTGATAGGGAAGGAGTGGAGGGAGGCTTTCTCTTGATGGAATGAGAGAAACACCCACGCACGTACAGACATAGGGCCCAGCTTGGGGCCCTAGACACTGAAGCCTATATGCACCTATACTTTCCAGAGAGAGAGACAGAGAGAGACAAAGAGAGAGAGAGAGCGAGAGAGACAGAGTGAGAGAGACAGACATACACAGAGAGAGAGAAAAAGACAAACAAGCATAAACAGAGACAGAGAGAGTGAGTTAGAGACAGAAAGATACAGAGAAAGAGAGAGAATGAGACACGCAGAGAGAGAGAGAGAGAGAGACACAGACAGACAGACAGACAGACAGACAGACAGACAGACAGACAGACAGACAGACAGACAGACAGACAGACAGACAGACAGACAGACAGACAGACAGACAGACAGACAGACAGACAGACAGACAGACAGACAGACAGACAGACAGACAGACAGACAGACAGACAGACAGACCATGCCAACTAGGAGACCACAGTAACTCTCCATACAGGACCATGCCAACTAGCAGACCATAGTAACTCTCCATACAGGACCATGCCAACTAGCAGGCCATAGTAACTCTCCATACAGGACCATGCCAACTAGCAGGCCATAGTAACTCTCCATACAGGACCATGCCAACTAGCAGGCCATAGTAACTCTCCATACAGGACCATGCCAACTAGCAGACCATAGTAACTCTCCATACAGGACCATGCCAACTAGCAGACCATAGTAACTCTCCATACAGGACCATGCCAACTAGCAGACCATAGTAACTCTCCATACAGGACCATGCCAACTAGCAGACCATAGTAACTCTCCATACAGGACCATGCCAACTAGCAGGCCATAGTAACTCTCCATACAGGACCATGCCAACTAGCAGACCATAGTAACTCTCCATACAGGACCATGCCAACTAGCAGACCATAGTAACTCTCCATACAGGACCATGCCAACTAGCAGGCCATAGTAACTCTCCATACAGGACCATGCCAACTAGCAGACCATAGTAACTCTCCATACAGGACCATGCCAACTAGCAGACCATAGTAACTCTCCATACAGGACCATGCCAACTAGCAGACCATAGTAACTCTCCATACAGGACCAGGCCATATTCTCAAACTATCAGACATTGTGTATATTTACAGTAGCATTTTCTGTCCTTTCTCACGTTTGCCATCTAAGCAATTATGATGCAGTAATACCAAAACAATACACAACACAGAGTTTCATATCCAAGTTTTAATGTGGAAAAAAAACAGACAAATTGCAACAGAATCACCTGGGACCCAGAGATTGGGGTTTACCGTATTATTTACAGCACTTTGAAGTAAATCTCAGCTCTGTTAAAAGTACGCTCAAGACAAACCTTTATTGATCCTAGCGATTCAGGAGTATAATTAAAACAGGTTAACATGCTCCATCGACATTATACAACTATACAGAAAACCCTTTACATTGCTGAATTAAGTAAATAAAGCCCAGCGATGAATCTGATGAACTGATACCTGACAACAACATGATTGCTCCAGAGGGAAGATCGGAGTACTGTGAATCTTGGTGAGGACATGTTGAATAATAATAATAACTGTTTTAATTGAACTTCCACAATGTTATCATATGTAAGTTCAAAAACCCCTATTTTAAAAAGCACTGTGTGAGTAACCTTGCCAACAGACAAAATAGCTGTGAATGGATCAGTGGTGGACCAATCAGGGCCTTGATGGGCTTGGCAACAGAAACAATAATTGTTCTAGCTAGTCATCGCGCTAATGCTAGTTAGCATTGGAGTCGCCAAACTACCTCTAACTTCCTTCATACTGGACACAGAGACATCAGTGGAGGTCGCTGAGGGGAGAATGGCTCATAATAACGGCCAGAAAGGATCAAATGAAATGTCACCAAACACACAGAAACTATGGAAACCATGTGTTTGATAACATTCCACTGATTCCGATCCTGTCATTACCACGAGCCAGTCCTCCCCAATTAAGGTGCCACCAGCCTCCTGTGATAGACATAAGAAATAGTATCTACGAGTTCAACTGACTCTGTGGAAGTAGATAAAGGGCTTCATTCCTAAAATCTCAAACTATCCCTTTAACCCGTGTATGTTTGGTGGGACGTTGATGGAATATTCTCCTAAACCACAGAAAACTGGACACATGAATGTTCTTGTAACGTTCCCATGAAACATGTCTAGAACATTAAATATCTTAAGGTCTGAGAACATGGCAACCAAGTTCTGGGTAAGTTATACACTGCTCAAAAAATAAAGGGAACACTTAAACAACACAATGTAACTCCAAGTCAATCACACTTCTGTGAAATCAAACTGTCCACTTAGGAAGCAACACTGATTGACAATAAATTTCACATGCTGTTGTGCAAATGGAATAGACAACAGGTGGAAATTATAGGCAATTAGCAAGACACCCCCAATAAAGGAGTGGTTCTCCAGGTGGGGACCACAGACCACTTCTCAGTTCCTATGCTTCCTGGCTGATGTTTTGGTCACCTTTGAATGCAGGCGGTGCTTTCACTCTAGTGGTAGCATGAGACGGAGTCTACAACCCACACAAGTGGCTCAGGTAGTGCAGCTCATCCAGGATGGCACATCAATGCGAGCTGTGGCAAGAAGGTTTGCTGTGTCTGTCAGCGTAGTGTCCAGAGCATGGAGGCGCTACCAGGAAACAGGCCAGTACATCAGGAGACGTGGAGGAGGCTGTAGGAGGGCAACAACCCAGCAGCAGGACCGCTACCTCCACCTTTGTGCAAGGAGGAGCAGGAGAAGCACTGCCAGAGCCCTGCAAAATGACCTCCAGCAGGCCACAAATGTGCATGTGTCTGCTCAAACGGTCAGAAACAGACTCCATGAGGGTGGTATGAGGGCCCGACGTCCACAGGTGGGGGTTGTGCTTACAGCCCAACACCGTGCAGGACGTTTGGCATTTGCCAGAGAACACCAAGATTGGCAAATTTGCCACTGGCGCCCTGTGCTGTTCACAGATGAAAGCAGGTTCACACTGAGCACGTGACAGACGTGACAGAGTCTGGAGACGCCGTGGAGAACGTTCTGCTGCCTGCAACATCCTCCAGCATGACCGGTTTGGCGGTGGGTCAGTCATGGTGTGGGGTGGCATTTCTTTGGGGGGCCGCACAGCCCTCCATGTGCTCGCCAGAGGTAGCCTGACTGCCATTAGGTACCGAGATGAGATCCTCAGACCCCTTGTGAGACCATATGCTGGTGCGGTTGGCCCTGGGTTCCTCCTAATGCAAGACAATGCTAGACCTCATGTGGCTGGAGTGTGTCAGCAGTTCCTGCAAGAGGAAGGCATTGATGGTATGGACTGGCCCGCCCGTTCCCCAGACCTGAATCCAATTGAGCACATCTGGGACATCATGTCTCGCTCCATCCACCAACGCCACGTTGCACCACAGACTGTCCAGGAGTTGGCGGATGCTTTAGTCCAGGTCTGGGAGGAGATCCCTCAGGAGACCATCCGCCACCTCATCAGGAGCATGCCCAGGCGTTGTAGGGAGGTCATACAGGCACGTGGAGGCCACACACACTACTGAGCCTCATTTTGACTTGTTTTAAGGACATTACATCAAAGTTGGATCAGCCTGTAGTGTGGTTTTCCACTTTAATTTTGAGTGTGACTCCAAATCCAGACCTCCATGGGTTGATAAATTGGATTTCCATTGATTATTTTTGTGTGATTTTGTTGTCAGCACATTCAACTATGTAAAGAAAAAAGTATTTAATAAGATTATTTATTTCATTCAGATCTAGGATGTGTTGTTTAAGTGTTCCCTTTATTTTTTAGAGCAGTATATTTGACATTAATAGAATGAGCTCTTGAGAATATTCCTTGCACATCACGGGAACAATCCTATGAAAACCGTTAGTTAATGACCAAATGAGACTCTTAAGGGAACGATTTTCTAAAGTTGTGGGAATGTTTTGTTGTTAGCTGGGTAGTAACAGTCCACACAACAACAGAGTGTATCTTTGGCTACAGCCGGTAACCTTTCACCTCACTCTCTACTCTAAGACCCTTGGTTACGTGTGTTTGTGTGTGTGTGTGTTGTTAGGAATGAGGTTAGAGTCCGTAAACAGTGTGTGTGTCTCCTCCTCTCCCCACCTCTGAGTAATTTAATCCCTACTAGCGGTATCAGTCCCCACAGTCTCCATTCAGACCTCCGCCCACCACCCTCCGCCCACCACCCTCTGCCCACCCCTCCGCCCACCCCTGCCCCTAGCCTCATTGAGCCAATGGGCGACAGGGAAAGAGGAGGAAGAGGAGGAGGAGGAGGAAAAAAGAGGAAGAGGAGAAGGATGGTTCCCACCAGCGAGAAACCACAAGACTACATGTGATTTCCTCTCCTTGGTGTTTCACGCCTGTGTTCCTCTCTCTCTCTCTCTCTCTTCCTGAGTGGCTCTCGGCCACTCTCCAGAAAGGACATCTGGTAAAATGATTCATTGTAATTCCCTGTGAGGTAAGACAGACAGAGAGAGTAGTAACAGCAACACATCTATGACTGAATGCATTCAACAGTCATGGGCTACCTAGGGGGGATACCTAGTCAGTTGTACAACTGAATGCATCTGTCCGCATTTAACCCAACCCCTCTGAACCAGTGAGGTGCTGGGGGCTGCAATAATCAACATCCATGTCGTCAGCACCCGGGGAACAGTGGGTTAACTGCCTTGCTCAGCAGCAGAACGACAGATTTTTTTTAACTTGTCAGCTCAGGGGTTTGATCCAACAACCTTTCAGTTACTGGCCCAATGCTCTAACCACTAGGCTACCTTCCGCCCCTACACTCTAACCACTAGACTACCTGCCACCCCTACACTCTAACCACTAGGCTACCTGCCGCCCCTACACTCTAACCACTAGGCTACCTGCCGCCTCTACACTCTAACCACTAGGCTACCTGCCGCCCCTACACTCTAACCACTAGGCTACCTGCCGCCCCTGCACTCTAACCACTAGGCTACCTGCCGCCCCTACACTCTAACCACTAGGCTACCTGCCGCCCCTACACTCCAACCACTAGGCTACCTGCCGCCCCCTCTACACTCTAACCACTAGGCTACCTGCCGCCCCTACACTCTAACCACTAGGCTACCTTCCGCCTCTACACTCTAACCACTAGGCTACCTGCCGCCCCTACACTCTAACCACTAGGCTACCTGCCGCGCCTACACTCTAACCACTAGGCTACCTGCCGCCCCTACACTCTAACCACTAGGCTACCTGCTATGTGCCATTGCAATGAAGATGAATCTACAACGTTTCAAATAAACACACTTATATAAAAACAAACCAAAGACAGAAAAGCTACACATGTTACCAAACAAAACGTACATCATGTACACAGCGTGAAGACAAAACCCTGAAGGTGAAGAGGAGAACAGCTCACCGAGCCTCACCTCCTGGGGCTTATTTCCAGGGCTTCAGGGGCCTGTGGGCCGGATTAGCTGCATGGTGGAGCGGTGCGCGGTGGGCCCGGAGCGCGGCAGCGCTGTGAGCCGGTGTCGCCGTAGTGATCTGCCAGGCACGCCGGCGAGATTAGAGCCCAGAGGCGCTGGCACTGAGAGAGGGGGGACGTGAGGGGGACGCATCCCACATACCCGGTCAGCCGAGCCCTGACACAGGAAGGGACACAGGCCAGTGAGGTAAGAGGGCATCCCACATCTAGATATGTCTATGTAATAGACTTTGACCGGATACAGAATAGCTAAACTATATATACAAAAGTATGTGGACACCCCTTCAAATGAGTGGATTCGGCTATTTCAGCCAAACCCGTAGATGACATAAATCTAGCACACAGCCATGCAATCTCCATAGACAAACATTGGCAGTAAAATGGCTTTACTGAAGAGCTCAGTGACGTTCAATGTGACACCATCATAGGATTCCACCTTTCCAACAAGTCAGTTTGTCAAATTTCTGCCCCACTAGAGCTGCCCTGGTCAATTGTAAGTGCTGTTATTGTAAAGTGGAAATGTCTAGGAGCAACAACGGCTCAGCTGCAAAGTGGTAGGCTGAAGCGTGTAACACATAAAAAATGTCTGTCCTCGGTTGCAACACTCACTATCGAGTTACAAACTGCCTCTGGGAGGAAGGACAGCACAAGAACTGTTCCTCGTGAGCTTCATGAAATGAGTTTCCATGGCCAAGCAGCCACACACAAGCCTAAGATCACCATGTGCAATGCCAAGAATCGACTGGAGTGGTGTAAAGCTCACCGCCATTGGACTCTGGAGCAGTGGAAACGCGTTCTCTGTAGTGATGAATTACGCTTCACCATCTGGCAGTCCGATGGATGAATCTGGGTTTGGCGGATGCCAGGAGAACGCTACCTTCCCCAATGCATAGTGCCAACTGTAAAGTTTGGTGGAGGAGGAATAATGTTCTGGGGCTGTTTTTCATGGTTCGGGTTAGGCCTCTTAGTTCTAGTGAAGTGTTATCTTAACGCTACAGCATACAATGACATTCCAGACAATTCTGTGCTTCCAACTGTATGGCAACTGTTTGGAAAAGGCCTTTTCTTGTTTCAGCATGACAATGCCCCATGCACAAAGCGAAGATAATACAGAAATGGTTTGTCAAGATTGGTGTGGAAGAACTTGACTGGCCTGCACAGAGCCCTGACCTCAACCCCAGGCCTAATCGCCCAACATCAGTGTTCGACCTCACTAATGCGGTTGTGGCTGAATGGAAGCAAGTCCCCGCAGCAATGTTCCAACATCTAGTGGAAAGCCTTCCCAGAAGAGTGGAGGCTGTTATAGCAGCAAAAGGGGGGGACCAACTCCATATTAATGCCCATGATTTTGGGATGAGATGTTCAACCTTCTGAGGGGGTAGAGGTGCTGTCGCGCCATCTTCACGACTGTTTGTGTGTGTGTGGATCAGTTCATTTCCTTAATGATTTGGACACAGAGGAACTTGAAGCTCTCGACCCGCTTCATTGCAGCCCCGTCGATGTGGCGTACTCACCCCCACATTTCCTGTAGTCCACAATCAGCTCCTTGGTCTTACAACAACTTCTCCACTTGAGGGAGGTCTCTGACCTCCTCCCTATAGGCTGTCTCATCGTCCCGGTGATCAGGCTTACCACCGCCGTGTCGTCAGCAAACTTGATGTTGGAATTGTGTGTAACCACACAGTCGTGGGGCCTTGTGTTGAGGGTCAGCGTGACATTGTCTACCCTTACCACCTGGGGTCAGCCCGTCAGAAAGTCCAGGATCCAGTTGCAGAGGGAGGTGTTCAGTCCAAGGGTCCTGAGCTTGATGATGAACTTTGAGGGCACTATGGTGTTGAATGCTGAGCTGTAGTCGATGAACAGCATTCTCACATAGGCATTCCTCTTATCTAGGTGGGTGAGGGCAGTGTGGAGTGCAGTTGAGAGTGCATCATCTATGGATCTGTTGGTGCAGTATTCAAATTAGAGTGGGTCTCAAGGGTGTCTGGGATGATGGAGTTAATGTGTGCCATAACCAGCCTCTCAAAGCACTTCATGATTACAGAAGTGAATGATACAGGGTGGTAGTCATTGTGGCATAAAGCCTCAGAGTTCTTAGGAACAGGAATGATGGTGGGACTGGGACAAGGAGAGGTTGGAAATGACTGTGTATATATCTGCCAGCTGTTCTGAGCATGCTCTGAAAACACGCCCTGAAATACCGTCTGGCCATGAGGCTTTTACGAGTGTTGACCTGATTAAAAACCTTTCTCAGGTCGGTCTCGGAGAGCAAGATCACCAAGTCCTCTGGGTCAGCAGGGGCCCTCATGCACGGCTCTGTGTTGTTTTTTGTTGAAACATGCATAAAATGCATTGAGTTCGTCTGGTAGAGAGGCATCGTTGGGCAGGTCACAGCTGGGTCTTCCTTTCTAATCCGTAATGGACTGTAGACCCCTGCCACATGTGGCGGGTGTCAGAGCCTGTGTAATAGGATTCAACCTTGTTCCTATATTGTCCCTTTGCTTGATTGATGACTCTGCGGAGGTCGTAGCGGGTCTTCTTGTACTTGTTCCTGTCCTCAGCCATGTATCAAGGAAGGAAGGAAGGAAGGAAGGAAGGAAGGAAGGAAGGAAGGAAGGAAGGAAGGAAGGAAGGAAGGAAGGAAGGAAGGAAGGAAGGAAGGAAGGAAGGAAAATTATTTTTTAAAGTATATCTTCAGGGCTAGACAATCTGCAATACTGCAGGTAGAGCAGGACAGGCTTGGAAGAGTTGAAATGCTTGGTGACTGATTGTTTTATCTATCTTAATCAAGTCCTGTGGTCTACGTGAGTTGGGCTGGTGGGCTGAACTCAGTGGCTGGTGGGCTGAATTCAGTGGCTGGTGGGCTGAACTCAGTGGCTGATTGAATTGATTGACGATTCAAGTGTTCATCATCAGAAGCATTTTTTTCCCTACTTGAATCAGTCTTGATTAAAACAGCCACAGGTGATGATTATGATTATAATGGCTTGCGGACACACGCACACACACACATAGAAACGCACCCACACAGAGAGAGAAACACCGCCCCGTCGCGGACAACGACATCTTGCTCCCAGACAAATTAAACAACTTCTTTGTGCGCTTTGAGGACAATACAGTGCCACGGCCCGCTGCCAAACACTGTGGGCTTTCCTTCTCTGTGACCGGCGTGAGTAAAACATTTGAACGTGTTAACCCTCGCAGGGCTAACGGCCAAGACGGCATCCCGCGTCCTCAGAAAATGCGCAGACAAGCTGGTTGGTGTGTGACATATTCAATCAATCCCTATTCCAGTCTGCTGTCCCCACATGCTTCAAGATGGCCACCATTGTTCCTGTTCCCAAGAAAGCTAAAGGTAACTGAACTAAATGACTATCGCCCTGTAGCACTCACTTCTGTCATTATGAAGTGCTTTGAGAGACTAGTCAAGGATCATATCACCTCCATCCTACCTGACACCCTAGACCCACTCCAATTTGCTTATCGACCCAATAGGTCCACAGACGACACAATCGCCATCACACTGCACACTGCCCTAACCCATCTGGACAAGAGGAATACCTATGTAAGAATGCTGTTCATTGACTATAGCTCAGCCTTCAACACCATAGTACCCTCCAAGTTCATCACTAAGCTTGAGACCCTGAGTCTCGACCCCGCCCTGTGCAACTGGGTCCTGGACTTTCTGACGGGCCGCCCCCAGGTGGTGAGTGTAGGAAACAACATCTCCACCCCGCTGATCCTCAACACTGGGGCCCCACAAGGGTGCGTTCTCAGCCCTCTCCTGTACTGCCTGTTCACCAATGACTGCGTGGCCATGCACGCCTCCAACTCATTCATCAAGTTTGCAGACGACACAACAGTAGTGGGCTTGATTACCAACAACGATGAAACAGCCTACAGGGAGGAGGTGAGGTCACTCGGAGTGTGGTGTCAGGAAAATAACCTCACACTCAACGTCAACAAAACAAAGGAGATGATCGTGGACAGCACAGGGAGCACCCCCCTATCCACATTGACGGGACAGTAGTTGAGAAGGTGGAAAGTTAAGTTCTTCGGTGTACATATCACCGACAAACTGAAATGGTCCACCCACACAGACAGTGTGGTGAAGAAGGCACAACAGCGCCTCTTCAACCTCAGGAGGCTTGTTCCCGAAAACTGAGCTTGTCACCGAAAACACTCACAAACTTTTACAGATGCACAATCGAGAGCATCCTGTTGGGCTGTATCACCGCCTGGTACGGCAACTGCACCGCCCTCAACTGCAAGGCTCTCCAGAGGGTGGTGAGGTCTGCACAACGCATCACCGGGGGCAAACTACCTGGACTCCAGGACACCTACACCACCCGATGTCACAGGAAGGCCAAAAAGATCATCAAGGACAACAACCACACGAGCCACTGCCTGTTCACCCCGCTATCATCCAGAAGGCGAGGTCAGTACAGGTGCATCAGAGCTGGGACCGAGAGATTGAAAAACAGCTTCTATCTCAAGGCCATCAGACTGTTAAACAGTTATCACTAACACAGAGAGGCTGCTGCCAAAAAATACAGACTTGAAATCATTGGCCACTTTAATAAATGGATCACTAGTCACTTTAATAATGTTTACATATCTCGCATTACTCATCTCATATGTATATAATGTATACTGTATCCTACACTATCTATTCTTTACTATCTACTGCATCTTAGCCGCTCTGTCACTGCTCATCCATATATTTTATACTTATATGTTCTCATCTCATTCCTTTACTAGATTGTGTGTATTAGGTTTAGTTGTGGATTGTGTTAGATATTACCTGTTAGATTCTGCTGCACTGTTGGATCTAGAAGCATAAGCATTTCACTACACTCACAATAACATCTGCTAACCATGTGTATGTGATGTGATTTGACACACACACACACACACACACACACACACACACACACACACACACAGATATACAAACACACAATTAAAAAAATTAAACACACACACAGAAAGAAACAAACACACACAGAACCACACAAACAGAGACAAACAGAGACACACAGAACCACACACACACACACACACACACACACACACACACACACACACACACACACACACACACACACACACACACACACACACACACACACACACACAGACAAACAGAACCACACACACACACACACACACAAACAGAGACACACAGAACCACACACACACACACACACACACACACACACACACACATACACACACAGACAAACACAGACACACAGAACCACACACACACAGAACCACACACACACACACACACAGACAAACAGAACCACACACACACACACACACACAAACAGAGACACACAGAACCACACACACACATACACACACAGACAAACACAGACACACAGAACCACACACACACAGAACCACACACACACACACACAGAGACAAACACACCACACACACACACACACACACACACACACACACACACACACACACACACACCACACACACACACACACACACACACAGAGACACACAGAACCACACACACAAAAATAACACACACAACAAAACCTGAGACAATGTATAACCTGAACCGTGGAACAATGGATTACACAATTCTCTTTTCTGATTGGCCAGTGATGACATCACCTCTGCAGAGCTCACGGAGACCTTGCCATGACGTCCACATGAAGAAAGGCAATGTGGGATTTCCTCTGTTCAGGCTCATCGGCCGCTTAAGGAGACTCACACCTGGTAAAGTCCTCACAGGGAAGACCGAGAGCCATACAGAGAACAGCCAACACTGAGAGCCAACATGTTGCAGTGTAATTTCAGCTAAAACAAGCCTTTGTCTTTAAGTCATACTGAGTGCGTGTTAAAACGACTCCTTCCCTTAATACAGTACAGGCTAGGTGTGTGTTATATCACCTTAAAGGGACCCTGTTCACATTCAATCATTCATTTAAAACATTTTTTTATTTTTATTAATTCATACATAATCTGATGTTTTAATCAATATTAAAAAAGTTTGGTGAACATAGAAATAATCAGTTAAAATCAAAAGCATTCCATATTACCGACTACAACTTTAAACTAGATTCTGTTTAGCCGTCAATTACAAAATCACCAGCAGAGGGACCCACTGCACCAAAAGTGTCAGAATCAGGGGTTCTTTTCTCCTTTGGTCTTTCCTCGATTCCTTGCATCCTCTCTCCTCAACTTCCTTTTCGCAAAACGGATTGGAGAAGATGGTCAAAGGGGAGTGACCTTGGACCTTCTCCTCCAATACCGTTGAGAAGGAGGTGAGGAGAGAGGAATCAAGGATAGATGAATTGAGATAGAGCCAGCAACTCCACTATCTTATAGCTGCCTGAGTGATAACATGAGTAGTGGGAAGTGGATACATACGGTTAGAACTATGTCCAATAGGTCTGCTTTCATAACATCTCTGTTTTAAATCTAATTTATGTCCAACAGGTCTGGTATCATAACATCTCTGTTTTAAATATTCTACTATGAGATATTTGAGTAGTCTGCAATGTGTTTTTAAGCCATCTCAGTAAGCGTTATGCATTTATACCACAACTTGATTAAATAACAAATAGCACAAACATCTAGTTAGAAAGTATATAGAAACACAAAGTGAGAAAGATTTCATGAAGAAGTTGAGTGAAGCGTCTGTCTACCGTCACTGTACTGTCCTCTGCACTGACTTAAACCAGCCCCCAGGTGGCAGAGCAGAACAGAGCTGTGTTGTCACTCAGTGTCCCTGTCCCTTCCTGCTGGCCGGCGTGTCTCTCTAGCGCCACTAACTGGTCAGATATAGAACTCCTGGTCGTCGTCCTCCACCCCGACCTCCTTGCCAGACCTGTTCTGAGACACCACCCCAATAATGCTGTTAGAGCTGTCCAATTGGCTGCGCGTGATGGGATCCCTCAGGGACGGCTGGCCACTCAGGGGCAAGAAAGCGCTGTTGGGGCGTGGCCGCTGCAGGGTGGAAGTTATGCTATTGGAGGAGGCCAGGCTGCTGGTTCTCATGGGAACAGGAGGGCGGCCTAGCGTTGACGCCTTGGGCTTGACGTTGGCGCGGGATGGGGAGGGGATTGGGTCCCGCGGAGGTGCAGAGAGAGGGCGTGGTGGCGTGGGTCTGCGGCTCCTAGAGTATGCAGACACTACCGACAGGTCAACAATGCTGCCCGCATCCACCTTTATCCCTGTGTCCACATCCGTCTCCTCCGCACCAATCAGAGCATCCACGTTGAGGCGGAAGGGCGGGACCAGGGAGGAGCCGAGGGAGTGGGAGTGGCTTCTGTGGTGGGCAGGGCTGGGTGAGGTTCCGGGGGAGGAGCCGGCAGAGCGGGAGCGAGAGCCGGTGAACCCTGCCAGGCTGGGCAGGGAGAACAGAGAGCGGGTTCGACCAGTCCTCCAGGATTTAGAGCGAGCCCCCATCTCCATTTCCTCCTCTTCACAGGCCAGGGAAAGGGAGGTTTGTGAGGCCTGGCTGGACCTGCTTTGGGTCTGGTTCTGGTTCTGTGGCAGGGTCCGGGTCCGGGACGCGTTACGGTGGCAGCGCCGGTTCCTGTAGGAGGCAGGCCCCCGGCCATATGTCCCCGCTGAGGGCAGAGTCATTGCTGGGTCAGTGGGCAGGGGCGAGGGGGCAGGGGAGGAGTCTCCTGGCTGGTCGATAGTATGTCTACGCTTGTAGCGTGCACACAGGACCTGCAGGAGAGAGAGAGAGGGAGAGAGAGAGCGAGAGAGAGAGAGAGAGAGAGAGCGAGAGAGAGAGAGAGAGAGAGAGAGAGAGAGAGAGAGAGAGAGAGCATAACAGTGAAGACAGTAGTGTTACACACTCCACACTATAACACAAGTTGGTCAGATGTTGAAATATGCATTTATTATAATAAATATGAATATATAATATTCATATTTAAATATCTATTGCAATAATATCCTGATACTTCTGTTAGAACTTTTCAATGTTTATAAAAAAACAACAACAAAAAAAACAACAGCTCTCGAAAATAATTTGTACATTTGCATACATTGAAGCCTATTTGAAAAAAACCAACAAAAGGTTGTGTTGAGACCTCAGAACGTTGATGTATGTTTGTAGCTCCAGTAAAGCACAGAGTTACAACCCAAGCTGTAGCCTGGCTACATTCCCAACAGAACAGGAAGAACAGGAGATGCTTCACCGTTAACCCCCTACTACTCTGTGTAGATCGTAAAAGTCATGAAATAAGAAGTCAAAAGGGGAAACAAAGGATGGAGGAAACTATTTTTGAAACTATTGCCTTACCCCCAGCCGCCCCATCCCATCCCATCCCTCCATCTCCTTAATTTATAAGTATTCAGACCCTTTGCTATGAGACTCGAAATTGAGCTCAGGTGCATCCTGTTTCTATTGATTATACTTGAGATGTTTCTACAACTGGATTGGAGTCCACCTGTGATAAATTCAATTGATTGCACATGATTTGGAAAGGCACACATCTGTCTATATAAAGGTCCTACAGTTGACGGTGCATGTCAAAGCAAAAACCAAGTCATGAAGCTCCAAGACAGAATTGTGTCGAGGTACAGATCTGGGGAAGGGTACCAAAATATGTCTGCAGTGCTGAAGGTCCCCAAGAACACAGTGGCCTCCATCATTCTTAAATGGAAGAAGTTTGGAATCCCCAAGACACTTCCTAGAGGTGGCCGCCCGGCTAAACTGAGCACTCGGGGGAGAAAGGCATTGGTCAGGGAGGTGACTAAGAACCCGATGGTCACTCTGAGAGAGCTCCAGAGTTCCTCTGTGGAGATGGGAAAAACTTCCAGAAGGACAACCATCTCTGCAGCACTCCACCAACCAGATTAAAGCCAATCCTCAGTAAAAGGCACATGACAGCACGCTTGGAGTTGGCCAAAAGGCACCTAAAGGACTCTCAGAA
This sequence comes from Salmo salar, assembly GCF_965601325.2. Classification (NCBI taxonomy): domain Eukaryota; kingdom Metazoa; phylum Chordata; class Actinopteri; order Salmoniformes; family Salmonidae; genus Salmo; species Salmo salar. Next base: position 53,124,953 of record NC_138311.1, on the reverse strand, counting down.
CATGAGAAATAAGGTTCTCTGGTCTGATGAAACCAAGATTGAACTCTTTGGCCTGAATGCCAAGCGTCACTTCTGGAGGAAACCTGGCACCATCCCAAGCATGGTGGTGGCAACATCATGCTGTGGGGATGTTTTCTGCGGCAGGGACTGGGAGACTAGTCAGGATCGAGGGAAAGATGAACGGAGCAAAGTACAGAGAGATTCTTCATGAAAACCTGCTCCAGAGCGCTCAGGACCTCAGACTAGGGCGAAGGTTCACCTTCCAACAGGACAACGACCCACAGCGAGGACAACGCAGGAGTAGATTCGAGACAAGCTTCTGAATTTCCTTGAGTGGCCCACCCAGAGCCCAGACTTGAACCCGATCGAACATCTCTGGAGAGACCTGAAAATAGCTGTGCAGCGACGCTCCCCATCCAACCTGACAGAGCTTGAGAGGATCTGCAGAGAAGAATGGGAGAAACAGGTGTGCCAAGCTTGTAGTGTCATACCCAAGAAGACTTGAGGCTGTAATCGCTGCCAAAGGTGCTTCAACAAAGTACTGAGTAAAGGGTCTGAATACTTATGTAAATGTGATATTTCAGTTTTACATTTTTAATACATTTGAAAAAATGTATAAAAAACGGTTTTTGTTTTGTCATTATGGGGTATTGTTTGTAGATTGATGAATGAAAAAAAAATGATTTAATTAATTTTAGAATAAGGCTGTAACAAAACAAAATGTGGAAAAAGTGAAGGGGTCTCAATACTTTCCGAAGGCGCAGTATGTCAGTTATCGTTTATTCCTCGTACCATTAGGTTTCTATTATTTCTCTTTATTTCTCTCTGCGTTGTTGATTTGAATCCCTCATACTAAACACCAATGGTATTCACTAAGTTGATGTTTTATACTTACGATAATGTTTTACACCTTTGTTAGTTAAAAAAAAAATATATAATTGTATTTCTTTATTTGATATATTTCCAATGTGATAAGGCCAGAGATCATTAGACACCTGTGATAATCTGAAAGTACTCAAAAAGGCCAGTAGATGTCATCTGATAAAATTCCTGAAAAGATTCTGGTAGTTATCTGGTACTTAGAAAATATCCAGTAATATACCCTCCCTTTGCAGTAGTATACCCTCCCTTAGCAGTAGTATACCCTCCATTTGCAGTAGTATACCCTCCCTTTACAGTAGTATACCCTCCCTTTGCAGTAGTATACCCTCCCTTTGCAGTAGTATACCCTCCCTTTACAGTAGTATACCCTCCCTTTGCAGTAGTATACCCTCCCTTTACAGTAGTATACCCTCCCTTTGCAGTAGTATACCCTCCCTTTGCAGTAGTATACCCTCCCTTAGCAGTAGTATACCCTCCCTTTGCAGTAGTATACCCTCCCTTTACAGTAGTATACCCTCCCTTTGCAGTAGTATACCCTCCCTTTGCAGTAGTATACCCTCCCTTTACAGTAGTATACCCTCCCTTTGCAGTAGTATACCCTCCCTTTGCAGTAGTATACCCTCCCTTAGCAGTAGTATACCCTCCCTTTACAGTAGTATACCCTCCCTTTGCAGTAGTATACCCTCCCTTTACAGTAGTATACCCTCCCTTTGCAGTAGTATACCCTCCCTTTACAGTAGTATACCCTCCCTTTGCAGTAACATACCCTCCCTTTACAGTAGTATACCCTCCCTTAGCAGTAGTATACCCTCCCTTTGCAGTAGTATAACCTCCCTTTGCAGTAGTATACCCTCCCTTTGCAGTAGTATAACCTCCCTTTGCAGTAACATACCCTCCCTTTGCAGTAGTATACCCTCCCTTTACAGTAGTATACCCTCCCTTTTCAGTAGTATACCCTCCATTTGCAGTAGTATACCCTCCCTTTACAGTAGTATACCCTCCCTTTGCAGTAGTATACCCTCCCTTTGCAGTAGTATAACCTCCCTTTGCAGTAGTATACCCTCCCTTTGCAGTAGTATACCCTCCCTTTGCAGTAGTATAACCTCCCTTTACAGTAGTATACCCTCCCTTTACAGTAGTATACCCTCCCTTTGCAGTAGTATACCCTCCCTTTGCAGTAGTATACCCTCCCTTTGCAGTAGTATACCCTCCCTTTGCAGTAGTATAACCTCCCTTTACAGTAGTATACCCTCCCTTTGCAGTAGTATACCCTCCCTTTGCAGTAGTATACCCTCCCTTTACAGTAGTATACCCTCCCTTTGCAGTAGTATACCCTCCCTTTACAGTAGTATACCCTCCCTTTGCAGTAGTATACCCTCCCTTTGCAGTAGTATACCCTCCCTTAGCAGTAGTATACCCTCCCTTTACAGTAGTATACCCTCCCTTTGCAGTAGTATACCCTCCCTTTGCAGTAGTATACCCTCCCTTTGCAGTAGTATACCCTCCCTTTACAGTAGTATACCCTCCCTTTGCAGTAGTATACCCTCCCTTTACAGTAGTATACCCTCCCTTTACAGTAGTATACCCTCCCTTTGCAGTAACATACCCTCCCTTTGCAGTAACATACCCTCCCTTTCCAAGCCAAACCTCACCTAAGTTTGTGATGTACAGTATGTGTATCAGTGTGTGTGAATGTGCACCTGTGATTGTGCCTTCGGAAAAAAGAAAAACGTCCTCACTTTGCCTTACCTTTACACACACACACACACACACACACACACACACACACACACACACACACACACACACACACACACACACACACACACACACACACACACACACACACACACACACACACACACACACACACACATACACAAGTCTCTCTCTTTCTCTCTTGCTAACACACACACGCACACACACATGTTCTCACACGTTCTCTTACAGTGCCCTCCTTGTTCTGGGGTATCCGTTTTTGGAAGGGATTTCTGTCAGACGGGGTATTAGATAAGTGCTGCTGAAACTCAACAGGCGGATTAACATTGTCCCATTACTGAGACCCATGGGCTCTCATCCACTGTGTGTGTGTGTGTGTGTGTGTGTGTGTGTGTGTGTGTGTGTGTGTGTGTGTGTGTGTGAGTGTGTGCTCCTATCCACTCAGAAAGGCATGGCCAGGAAGGAGTTAACTGAACATGACAATCACTAAACACACTCACATACTCATTAATGATAAAACGTATTAAAGTCTCAGCCGGTAAGATTTAAGACATCTGTTTGACCCAGGTCTGCCCTCAATAATCCCCAGCTGTAGGGAGGTATACATATCAAATATATATTGTTGAGGTGCACAGCAGATTTGTTAATCCACTTATTAATCAATGGTAGTGGCTGTGTTGTAACTTGGTAGTTTATCAATTCAGTAGTGTTCAGACCAGGGTTGTGTTCATTAGGGCATAAAAGGTTTAGCTACGAAAAACAAGCGTTTCTCATTGGTCATGTTCAGGACAGGTGGTACCTTTGTAGTAGCTCTTCAGTCTGTTTCTTCAGTTTCGTGCCAATATACAGCAATATACAGCAATATACCACAATATACCACAAAATACAGCAATATACCACAATATACAGCAATATAGAGCAATATACAGCAATATACAGCAATATACCACAATATACCACAAAATACAGCAATATACCACAATATACAGCAATATAGAGCAATATACAGCAATATACAGCAATATACCACAATATACCGCAATATACAGCAATATACAGCAAAATACCACAATATACCACAATATACAGCAATATAAAGCAATATACAGCAATATACCACAATATACAGCAATATACAGCAATATACAGCAATATACCACAATATCAAATCAAATTTCAAATGAAATATATTTATATAGCCCTTCTTACATCAGCTGATATCTCAAAGTGCTGTACAGAAACCCAGCCTAAAACCCCAAACAGCAAGCAATATACAGCAATATACAGCAATATACCACAATATACAGCAATATACCACAATATACAGCAATATACCACAATATACCACAATATACTGCAATATACAGCAATATACCGCAATATACAGCAATATACAGCAATATACCGCAATATACCGCAATATACAGCAATATACCACAATATACAGCAATATGCAGCAATATACAGCAATATACCACAATATACCACAATATACAGCAATATACCACAATATACAGCAATATACAGCAATATACAGCAATATACCACAATATACAGCAATATACCACAATATACAGCAATATACAGCAATATACCACAATATACAGCCAGCTCTGCAGTAGGAAGTGTCTGCTAGTGGTCAGGTCAGATAGCGTGGTTAATGTGTGAGCAGTAACCTGTTGTTCATCTATGGCAGTAGTTCTCAAAGTGGGGGTCACAATCTACACACAACACCACATAATGACAAAGCAAAATGCAGGTTTTTTGAAATTTTTGCAAATGTATAAAAAATACAAAAACTGAAATATCAAATTTAAGTAAGTATTCAGAACCTTTCCTCAGTACTTTGGCAGCGATTACAGACTTGAGTATTCTTGGGTATGGCACACCTGTATTTGGGGAGTTTCTCCCATTCTTCTCTGCAGATCCTCTCAAGCTCTGTCAGGTTGGATGGGGAGCGTCGCTGCAAAAGCTATTTTCAGGTCTCTCCAGAGATGTTTGATCGGGTTCAAGTCCGGGCTCTGGCTGGGCCACTCATAGACTTTCAGAGACTTGTCCTGAAGCCACTCCTGCGTTGTCTTGGCTGTGTGCTTAGGGTTGTTGTCCTGTTGGAAGGTGAACCTTCGCCCCAGTCTGAGGTCCTGAGTGCTCTGGAGCAGGTTTTTGTCAAAGGATCTCTCTGTACTCTGCTCCATTCATCTTTCCCTCGATCCTGACTAGTCTCCCAGTCCCTGCCGCTGAAATAAATCCCCACAGCATGATCTTGCAACCACCATGCTTCACCGTAGGGATGGCGCCAGGTTTCCTCCAGATGTGACGCTTTGCATTCAGGCCAAAGAGTTCAATCTTGGTTTCATTAAACCAGAGAATCTTGTGTCTCATGATCTGAGAGTCTTTTGGTACCTTTTACTGAGAAGTGGCTTCCGTCTGGTCACTCTACCTTAAAGGCCTGATTAGTGGAGTGCTGCAGAGATGGTTGTCCTTCTGGAAGGTTCTCCCATCTCCACAGAGGAACTCTGGAGCTCTGTCAGAGTGACCATCAGGTTCTTGGTCACCTCCCTGACCAAGGCCCTTCTCTCCCGATTGTTCAGTTTGGCTGGGCGGCCAGCTCTAGGAAGAGTCTTGGTAGTTCCAAACTTCCTTCGACCTCATGGTTTGGTTTTTGGTGTGACATTTACTGTCAACTGTGGGACCTTATATAGACAGGTGTGTGCCTTTCCAAATCATGTCCAATCAATTGAATTTACTACAGGTGGACTCCAATCAAGTTGTAGAAACATCTGAAGGACGATCAATGGAAACAGGGTGGACCTGAGCTCAATTTTGAGTCTTATTGCATAGCAAAGGGTCTGAATACTAATGTAAATAAGGTATTTCTGTTTTTAATTTTTAATACATTTGCAAAAAAATTTAAAAACCTTTTTTCGCTTTATCATTATGGGGTGTTGTGTGTAGATTGATGAGGAAAATGTATTTAATCCATTTTAGAATAAGGCTGTAACGCAACAAAATGTGGTGAAAGAGAAGGGCTCAGAATACTTCCCCAACATTCTGTATATATTTTCTTCATACATATTTTAATAGGCTACACATAGCCTGCCATTTGTTTTTCATAGTTATACCATTGATCTGGTCAATAACTTAGGCCTACGCCATTACACAAAACTCTTGTCTCAAAAACATCTCATCTGCACTTCAGAACCCAGAATATTGCACTGGCATGCAAAGGCATGTGAACATATCCAGATTAGTAACCAGAAAGGACTTGTTTAAATTTTTCTTCTGTTTTGCCCTCGCGAAAACTGAGTAGCCTACGCTCTCACGTTCATATTATCCATATAAAATATAGTTTAACAATCTGCTGCGGATGAGCGCATCTTTGCCAGAACAATAGGCTAACTGGTGATTTCATTGATCGTGTTCATGTATCAGATAGGCCCAGTTTGGGTGGATTAATGACATACCTCAGTGGTGGGTAAGCCTACTGCCTATATGTCTAAAGATAGCTGTAACATTGTACTGCCTTCAATACATTATGGGACAAAGATGTACAGATGTAGAATCTTAATTTGATCACTCCTTTTTTGCTGAAAATGTTCCTGTACAGCAGGAAATGCAAACTTGTAGTGTATACGAGGTTTAAAAAGGCTTCTAAAGTTTGTAATTTCCGCTTTAAAATGTAAAACTTGATTTGTCCTAACGAAAAATGTATCAACCCCTACAAAACATGTACATTAATTATAATCCACATAACAATTCACATTTCCTTTTGCTGCAGGATCATTTCCCTGCTGTAGCAAACTGGATCAAATTAAGATCCTACATCTGTAACATATTCTGGCGAATGAATTCGGATATTTGTGAGGAAGAAAAAGGATACAGACAGATCATGCTTTCCATCCGATCCTGAAACCTGTGCTGCATACAGGTAGGCCGTATGACCCTGCCGCATACAGGTAGGCCATATGATCCTGGTGCATACAGGTAGGCCGTATGACCCTGCCGCATACAGGTAGGCCATATGATCCTGGTGCATACAGGTAGGCCGTATGACCCTGCCGCATACAGGTAGGCCATATGATCCTGCTCGCTCTGAAAACTCCAGAGAAGTGACATGATATCCCTAGTTGATATTGACTGCTAACATGAATAACACTCAGCTCAAAATGCAGGTGTAAAAGAGTCTCTTTCTGTATCTTGCGTTAGAAAAATGTCTCACCGTTTATGGCAGTAATGAGAGGCTACATTTGTGCAGTGATTGTGTGTGCGTGTTCGCATGTACACAGCATCACTTTCGGCATCAAGTGTGCAACACGCACGCACGCACGCACGCACGCACACACACACACACACACACACACACACACACACACACACACACACACACACACACACACACACACACACACACACACACACACACACACACACACACACACACACACACAGGGTCAGTTGTGTGTGACCCGGATTAGCCCAGATCAAATCAGACAGCGAGAGAGAGGCTCTGATCATCTCCACGACAACAGCCTCATTATCCAGCACCCCCTGCTGTGGCCGTCCACTCAGAAAGTTAAGCGCTCTTTGGGTCACGTGACTTGTGTGTTCACTCGCAACCCTTTGCAAGACACACACACTCACTCGTAAAAGTTCACAAACACACTCAGGGACACAACACACACACACGCACGCACGCACGCACGCACGCACACACACAGCCCTGTCTCTTCCTCTGGTTCCCCTCAAGTATCATTACACAGTAAATCACATCCTCCACAGTAGACAATGTTACTTAGTACCTCTGCGTCTCTGCTTCTGTTTCATGTGTGGGAGAGATGACTAGAAATATGGCTCTCTGCTACTCAATCAGGAGAGAGAGAAGGAGAGAGCGAGAGAGGAGGGGAAAGGGAGAAACAGACAGACAGAGAGAGAGAGAGAGAAACAGAGAGAGGAAGAGCGATGGAATGAGAGACAAAGGATAGAGAGAGAAACAGAGAGAGAGGAAGAGCGATGGAATGAGAGACAAAGGATAGAGAGAGAAACAGAGAGAGAGGAAGAGCGATGGAATGAGAGACAAAGGATAGAGAGAGAAACAGAGAGGACGAAGAGTTGAAGGGATGACAGGAGAGTAAGAGGATGAGAGGCACTGTACACAGAAGGATGAGAGAGAGAGAGAGAGAGAGAGAGAGAGAGAGAAAGAGAGAGAGAAACAGAGCGAGAGAGAAACAGAGAGAGAGAGAGAGTGTGAGAGAGAGAGAGAGAGAAACAGAGAGAGAAACAGAGAGAGAGAGAGGGAGAGAGAGAGAGAGGTGTTCAGTGAGGTGTGGAGGGAGGAAACACTGGGGCTTTGTCACACTCACTCACTCACTCACTCACTCACTCACTCACTCACTCACTCACTCACTCACTCACTCACTCACTCACTCACTCACGCATACACACATATATACACACACATACACAGCTAGTTCCAGGCGATATCACAAGGAGAGGAAACAGGCAACACGGTACTGTATGGGCAGCTAGCTTAACGAGGCATCCGCTTAAAGGCCCAGTGCAGCCAAAAACGTGATTTTTACACTATGAGGTTGGAATAATACTGTGACATTTAGAAAATAATGATAATTCCCTTTTAGTGTAAGAGCTATTTGAAAAGACCGCCTGAAATTACAACCTGTTTTAGAGTTTTGGCCTGCCTGGTGACATCACTAGGTGGTAAATGAGTTAATAGACCAATAATAGAGTTCTCATCCTCTCTGCCAATAACAGCTACTTTTCCATTTTATCCCTCCCCATTCAGACCACTCCCAGACAGTGCTAGCAAAAAAATGTTGCTTGAGAAATTGCCGTTTGCTAAGAAGCAGTTAAAAAAAAAAAAATGTTTTACCATTTGAATTGAAGACAATCACAGTAAGGTACTTAACTGTTACCCAGAAAAAAAAAATGTGATATTGAGATCAAAACGGCTGCACAGGAACTTTACCAAGCCACTCATTACAACAAAGCATCCTCTTAACAAGCCATTTGCTTAACGAGGCATGCTTTTTAATTGGCTGTTACAGTAAACTCTAAACCCTGATTATCACAAAGAAAAGTCATGACAATAGACAGAAGCAACGTTTTACATTTGAATCATGATTATCTGTGAAAATTAACTTTTGGAAAATGATCAAGTGTCATGCTGCTCCGTCCAGATATCCCATGGTGGTCTCATGGAAAACTGTGGCAGCATCTGAAATGGCACCCTATTCCCTATATAGTGCACCCTATTCTCTATAAGGCCCCTGGTCAAAAGCAGTGCACTGCATAGTGAATAGGGTGCCATTTCAGACGCAGGACATGCCTGTGGAAAAAGTCCACGCTACTTCGTTCCCTGCCTGGGTTGTTTGGCTGGAAAGCAGGATGGGATGGGACGGAATGGGATGGAATGGCATGAGAAAAGCAACATGGAGAGGCCATCAGACAAGAGAGGCGGAGATGTGTGTGTGGGGGAAGGGGGAAGAGCAGTGGGGATTGGATACAGTCTGTCAGTCAGATTTCAGAAGAATTACAGTAGGGAGGCTAGAGTTCCATGCTGTCAATCATACCACTCACTCCATCCAGAAATAAACTGTAGTCCTGGAGATATCGTAGATTTGGATTGGATAGATGGCGGTGGAAAAAGTGGAACTAGATACTACCATACTATTGATATGTCTATTTTGTTGATATATTTCCAATCCTTTACAGATCTACTGTATCTACTGTATGGGCTCAGTTTACATTTCTGACGTTAAGCAAGCAGCCCATTTTCTGACGTTAAAGTGGAGTTTACACAGGCAGTCCATTTTCTGACGTTAAGTGGAGTTTACACAGGCAGTCCATTTTCTGACGTTAAAGTGGAGTTTACACAGGCAGCCCATTTTCTGACGTTAAGTGGAGTTTACACCAGTTCTGCCATTTTGTGTGGTGTTTTTGCGTTGATCGTAACTCTTTTTGTCCGTAATGTTTCCACCATCGTTTCCTACGATCGAAAACAGCTATTGGACATCAGAACAGCCTATCACTAACCTCGATTTGGACAACGACGATGATGAGGCAGCCTATAGGGAGGAGGTCAGAGAGCTGGCAGTGATGTGCCAGGACAACAACCTCTCCCTCAACGTCAGCAAGACCAAAGAGCCGATTGTGGACAACAGGAAACGGAGAGGCGAGAGCTTCAAGTTCTTGGGAGTCCACATCACACCCACACAGTTGTGGAAGGGGGTACGTCAGAGCCTCTTCCCACTCAGGAGGCTTAAAAGATTTGGCATGGGCCCTCAAATGCTCAGTAAGTTCTACACCTGCACCACTGAGAGCATCTTGACTGGCTGCATCACTGCTTGGTACTGCAACTGCAAGGCATCCGACCTCAAGGCGCTACATCACTGGGGCTGAGCCGCCTGCTATCCAGGACCTCTATACCAGGCGGTGTCAGAGGAAGGCCCTAAAAATTGTCAAAGACTCCAGCCACCCAAGTCTTAAATTGTTCACTCTGCTACCGCATGGCAAGCGGTACTAGTGTCCTAAGTCTGGAACCAACAGGACCCTGAACAGATTCTACCCCCAAGCCATGAGACTGCTAAACAAGACTGTTAAACAAGACTGCTAAACAAGACTGTTAAACAAGACGGTTAAACAAGACTGTTAAACAAGACTGTTAAACAAGACGGTTAAACAAGACGGTTAAACAAGACGGTTAAACAAGACTGTTAAACAAGACGGTTAAACAAGACGGTTAAACAATACTGCTAAACAGCTAATCAAATGGCTACCTAGAGTACCTGCACTAACTTTCTAACTCTACCCACACACACACACACACACACACACACACACACACACACACACACACACACACACACACACACACACACACACACACACACACACACACACACACACACACACACACACACACACACACACACACCCTCACCACATACGCTGCTGTTACTGTCTATTATCTATCCTGTTGTCTAGTCACTTTACCCCTACCTACAGTATACTGCTGCTACTGTCTATTATCTATCCTTTACCCCTACCTACAGTATACTGCTGTTACTGTCTATTATCTATCCTTTACCCCTACCTACAGTATACTGCTGTTACTGTCTATTATCTATCCTGTTGTCTAGTCACTAACCCTACCTACAGTATACTGCTGTTACTGTCTATTATCTATCCTGTTACCTAGTCACTAACCCTACCTACATTATACTGCTGTTACTGTCTATTATCTATCCTGTTGTCTAGTCACTAACCCTACCTACAGTATACTGCTGTTACTGTCTATTATCTATCCTGTTGTCTAGTCACTTTAACCCTACCTATATGTGCATAGCTACTGTACCTCACTTACCTGGTACCCCTGCATATCGACTTAGTACTGGTAGTCCCTGTATGTAGTCATGTTACTTTACTCGTTATTTTTATTCGTTATTCACTGTGTATTTATTCCTCATGTCACAGTTTATATATATATATATATATTTTTTTTTTTAAATCTTTATCTTTAACTCTGCATTGTTGGAAAAGGACCCATAAGTAAGCATTTCACTATTAGTCTACAAACCTGTTGTTTACATGTGTAGACGATTGATTTTAATCTTTTGCCCCCACTATCGGCAAAAGATCTGATTGTCAAATGACGAATTAGTGGCAAAGGATCAGAATGTGACTGCCTGTATGAATGAGGCCACACAGCAAATTGGCCAGTGTTAACTTGTTTCAGTGTAGCATTTCTAGTGTTGATTTTACACTCCTTGGTGTAAAAGAACCCCAGGGTTAATAACCAGAGGTGAGTTTGATTGTATCAGTTTTACTTTGTGGAGAGTAAAATGTTCCCATCAAAAAAACCACACCCATCATTATCATATTTCCCAGCATGCTCTACTGCAGGTAGATTTATTTTATAATCTGTGTTTTTTTTGCATATACATTGATTGATTGGTTAATCTTACGCTACACAAAGATAAATAACTTTCTAAACTAATCCGATCAGTTAGTTAGATTTATTGCACCCATTACTGAAATAGTTGTTACATTTTAACAAAGTTCACAACACTGAATGAAAAAATGCCAACTGTTGGAGCGACTAACTCTAATAGTTGTAGTACTAATAGTTGTAGTACTAATAGTTGTAGTACTAATAGGTGTAGTACTAATAGGTGTAGTACTAATAGTTGTAGTACTAATAGCTGTAGTACTAATAGTTGTAGTACTAATAGCTGTAGTATGAATAGATGTAGTATGAATAGTTGTAGTACTAATAGTTGTAGTACTAATAGGTGTAGTACTAATAGCTGTAGTATGAATAGATGTAGTATGAATAGTTGTAGTACTAATAGGTGTAGTACTAATAGTTGTAGTACTAATAGCTGTAGTATGAATAGATGTAGTATGAATAGTTGTAGTACTAATAGGTGTAGTACTAATAGGTGTAGTACTAATAGTTGTAGTACTAATAGCTGTAGTATGAATAGATGTAGTATGAATAGTTGTAGTACTAATAGGTGTAGTACTAATAGGTGTAGTACTAATAGTTGTAGTACTAACTCTGTCTGGATTCCAAATGGAATTACACATAATTTGGCCAGCTATCATAATGTGACTTGCATGCCTGATGTGGCCTGTAAACAATGAGTTTCAGGCCTCTGTATTAGCGCAAAGCTGGGGCTTAAAATAAGGCCTTATGAGATATGTAATGTATTGTCATTAAAAGGTCACAGGACTGAAAATGAATGAATTCAACAAACATGTCTCTGTCACAAATAAATACAGCCATGTGTGGTAATTCTACAATTCGCTCAAGAAAGCACACTATGAAATTATATTGGAGATGTGGCTTTCAGTTAGTTATTTTTGGCCACCTGTGAGTGGAAGAGCTATACCACTTTAAGTGGTCTATGGTTATCTTAATTAAAGTTTGAGCATGTCTGCTGCCAGTTCTGAAGTCTTTGTAATTTCTTACATAAGAGTATGTGACAATAAAGAGTGGTAAATAATATTGTGGTGTCCTTAACCCAACAGTGAGGGATACGGACCTCTTGACGTAATGGTTAAAAATGCTATATGAGGTGTTATTGCATAACACTAAAAGTGTTAATTCCCTAACACTGACAAAGTGTAAAAGCATCAGTACTAAGCACAGTGTTAATATAACACTGAAAAGTATGGACCCATATACAGTACACACTGCCCCAGTGTTAAATGTAATACTATAAGTGTTGATTCAACACGGAACAATTTTGTGTACACGGAGTGCCTTGGTGGTAGACTGGTGTTAGGGGATGTTTCCTCTCTGTGATGACAGGGTTGGGACCAGACTAGGGGTTAGGCTGTATAGCTAAAGGCTGTGGTACAGATCTGCTGTCCCCCTGGACACAGACAGACAGATGACTTCTCCAGCTGCTGGTGCGACTCATAAACTGACTATGCCTCTTTAGAGTATTCTGCTTTGGTCTGTCGCAGCTACACTGTACAGTGCATTAGGAAAGTATTCAGACCCCTTGACTGTTTCCACATGTTGTTACATTACTGTCTTATTCTAAAAATGGATTAAATAATTTTTTCCCCTTCATCAATCTACACATAATACCCCATTACGACAAAGCAACAACAAAAAATGTTTGTAAAAAAATAAAATGAAATGTCACATTTACATAAGTATTCAGAGCCTTTACTCAGTGCTTTGTTGAAGCACCTTTGGCAATGATTACAGCCTCACATCTTCTTGGGTATGGCACTACAAGATTGGCACACCTGTCTCTCCAGGGATGGTAGATCGGGTTCAAGTCCAGGCTCTGGGCCACTCAAGGACATTCAGAGACTTGTCCCGAAGCCACTGCGTGGTCTTGGCTGTGTGCTTAGGGTTGTTGTCCTGTTGGAAGGTGAACCTTCGCCCCAGTCTGAGGTGCTGGGCGCTCTGGAGCAGGTTTTTATCAAGGATCTCTCTGTACTCTGCTTCGTTCATCTTTCCCTCGATCCTGACTAGTCTCCCAGTCCCTGCCGCTGAAAAACATCCCCACAGCATGATGTTGCCACCACCATGCTTCACCGTAAGGATAGTGCCAGGTTTCCTCCAGACGTGACGCTTGGCATTCAGGCCAAAGAGTTCAATATTGGTTTTATCAGACCAGAGAATATTGTTTGTCATGGTCTACGAGTCCTTTAGGTGCTTTTTTGGCAAACTCCAAGTGGGCTGTCATACTTTTTACTGAGGAGTGGCTTCCGTCTGGCCACTCCACCATAAAGGCCTGACTGCTGCAGAGATGGTTGTACTTCTAGAAGTTTCTCCCATCCCATTTCCACAGAGGAGCTCGGTAGCTCGTCAGAGTGACCATCGGATTCTTGGTAACCTCCCTGACCAAGGCCATTCTCCCCCATTTGCTCAGTTTGGCCAGGCCGTCAGCTCTAGGAAGAGTCTTGGTGGTTCCAAACTTCTTCCACTTAAGAATGATGGAGGGCATTGTGTTGTTGGGGACCTTTAATGCTGCAGACATTTTTTAGTACCCTTTCCCAGATCTGTGCCTCAACACAATCCTGTCTCGGAGCTCTACAGACAATTCCTTTGACCTCATGGCTTGGTTTTTGCTCTTAAATGCACTATCAACTGTGGGACCTTATATAGACAGGTGTGTGCGTTTCCAAATCATGTCCAATCAAATTAATTTACCACAGGTGGACTCAAATCAAGTTGTAGAAACATCTCAAGGATGATCAATGGAAAAAGGATGCACCTGAGCTCAATTTTGAGTCTCATAGCAAAGCATCTGAATACTTATAAATTAAGGTATGTTATAAGGAAAAGGGGGGGGACCAACTCCATATTAATACCCATGATTTTGGAATGAGATGTTCAACGAGCAGGTGTCCACAAACTGTTGGTCATGTAGTGTATGAACATATAGGTAGGGATAAAGTAACTAGGCAACAAGATAGATAATAAAATGTAGCAGCAGCGTATGTGATGAGTCAAAAGAGCAAAAAGGGTCAATGCAGATAGTTAAATAGTTAATTAATAGCTACCCAGACTAACTATTTAGCAGTCTTATGGTTGTGGGTAGAAGCTGTTCAGGGTCCTGTTGGTACTGCTTGCCGTGAGATATCAGAGAGAACAGTCTATGACTAGGGTTGCTGGAGTCTTTGACAATTTTTAGGGTCTTCCTCTGACACCACCTGGTATAGAGGCCCTGCATGGCAGGAAGCTTGGCCCTAGTGATGTACTGGGCCGCACGCACTACCCTCTGTTGAACCTTGTGGTCGGATGCCAAGCAGGTGCCATACAAACATACAAACAGGTGATGCAGCCAGTCAAGATGCTCTCAATGGTGCAGCAGTAGAACCTTGTAAGGATCTGAGGGCCCATGCCAAAGCTTTTCAGCCTCCTGAGGGGGAAGAGACATTGTCATGACTGTGTTGGTGTGTGTGGACCATGATAATCCCTTAGCGATGTGGACACTGAGGAACATGAATCTCTCGACCGGCTCCACTACAGGCATGTTAACGTTTCCTGTAGTCCACAATCAGCATAGTGTACCGCTCCTTGAACGTAGCAGCTCTAGTCTTTAGCTCAGTGCGGATTAATGATGCACTAATTAATGAAGCCGTTGACTGATGTGGTAAACTCCTCAATGTTATTGGATGAATCCCGTAATATATTCCAGTCTGTGATAGCGTAACAGTCCTGTAGCTTAGCATCCGCTTCATCGGACCACTTCAGTATTGAGCGTGTCACTGGTACTTCCTGTTTGAGTTTTTGCTTGTAAGCAGGAACCAGGATGATAGAGTTGTGGTCAGTTTTGCTGAAGGAAGATCTTTGTATACATCTCTGTGTGTGGAGTAACGTTGATCTAGAGTTTTTTCCCCAGGTGGCATGCTGGTAGAAATTAGGTTTCCCTGCATTAAAATTACTGGCCACTAGGAGTGCTGTTTCTAGAAGAGTATTTTGGCCTTATTCAGCTCGTTGAGTGCGGTCTTAGCGCCAGCATCGGTTTGTGGTGGTAAATAGACAGCTACGAAAAATATAGATGAACATTATCTGGGTAAATAGTATGGTCTACAGCTTATCATGAGATATTCTAACTCAGACGAGTAAAACCTCTAAACTTCCTGAACGTTAGAGATCGCAAGCCTGATTGCTGTAGACACACACATTGTCACACCCTCTTTCTCTTTATTGAGAAGTTACAATCCAGAATGTCTCTTATTGGTGTCACACCCTGATCTGTTTCACCTGTCTTTGTGCTCGTCTCCACCCCCCCTCCAGTTGTCGCCCATCTTCCCCATTATCCCCTGTGTATTTATACCTGTGTTCTCTGTTTGTCTGTTGCCAGTTCGTTTTGTTCGTCAAGCATACCAGCGGATTTCCCCTTGCTCCTGTCTTTCTCTTGTTCCTGTTTTATAGTTTTCCCGTTTTTGACCATTCTGCCTGCCCTGACCCCGAAGCCTGCCTGCCGTTCTGTACCATTGTCACACCACCCTGGATTATTGACCTCTGCCTGCCCTTGGCCTGTCGTTTTGCCTGCCCCCTGTTCTAGTAATAAACTTTTTTTTTTACTTCGACACTGTCTGCATCTGGGTCTTCTCCTGAAACGTGATACTTTTCCCCTTAACCTTACCCGAAGCTGCCGTTCGGTGTTGACGATGCATAGTAAAACCAGCTAGATGTATATTATCCATGTTTTTGTTCAGCCACGACTCTGAAAAAAACATAGGATATTACAGTTCTTCAGATCCCGTTTATAGGATAGTCTCAAACAGCGCTCATCCAGTTTATTCTCTAGTGATTTGTACGTCTGCCAATAGAACGGACGGTAAAGGCAGTTTTATTTACTCATAGTCTCGTCAGGGAGCCCGCTCGTGTGCGTCTCTTGCGCCGTCTCTTCCTCTCGAGTCCAGGGCCAGGTCCGGAATGAGCAGTACATCCACAGCTGCCGGCTCGTTGAAGTAGAAATCGTCATCCAAAATTGAGGTTAGTGATCACTGTTCTGATGTCCAGAAGCTGTTTTTTGGTCATAGGAAATGATTGTGGTGATATTATGTACAAAAAAAAGTTAAGATCAGCGTAGAAAACACACAAAATGGCAGCATTGGTCAGGAGCCCGTAAGACGCCATCTTTATACGGTTTCAGCATGAAATATCCTTTATATATATTTTTACACACAGTCATTTGACTATGTCTTTGTTGTAAATGTTATGGTAACAAATTGGTGGCATTTGTGAAAAAACGTCAATAGTTGGACAAGATGAAGAGTTAAATGAAAAATAATACCATTGTCAATTGAATGTATGTCGTTTTCATTCAGCGATCACTATTTTCTCTTGAACCTTATGGTCTATCCACTAGAAACTCATACGCATACGTATAAAAAAAAAAAGTTATTCAAGTATAAATAAAAGAAGTTACCATAGATTATCTGTTAATGACCAAAATTACAGAAGATTCCGGTAACTTTGGTAAATTACTGGTAGCTTTGCAACCCTAGGTAAGGTCTAGTTAATTATGTTAGTCCCCCAGAGTGAACGTGTGTGTGTGTGTGTGTGTGTGTGTGTGTGTGTGTGTGTGTGTGTGTGTGTGTGTGTGTGTGTGTGTGTGTGTGTGTGTGTGTGTGTGAAATCTGTGAATCTCCTTCAGGGTGGTCGTAGCAGTAGGACTTGTACACCTATCCCAGCCTGTGTTGGGATGGAGGGATGAGGGATGAGGGGTGGAGGAGGAGTGCAAATTGGAAAGGCTCAATGTTCCTTTGTCTGCTGAGTGGGACTGTTGTTTTTGGCTGCAGTCCCGTTCCCACTTAGAACCTGTAGTCTGTATGGTCTGTACGGTGGAGCCTTCTCTCTCTCTCTCCCTCTCCCTCTCTCCCCTGTCTCTCTCTCTCTCCCTCTCTCTCTCTCTCCCTCTCTCTGTCTCTCTCTCTCTGTCTCTCTCTCTCCCTCTCCCTCTCTCCCTGTCTCTCTCTCTCTCCCCTCTCTCTCTCTCTGTCTCTCTCTCTCTCTGTCTCTCTCTCTCTCTGTCTCTCTCTTCGTCTCTCTCTCTCTCTGTCTCTCTCTCTCTCTCTCTGTGTCTCTCCCTCTCTCTCTCTCTCTCCCTCTCTCCCCCTCTCTCTCTTCCTCTCTCCCTCTCTTTCCCCCCTCCTCTCTCCCCCCTCTCTCTCCCCCCCTGCTCTCTCTCCCTCTCTGTCCCCCCCTCTCTCTCTCTCCCCCTCTCTCTCTCTCCCCCCCTCTCTCTCTCCCCCCTCTCCCCTCTCTGTCCCCCCCTCTCTCCCTGACTGCCTCTCTCTCTCCCTCTCTGTCCCCCCCTCTCTCTCCCTCTCTGTCCCCCCTCTCTCTTCCTCTCTCCTCTCTGTCCCCCCCTCTCTCCCTCCCTCCCTCTCTCTCCTCTCTGTCCCCCCCTCTCCCTCTCTGTCCTCCCCTCTCTCTCCTCTCTGTCCCCCCTCCCTCTCTCTCTCTGTCCCCCCTCTCTGTCCCTCCCCCCCTCCCTCTCTCCCTCCCCCTCTCTCTCTCTGCCCCCCCCCCTCTCTCCCTCCCTCCCTCTCTCTCCTCTCTGTCCCCCCCTCTCTCCCTCCCTCCCTCTCTCTCCTCTCTGTCCCCCCCTCTTCCTCTCTGTCCTCCCCTCTCTCTCCTCTCTGTCCCCCCCTCCCTCTCTCCCTCCCCCTCTCTCTCTCTGTCCCCCCCCCTCTGTCCCTCCCTCCCTCTCTCTCTCTCTGTTTCCCTGATGACTACACACAGTGTGAACCTAATCTCCAGTAAGAGAGAGTGTGGATGTGGTGTCACTCTAACTACACGTCTGAAGGAAGACTGTATGAAGCCCACCTGGAACATCACACACACACACACACACACACACACACACACACACACACACACACACACACACACACACACACACACACACACACACACACACACACACACACACACACACATTTCACTTCTACTGTTGCTTAGCAACAACACACTCTACCTCCAGTGAGTGCCAGAGCTCATGTCTGTGGTCTGGTCTGCCTGTCGTCATCATTTAAGGGTTGTTCTTAGTTCATAGTCTGACTGCTGCTGGGAAATATACTGTGCATGTTGTTCATCTACGGCCTTGGCAACACAAACGTGTACAACACACACACACACACACACACACACACACACACCACACACACACACACACACACACACACACACACACACACACACACACACACACACACACACACACACACACACACACACACACACACACAGAGACACACAGACACAGAGACAGAGACAGAGAGACAGAGACACACAGACACAGACACACAGACACACAGAGACAGAGACAGACACACACAGCAGTATCTCACCTGCAGCAGTATCTTATTCCCGTCGTAGTCTTCAGTCTGCCAGCGTACCTCACTGATGGGGGTACAAGGGTACGGCAGGAGGGGCACCAACGCCCCAACGTCCCTCACCCTCATCTCTATCACCGCCGACTCCGTAGGAGCGGGGCTCTGGCCCCTCGGCAACCGCTTGAATGACAGTTGGATCTCGGTATCCGGGTTGGAGTACACCACAAAAAAACAAAAGTCTTCTTTCTTCTGGGCCAGCTTCCTCTGGAGGATCATCCGGTACATGCGCACCATGTCCCGGAAGCTCTCGTAACGGCAGTAGACTGTGAAGCGTACAATCTCTTTACCGTAGTGAACCTGGCGAACCGCCCACAGAGGAGTCCCCGGGGCCAGGGTGAAGAAGTCTTGGCTGCAGGGAGTCAGCGGGAGCATCCTACGGCCGTTGTTGACCCTCTCGGTGTGGTGGAAGTGCCAGGGGGGTCGCTGGAGAGCACGGTGTAAGGTCACGATCTGCTCCTCGCCCCCGTACTGCTCCTGCAGGAAGAGGATGACGGCCAGCGCCGGCTGGCACTGCGGAGGGCCGTGATTGGCTGAAAAAGATGCCGCAGCCTGACATGATTGGCGCTTGGGCTTCTGTTGCCAGGCGGCTCTCTCGGAGACGCGGAAGAGCTGCAGTTCAGGGTGGACCCAGGCCAGGACAGTGTCGGCAGCATGCTGCAGGGACTTGGCCTTGCCCGGGTCCGTAATGAGGTGAACACTGACCAGGAAGGGATCCTGCAGCTCCACCATGGATAACTCACCTCCAACACAGACAGAGAGACAAGAGGATGAGGAGGATGAGGAAGAGGAGGAGGAAGAGAGAACAAGAAACAGAAGAAGAAGAAGCCATTAGAAATTATATTGTGAATCTGAAAACATTTATTTACCAAAAAACTTCTCTCCCTCCCCTCTTTCTCTCTCACCCTCGTCTCCCCCTCCCTCCCTCCCTCCCTCCCTCCCTCCCTCCCTCCCTCCCTCCTCCCTCCCTCCCTCCCTCCCTCCCTCCCTAATAGGCCCATGCAGAGCAGGGTTCTGTTGTCTCATTAGCAGCTCGTTAGTGAGGCCCAGAAAAACACACACACACACACACACACACACACACACACACACACACACACACACACACACACACACACACACACACACACACACACACACACAAACAGAGGAATGCTCCAGAGACCGGCAGGAAACTCAAACCTGGTGTGCCCCCATCCTGACCCCCTGACCAAGACCAACTGAGTCAGAACGCAAACCCCCACAGGCACGGGCGGACTGAGTGATTTGGAGGCCTCAGGCAGAGGCCAGTCTGAACACCCATGTAAGTTTAAATGGGTTTTATAGAGACGTAATTTAACTGTAAAAACGTATTATCTTTTAAATGTGCCATGAACACAACCAGTCATGATGTTTTCATCTGATTGTCAAATAAATCCCATAAAAAGTAGGTTGCTTTCTCACGTTTATCCAAAATAATTCCAGCATCCGATTAGTGCCGTGCGCACACACCAACTTTCCTAGATAGCAACCTAACGAGTGAAACACCGTCCCCTCTGTCTTACTGTACACTGAGTGAACAAAACATTAAGAACACCTGCTCTTTCCATGACACAGACTGACCAGGTGAATCCAGGTGAAAGCGATGATCCCTTACTGATGTCACTTGTTAAATCCACTATCAATCAGTGTAGATGAAGAACAGAAGACAGGTTACAGGAGGATTATTAAGCATTCAGACAATAGAGACATAGATTGTGTTTGACTGCCATTCAGAGGGTGAATGGACCTTTGGGTTTTTTCACTCTCAACAGTTTCCCGTGTGTGTATCAAGAATGGTTCACCACCCAAAGAACATCCAGCCAACTTGACAGAACAGTGGGAAGCATTGGAGTAAACATGGAACACTGTGGAACACTTTTCGACACATTGTAGAGTCCATGGCCCCCGAAGAACTGAGGCTGTGTACGTAGCCTGTGATATCTGATGTCTTTTAACTAGAGAAATGTGTATTGTATAAAGGCCAGATCGTTCTTCAAGATGTTCATCATAGATGACCAGCAGGGTCAAAGAGTAATAATCACAGTGGTTGTAGAGGGTGCAACAGGTCAGCACTTCAGGGGTAAATGTCAGTTGGACTTTCATAGCCGATCATTCAGAGGTTGAGACAGCAGGTGTTGTAGAGAGTGAGAGAGAGCCAGAGAGAGAGTGGGTAAAAAACAGCAGGAGTTGTAGAGAGTGAGAGAGAGCCAGAGAGAGAGAGAGGGTAAAAAACAGCAGGTGTTGTAGAGAGTGAGAGAGAGCCAGAGAGAGAGAGGGTAAAAAACAGCAGGGCTGGGACAAGGTAGCACATCCAGTGAACAGGTCAGAGACATATCCTGGTCTGTTTTGTTTAACGTTTCTGTTCAATGTCTTGTTTAATGTTCCTGTTCAATGTTTTGTTTAACGTTTCTGTTCAATGTCTTGTTTAATGTTTCTGTTCAATGTTTGGTTTAACGTTTCTGTTCAATGTTGTCGCGTCCTGACCAGTATAGGGGTTATTTGTTATTGTAGTTTGGTCAGGACGTGGCAGAGGGTATTTGTTTTATGTGGTTCGGGGTGGTGGTTTTGTTTAGAAGGGTGTTTGATTTATTATTTCCGGGTTTTGGGTTATGTTCTATGTTTTTGTATTTCTATGTTCTTTCTAGTTTAGTATTTTCTATGTTAGGTAATTGGGTGTTGGACTCTCAATTGGAGGCAGGTGTTTGTAGTTGCCTTTGATTGAGAGTCCTATATATAGGGATGTGTTTTGTTTGTTAATTGTGGGTAGTTGTTTTTGCATTGCGTTGGTGTAGCCTGCAAAACTGTTTCCTGTTCTTTGTTTATTGTTTTTGGTGTTCACATTTAATAAATTATAATGTTGAGCACGCAACCCGCTGCGCCTTGGTCCTCTCTTCACGAAGACAGCCGTTACAAATGTTTTGTTTAACGTTCCTGTTCAATGTTTTGTTTAACGTTCCTGTTCAATGTTTTGTTTAACGTTCAATGTTTTGTTTAACGTTCCTGTTCAATGTTTTGTTTAACGTTCCTGTTCAATGTTTTGTTTAACGTTCAATGTTTTGTTTAAAGTTCCTGTTCAATGTTTTGTTTAAC
Source organism: Salmo salar (assembly GCF_965601325.2). Taxonomy (NCBI): domain Eukaryota; kingdom Metazoa; phylum Chordata; class Actinopteri; order Salmoniformes; family Salmonidae; genus Salmo; species Salmo salar. The sequence continues at coordinate 53,102,843 of NC_138311.1, read as the reverse complement.
GTTGCTGTTCAATGTTTTGTTTAACGTTGCTGTTCAATGTTGTTCAATGTATTGTTTAACGTTCCCGCTCAATGTCTCAATGTCAATTACCTGCTGAAATTGTTGCAACCCCTATTACTAGCCTGTTCAACCTCTCTTTCATGTAGTCTGAGATCCCCAAAGATTGGAAAGCAGCTGCGGTCATCCCCCTCTTCAAAGGAGGGGACACTCTTGACCCAAACTGCTACAGACCTATATCTATCCTACCCTCCCTTTTCTAAGGTCTTCGAAAGCCAAGTCAACAAACAGATTACCGACAATTTCGAATCCCACCGCACCTTCTCCGCTATGCAATCTGGTTTCAGAGCTGGTCATGGGTGCACCTCAGCCACGCTCAAGGTCCCAAACGATATCTTAACCGCCATCGATAAGAAACAATACTGTGCAGCCGTATTCATTGACCTGGCCAAGGCTTTCGACTCTATCAATCACCACATCCTCATCGGCAGACTCAACAGTCTTGGTTTCTCAAATGATTGCCTCGCCTGGTTCACCAACTACTTCTTTGATAGAGTTCAGTGTGTCAAATCGGAGGGCCTGTTGTCCGGGCCTCTGGCAGTCTCTATGGGGGTGCCACAGGGTTCAATTCTTGGGCCAACTCTCTTCTCTGTATACATCAATGATGTCGCTCTTGCTGCTGGTGAGTCTCTGATCCACCTCTACGCAGACGACACCATTCTGTATACTTCTGGCCCCTCTTTGGACACTGTGTTAACAACCCTCCAGACGAGCTTCAATGCCATACAACTCTCCTTCCATGGCCTCCAACTGCTCTTAAATACAAATACAAGTACAACTAAATGCATGCTCTTTAACCGTTCGCTGCCCGCACCTGCCCGCCCGTCTAGCATCACTACTCTGGACGGTTCTGACTTAGAATATGTGGACAACTACAAATACCTAGGTGTCTGGTTAGACTGTAAACTCTCCTTCCAGACTCACATAAACCATCTCCAATCCAAAGTTCAATCTAGAATTGGCTTCCTATTTCGCAACAAAGCATCCTTCACTCATGCTGCCAAACATACCCTCGTAAAACTGACCATCCTACCGATCCTCGACTTCGGCGATGTCATTTACAAAATAGCCTCCGATACCCTACTCAATAAACTGGATGCAGTCTATCACAGTGCCATCCGTTTTGTCACCAAAGCCCCATATACTACCCACCACTGTGACCTGTACACTCTTGTTGGCTGGCCCTTGCTTCATGCTTGTCGCCAAACCCACTGGCTCCAGGTCATCTACAAGACCCTGCTAGGTAAAGTTCCCCCTTATCTCAGCTAGCTGGTCACCATAGCAGCACCCACCTGTAGCACACGCTCCAGCAGGTATATCTCTCTGGTCACCCCCAAAGCCAATTCCTCCTTCGGCCGCCTCTCCGCCTCTCCCTCCTTCCCTGCTGCCAATGACTGGAACGAAATACTAAAATCTCTGAAACTGGAAACACTTATCTCCCTCACTAGCTTTAAGCACCAGCTGTCAGAGCAGCTCACACATTACTGCACCTGTACATAGCCCATCTATAATTTAGCCCAAACAACTACCTCTTCCCCTACTGTATTTATTTATTTATTTATTTTGCTCCTTTGCACCCCATTATTTCTATTTCTACTTTGCACTTTCTTCCACTACAAATCTACCATTCCAGTGTTTTACTTGCTATATTGTATTTACTTTGCCACCATGGCCTATTTATTGCCTTTACCTCCTTTATCTCACCTCATTTGCTCACATTGTATATAGACTTATTTTTCTACTGTATTATTGACTGTATGTTTGTTTTACTCCATGTGTAACTCTGTGTTGTTGTATGTGTCAAACTGCATCGCTTTATCTTGGCCAGGTCGCAATTGTAAATGAGAACTTGTTCTCAACTTGCCTACCTGGTTAAATAAAGGTGAAATAAAAAAATAAAATAAATAAAACTGTTTTGTTTAACGTTCCTGTTCAATGTTTTGTTTAACGTTTCTGTTCAATGTTTTAAAAGGTTCCCTCAATGCTCAGACAATGAATGTTATAAAGAAAGAGGTCATGTTTAGCTCCTCTCTCTCCCTCTCTCTTCTCTCTCTCTTTTCCTCTCTCTCTCTCTCTCTCTCCATCTCTCTCTCTGCCTCTGGGGGCTCGTCCCAGTTTATTTGTCCGGTAAGGTTGAGGGCACATTAGGCCGAGGGAACCGGCTCACAGCATTTTCCCTACCCTTATCATGTGTGTGTGGTGTGTGTGTGTGTGTGTGTGTGTGTGTGTGTGTGTGTGTGTGTGTGTGTGTGTGTGTGTGTGTGTGTGTGTGTGTGTGTCTGTGTTTGTGTGTGTGTGTGTGTATGCCTGTGTGCGTGAGTGTGTACGGATGTCGGAAAAAAGAAAGTGTGTGTGTGTGTGTGTGTGTGTGTAAGTTGGCACATGCAGGTGTTTGGGCATTGCCAGTGCTAGACAGGAGACCCTCTCAGAAAGTACACTTCCTGATCGGATGACTAACAAAGCATCCAGCAACATTCAGATTACATTACAAAGTACTGCTGATCCATGGCCTTTCACAGACAATAATACTGCAAGATGGCTTCTCTCAATGACAGTGTCCACTATTAATCAAATGTATTTATAAAGCCCTTCTTACATCAGCTGATATCTCAAAGTGCTGTACAGAAACCCAGCCTAAAACCACCAAACAGCAAGCAATACAGGTGTAGAAGCACGGTGGATAGGAAAAACTCCCTAGAAAGGCCAGAACCTAGGAAGAAACCTAGAGAGGAACCAGGCTATGAGGGGGGGCCAGTCCTCTTCTGGCTGTGCCGGGTGGAGATTATAACAGAACATGGCCAAGATGTTAAAATGTTCATAGATGACCTAGATCACTAACAGATCTCAGAGAGACAGCAGCAAAGTGTCTTCATTAGTCTCATTAAGTTGAGTAGAAGACAGGAGTCAAGTCCAAATCAAGGGGGATAAAAGTGACAGGACAGACAGACACACCAGGCTGGATAGAGCACAGAGACAACAGGCTGGATAGAGCACAGAGACAACAGGCTGGATAGAGCACAGAGACAACAGGCTGGATAGAGCCCAGAGACAACAGGCTGGATAGAGCCCAGAGACAACAGGCTGGATAGAGCACAGAGACAACAGGCTGGATAGAGCACAGAGACAACAGGCTGGATAGAGCACAGAGACAACAGGCTGGATAAAGCACAGAGACAACAGGCTGAATAGAGCACAGAGACACCAGGCTGGATAGAGCCCAGAGACACACGGCTGGATAGAGCACAGAGACAACAGGCTGGATAAAGCACAGAGACAACAGGCTGGATAGAGCCTAGAGACACGAGGCTGGATAGAGCACAGAGACAACAGGCTGGATAGAGCACAGAGACAACAGGCTGGATAGAGCACAGAGACACCAGGCTGGATAGAGCCCAGAGACACCAGGCTGGATAGAGCACAGAGACAACAGGCTGGATAAAGCACAGAGACAACAGGCTGGATAGAGCACAGAGACAACAGGCTGGATAGAGCACAGAGACAACAGGCTGGATAGAGCACAGAGACACCAGGCTGGATAGAGCACAGAGACACCAGGCTGGATAGAGCCTAGAGACACGAGGCTGGATAGAGCACAGAGACACCAGGCTGGATAGAGCCCAGAGACACCAGGCTGGATAGAGCCCAGAGACACCAGGCTGGATAGAGCCCAGAGACACCAGGCTGGATAGAGCACAGAGACACCAGGCTGGATAGAGCCCAGAGACACCAGGCTGGATAGAGCACAGAGACACCAGGCTGGATAGAGCACAGAGACACCAGGCTGGATAGAGCCCAGAGACACCAGGCTGGATAGAGCCCAGAGACACCAGGCTGGATAGAGCACAGAGACATCAGGCTGGATAGAGCCCTGAGTCACCAGGCTGGATAGAGCACAGAGACACCAGGCTGGATAGAGCCCAGAGACACCAGGCTGGATAGAGCCCAGAGACACCAGGCTGGATAGAACCCAGAGACACCAGGCTGGATAGAGCCCAGAGACACCAGGCTGGATAGAGCCCAGAGACACCAGGCTGGATAGAGCACAGAGACACCAGGCTGGATAGAGCCCTGAGACACCAGGCTGGATAGAGCCCAGAGACACCAGGCTGGATAGAGCCCAGAGACACCAGGCTGGATAGAGCACAGAGACACCAGGCTGGATAGAGCCTAGAGACACGAGGCTGGATAGAGCCCAGATACACCAGGCTGGATAGAGCCCAGAGACACCAGGCTGGATAGAGCACAGAGACACCAGGCTGGATAGAGCCCAGAGACACCAGGCTGGATAGAGCCTAGAGACACGAGGCTGGATAGAGCCCAGATACACCAGGCTGGATAGAGCCCAGAGACACCAGGCTGGATAGAGCCCAGAGACACCAGGCTGGATAGAGCCCAGAGACACCAGGCTGGATAGAGCCCTGAGACACCAGGCTGGATAGAGCCCAGAGACACCAGGCTGGATAGAGCCCAGAGACACCAGGCTGGATAGAGCACAGAGACACCAGGCTGGATAGAGCCTAGAGACACGAGGCTGGATAGAGCCCAGATACACCAGGCTGGATAGAGCCCAGAGACACCAGGCTGGATAGAGCCCAGAGACACCAGGCTGGATAGAGCCCAGAGACACCAGGCTGGATAGAGCCCTGAGACACCAGGCTGGATAGAGCCCAGAGACACCAGGCTGGATAGAGCCCAGAGACACCAGGCTGGATAGAGCCTAGAGACACGAGGCTGGATAGAGCCCAGATACACCAGGCTGGATAGAGCCCAGAGACACCAGGCTGGATAGAGCACAGAGACACCAGGCTGGATAGAGCACAGAGACACCAGGCTGGATAGAGCCTAGAGACACGAGGCTGGATAGAGCCCAGATACACCAGGCTGGATAGAGCCCAGAGACACCAGGCTGGATAGAGCACAGAGACACCAGGCTGGATAGAGCCTAGAGACACGAGGCTGGATAGAGCCCAGATACACCAGGCTGGATAGAGCCCAGAGACACCAGGCTGGATAGAGCCCAGAGACACCAGGCTGGATAGAGCCCAGAGACACCAGGCTGGATAGAGCCCTGAGACACCAGGCTGGATAGAGCACAGAGACACCAGGCTGGATAGAGCACAGAGACACCAGGCTGGATAGAGCCTAGAGACACGAGGCTGGATAGAGCCCAGATACACCAGGCTGGATAGAGCCCAGAGACACCAGGCTGGATAGAGCACAGAGACACCAGGCTGGATAGAGCACAGAGACACCAGGCTGGATAGAGCCTAGAGACACGAGGCTGGATAGAGCCCAGATACACCAGGCTGGATAGAGCCCAGAGACACCAGGCTGGATAGAGCACAGAGACACCAGGCTGGATAGAGCCTAGAGACACGAGGCTGGATAGAGCCCAGATACACCAGGCTGGATAGAGCCCAGAGACACCAGGCTGGATAGAGCCCAGAGACACCAGGCTGGATAGAGCCCAGAGACACCAGGCTGGATAGAGCCCTGAGACACCAGGCTGGATAGAGCCCAGAGACACCAGGCTGGATAGAGCCCAGAGACACCAGGCTGGATAGAGCACAGAGACACCAGGCTGGATAGAGCCTAGAGACACGAGGCTGGATAGAGCCCAGATACACCAGGCTGGATAGAGCCCAGAGACACCAGGCTGGATAGAGCACAGAGACACCAGGCTGGATAGAGCACAGAGACACCAGGCTGGATAGAGCCTAGAGACACGAGGCTGGATAGAGCCCAGATACACCAGGCTGGATAGAGCCCAGAGACACCAGGCTGGATAGAGCACAGAGACACCAGGCTGGATAGAACCCAGAGACACGAGGCTGGATAGAGCCCAGAGACACCAGGCTGGATAGAGCCCAGAGACACCAGGCTGGATAGAGCACAGAGACACCAGGCTGGATAGAGCCCAGAGACACCAGGCTGGATAGAGCCCAGAGACACCAGGCTGGATAGAGCCCAGAGACACCAGGCTGGATAGAGCACAGAGACACCAGGCTGGATAGAGCACAGAGACACCAGGCTGGATAGAGCCTAGAGACACGAGGCTGGATAGAGCCCAGATACACCAGGCTGGATAGAGCCCAGAGACACCAGGCTGGATAGAGCACAGAGACACCAGGCTGGATAGAACCCAGAGACACGAGGCTGGATAGAGCCCAGAGACACCAGGCTGGATAGAGCCCAGAGACACCAGGCTGGATAGAGCCCAGAGACACCAGGCTGGATAGAGCACAGAGACACCAGGCTGGATAGAGCACAGAGACACCAGGCTGGATAGAGCACAGAGACACCAGGCTGGATAGAGCCCAGAGACACCAGGCTGGATAGAGCACAGAGACACATATAGGGAAGAACACACAGTCCATCAGTTGCCTGCTCTGATTAGCCTCAATCTGTAACGTCTCTCTCTCTCATTCTCTCTCTCTGACACCAAACTGCTCGTATTAGCCTTTCTCTCTCCCTCAGTCTCTCTCTCCCTCTCAATTCAGAGGGCTTTATAGACATGGGAAACATATGTTAACATTGCCAAAGCAAGTGAGGTAGATAATATACAAAAGTGAAATAAACCACAAAAATGAACAGTAAACATTACACTCACAGAAGTTCCAAAGGAATAAAGACATTACAAATGTCATATTATGTCTATATACACAGTGTTGTAACGATGTGCAAATAGTTCAAGTACAAAAGGGAAAATAAAAAAGCAGAAATATGGGTTGTATTTACAATGGTGTTTGTTCTTCACTGGTTGACCTTTTCTTGTGGCAACAGGTCACAAATCTTGCTGGTGTGATGGCACACTGTGGTACTTCACCCAGTAGACATGGGGGTTTATCAAAATCTGTTTTTTTTTCCGAATTCTTTGTGGATCTGTGTAATCTGAGGGAAATATGTGTCTCTAATATGGTCATACATTTAGCAGGAGGTTAGGAAGTGCAGATCAGGTTCCACCTCATTTTGTGGGCAGTGTGCACATAGCCTGTCTTCTCTTGAGAGCCAGGTCTGCCTTTGGCGGCCTTTCTCAATAGCAAGGCTATGCTCACTGAGTCTGTACATAGTCAAAGCTTTCCTTAAGTTTGGGTCTTCAGTGTTTTAGTCTCTATCTCTTCAGTGTTTTAGTCTCTCTCTCTCTCTCTCTCTCTCTCTCTCTCTGTCTCTCTCTCAGCTGCTCTTATTAGCCTCAGAGTTTTAACCTCTGACCCCCTCTCTCTTTAGCTTTGAGACTAATTAATTCCAGTTTAACTAAGCCAAGGGAGGGAGAGCTGCTCCTGTCCTGTTGGGAGACAAGAGCAGGGTGTTATAAAGCTCTCTAGTCACTAGCGTGACACTAAACCCTTAATCTGCTCTCACAGCTCACAACACTATTACATTTAGCAGAGGCTCTTATCCAGAGTCACATACATTGGGGCGGCAGGTAGCCTAGTGGTTAGAGTGTAGGGGTGGCAGGTAGCCTAGTGGTTAGAGTGTAGGGGCGGCAGGTAGCCTAGTGGTTAGAGTGTAGGGGCGGCAGGTAGCCTAGTGGTTAGAGTGTAGGGGCGGCAGGTAGCCTAGTGGTTAGAGTGTGGGGGCGGCAGGTAGCCTAGTGGTTAGAGTGTGGGGGTGGCAGGTAGACTAGTGGTTAGAGTGTAGGGGCGGCAGGTAGCCTAGTGGTTAGAGTGTAGGGGTGGCAGGTAGCCTAGTGGTTAGAGTGTAGGGGCGGCAGGTAGCCTAGTGGTTGGAGTGTAGGGGCGGCAGGTAGCCTAGTGGTTAGAGTGTAGGGGCGGCAGGTAGCCTAGTGGTTAGAGTGTAGGGGCGGCAGGTAGCCTAGTGGTTAGAGTGTAGGGGTGGCAGGTAGACTAGTGGTTAGAGTGTAGGGGCGGCAGGTAGCCTAGTGGTTAGAGTGTAGCCTAGTGGTTAGAGTGTAGGGGCGGCAGGTAGAGCCTAGTGGTTAGAGTGTTGGACTAGTAACTGAAAAGTTGCAAGATTGAATCCCTGAGCTGACTTGGTAAAAATCTGTCATTCTGCCCCTGAACAAGGCAGTTAACCCACTGTTCCTAAGCTGTCATTGAAAATAAGAATTTGTTCTTGACTGACTTACTTAGTTAAATAAAGGAGGAATTAGGGTGCCTTGCTGAAGGGCACATCTATGGATTTTTCACCTAATCGGCTCGGGGATTTGAACCAGTGACCTTTCGGTTACTGACCCAACAATCAACCGTCAGGCTACCTGCCGACCAGATGTAACTCTGTCACTGTGCTAAAGTAATCCTTCTAACCCCCCCCTTAAAAGATTTAGATGCACTATTGTAAAGTGGTTGTTCCACTGGATATCATAAGGTGAATGCACCAATTTGTAAGTCGCTCTGGATAAGAGTGTCTGCTAAATGACTTAAATGTAAATGTAAATGTGCTCACGTTCTGACTAGAGCTAACGTATCTTGAACAGTCAAAATCATGTTTTCAATGATATTTAGATGAAACCAGATCAAAGTAGAAGTACCAACGTATGAAAAAGAAATGACTGTTGCTTCTACATTGACTAAGGTTTGATCATAAAGATACTAGTTTCCCCCCCTCTGTCCCCCCCCCCACCCCGGTCAAACACTTTGGATTCAGGAAGTGCAATTTTTGTGACATCACAAACAAAGACACATTTTTACTACACCAATGGTACCGTCTTATTCTCTTAACTCATTTAAATAAGTACCACCTTGTAACCAACGTGGCAGAAGGTGTGTTTTGCAGAGCGGGCGTGGTTGACATCGCTAGATAGCTAACCTACACTGGTGTCAACATCTAACTGCAGCGTGTCAACAAATATCATTTGAGGTTTCCCCTATTCATCTAAGACAAAGACAGTTACAGGTTTCTGCTTTTAATCTGTCTGGTGTTAGCTAGCTAGGTTTATATGGATCTATTTACCCCTTATTTGACCAGGTAAGTTGACTGAGAACACATTCTCATTTACAGCAACGACCTGGGGAACAGTTACAGGGGAAAGGAATGGGGGGGATGAATGAGCCAATAGGAAGCTGGGGATGATCATGTCTTCAGCCGGGGGGGGGGGGGGGGTTGCCCAAAACTCTGACGCAGTTGTCAAGACATCAAGAGACATGACAAATGGAAAATTTATACTAACTTTATTTGCATACCAGCTCCCCGCCCACTCAGCATACTAGCTCCCCGCCAACTCATTCCACCAGCTCCCCGCCCACTCAGTCCACTAGCTCCCCGCCCACTCAGCATACTAGCTCCCCGCCCACTCAGCATACTAGCTCCCCGCCCACTCAGTCCACTAGCTCCCCGCCCACTCAGCATACCAGCTCCCCGCCAACTCATTCCACCAGCTCCCCGCCCACTCAGTCCACTAGCTCCCCGCCCACTCAGCACACTAGCTCCCCGCCCACTCACCATACTAGCTCCCCGCCCACTCATTCCACTAGCTCCCCGCCCACTCAGCATACTAGCTCCCCGCCCACTCATTCCACCAGCTCCCCGCACACTCATTCCACCAGCTCCCCGCCCACTCGGTCCACTAGCTCCCCGCCCACTCGGTCCACTAGCTCCCCGCCCACTCGGTCCACTAGCTCCCCGCCCACTCAGCATACTAGCTCCCCGCCCACTCGGTCCACTAGCTCCCCGCCCACTCAGCATACTAGCTCCCCGCCCACTCGGTCCACTAGCTCCCCGCCCACTCAGCATACTAGCTCCCCGCCCACTCAGTCCACTAGCTCCCTGCCCACTCAGTACACTAGCTCCCCGCCCACTCAGCATACTAGCTCCCTGCCCACTCAGCATACTAACTCCCCGCCCAATTTGAAATGAGAGAAAAATACATTTATTGCAAATGTTGAGCATTTTTATCAGGAAAACATATTATGGGTGATGTTTTAGTTGCTCAAAAGGCTATTTTACATGGAAATCATAATGACTGTTCTGGACCTTAAGGAATAACTGCATGGTGAGCGAACCTGCTATAATGGGTAGAACAGGTACCCACTAAACACATGCAGGGTGAATGCACCAGGCTACTAGAGCTGTTCTTCTACAGTTCAACTTGGACGAGGACACCAGGATTATGAGGGATAAACAGGTGAAGGCTGAGAGATGAGAGAAGTAACATGGTGTCCCTATTGGTAACACTCTCTATCCCTTGCTCTCTCTCTCTCTCTCTCTCTAGGCCTTGCTCTCTCTCCGTCTCTCTCTCTATCCCTTGCTCTCTCTCTCCGTCTCTCTCTGGTCCAAGGTCAGGGGGAGTATCTTTCATCAAAGGAGTGAAGGAAATCAATGCTCCCCTTAACTCCCCTATTAGTGGAACATTGCATTTCCTATTTGGACCCCATGCACTTCTAACATATAATTGAATTTGGGACAAGAGAGGCAGTATACAGGTGGGTGAGCAGCATTAGTGGTAGGTTAACTATTGACATGCTATATTATGCTATGATACTTCACAAGTAATTCAGTTACTGAGTTGTATACAGCTGTAGACCTGTCCTTATTACAGCTGTAGACCTGCCCTTATTACAGCTGTAGACCTGTCCTTATTACAGCTGTAGACCTGTCCTTATTACAGCTGTAGACCTGCCCTTATTACAGCTGTAGACCTGCCCTTATTACAGCTGTAGACCTGCCCTTATTACAGCTGTAGACCTGTCCTTATTACAGCTGTAGACCTGCCCTTATTACAGCTGTAGACATGTCCTTATTACAGCTGTAGACCTGTCCTTATTACAGCTGTAGACCTGCACGTATTACAGCTGTAGACCTGTCCTTATTACAGCTGTAGACCTGCCCTTATTACAGCTGTAGACCTGCCCTTATTACAGCTGTAGACCTGTCCTTATTACAGCTGTAGACCTGCCCTTATTACAGCTGTAGACCTGCCCTTATTACAGCTGTAGACCTGTCCTTATTACAGCTGTAGACCTGTCCTTATTACAGCTGTAGACCTGCCCTTATTCCAGCTGTAGACCTGCCCTTATTACAGCTGTAGACCTGCCCTTATTACAGCTGTAGACCTGCCCTTATTCCAGCTGTAGACCTGCCCTTATTACAGCTGCTTTGAAAATACTATTTCAATTCACGTTAATTCCAAAAGAGCTCCAGCTCACTCTTTCACAGTCTATCTTTCCCCATAACAAGTCTGCCTACGTGTGTGTGTGTGTGTGCGTGTGTGTGAGTGCGTGTGTGTGTATGTGCGTGTGTGTGAGCATGTGTGTGTGTGTGTGTGTGTGTGTGTGTGTGTGTGTGTGTGTGTGTGTGTGTGTGTGGTGTGTGGTGACTCGGGAGTTGTAAATCTAACACTCAACCTATAAATCTCCACTTATAACAACACAATGCAAGAACCACTAATATGTCTGATGTCAAGACAGAGAAACCAGTGACTTCGGATGATATACCTGTAGTGGAAAACATGAGTGCTTTCTCAATCCTGGTTCCACATCTGCACCAGTCCCTGAGGGCTGCACTATCCTGGTTCTAAATCTGCACCAGTCCTTGAGGGCTGCACTATCCTGGTTCTAAATCTGCACCAGTCCCTGAGGGCTGCAGTATCTTGGATCTACATCTGCATCAGTCCAGTCCCTGTGGGCTGCACTATCCTGGTTCTACATCTGCACCAGTCCTTGAGGGCTGCAGTATCCTGGTTCTACATCTGCATCAGTCCAGTCCCTGTGGGCTGCACTATCCTGGATCTAAATCTTCACCAGTCCTTGAGGGCTGCAGTATCCTGGTTCTAAATCTGCACCAGTCCCTGTGGGCTGCACTATCCTGGTTCTAAATCTGCACCAGTCCCTGAGGGCTGCAGTATCCTGGATCTACATCTGCACCAGTCCCTGTGGGCTGCACTATCCTGGTTCTACATCTGCACCAGTCCTTGAGGGCTGCAGTATCCTGGTTCTACATCTGCATCAGTCCAGTCCCTGTGGGTTGCACTATCCTGGATCTAAATCTTCACCAGTCCTTGAGGGCTGCAGTATCCTGGTTCTAAATCTGCACCAGTCCCTGTGGGCTGCACTATCCTGGTTCTAAATCTGCACCAGTCCCTGAGGGCTGCAGTATCCTGGATCTACATCTGCACCAGTCCCTGTGGGCTGCACTATCCTGGTTCTAAATCTGCACCAGTCCCTGAGGGCTGCAGTATCCTGGTTCTACATCTGCACCAGTCCAGTCCCTGAGGGCTGCACTATCCTGGTTGAAGAAACAGACTGAGCAACACAATTATGTGTCAGGGAGCAATGAAAACCAGGAAGGATGCTGCCAGCCTTCTAGAAATGGGGGTTTGCACCCCTGCAGTAGATTCTTTCCGTTTACACAGGCAACCCAATTCTGATATTTTGCCCGAATTGGCAAACGATCTGATCTGATTGATCGAAATACCTATTAGTGGCAAAAGATCAGAACTGGGCTGTCTGTGTAAACGCAGCCATAGACAGACACCATCTGTTAGTGACAGGCTGGCCGTTGTCGTTGTAAGAAGACCCTCTCTCTGACTCCTATTCCTCCTGTTAGATGGCAATCAATCAATCTCCCTGGTTTGAATGAAACATCTATTCCAACGCTTTAAGAGGCCTCATTCTGGAAGAAAAGGTTTGCGATTTCAGTTTGTCTTCATGATGACATTCATTTACACGTTATGTTGTGTCTGTGGAAATTATAGGCCTGTGTATGGTTACTATGTGTGTGTGTTGATCTGTGTGTGTGTGTGTGTGTGTGTGTGTGTGTGTGTGTGTGTGTGTGTCTGTGTGTGTGTGTGTGTGTGTGTGTGTGTGTGTGTGTGTGTGTGTGTGTGTG
>NC_138311.1:52682500-53080000 GCF_965601325.2 Salmo salar | reverse complement strand
GAGAGGTAGAACATGTTGCAGTGTGTTGAGAGGTAGAACATGTTGCAGTGTGTTGAGAGGTAGAACATGTTGCAGTGTGTTGAGAGGTAGAACATGTTGCAGTGTGTTGAGAGGTAGAACATGTTGCAGTGTGTTGAGAGGTAGAACATGTTGCAGTGTGTTGAGAGGTAGAACATGTTACAGTGTGTTGAGAGGTAGAACATGTTGCAGTGTGATGAGAGGTAGAACATGTTGCAGTGTGTTGAGAGGTAGAACATGTTGCAGTGTGATGAGAGGTAGAACATGTTGCAGTGTGTTGAGAGGTAGAACATGTTGCAGTGTGATGAGAGGTAGAACATGTTGCAGTGTGTTGAGAGGTAGAACATGTTGCAGTGTGTTGAGAGGTAGAACATGTTGCAGTGTGATGGAGAGGTAGAACATGTTGCAGTGTGTTGAGAGGTAGAACATGTTACAGTGTGTTGAGAGGTAGAACATGTTGCAGTGTGATGAGAGGTAGAACATGTTGCAGTGTGATGAGAGGTAGAACATGTTGCAGTGTGATGGAGAGGTAGAACATGTTGCAGTGTGTGGAGAGGTAGAACATGTTGCAGTGTGTTGAGAGGTAGAACATGTTGCAGTGTGTTGAGAGGTAGAACATGTTGCAGTGTGTTGAGAGGTAGAACATGTTGCTGTGTGATGGAGAGGTAGAAACATGTTGCAGTGTGATGGAGAGGTAGAACATGTTGCAGTGTGTTCAGTGTGTTGGATAGCTGCTGGTGCAAGTTGAGATGTTTTAAGTTGACGTTGGTTTACTTACTGCCCGCTGAAGACATGGGACTGTAATCAGACCTGCAGTAAAACAGAGAGAGACATTAGTTCCAGTTCTCCAGCACTTTTAGTCATTTAAGGGTTTGTTACTCATATTTCAAAGTTGGGGAGTACATCTGGACAAATACTACTGTTGGAGAGGTTAGTGTGTAGTCAACTAACTGTTTCCTATAACATAGGTATAACAACTATCTCTTTATTGAACCTTTATTTAACTAGGTAAGTCAGTTAAGAACAAATTCTTATTTGCAATGACGGCCTACCCCGGCCAAACCGCTGGGCCAATTGTGCGCCACCCTATGAGACTCCCAATAACAGCCGGTTGTGATGCAGCCTGGATTCGAACCAGGGACTGCAGTGACGCCTCTGTGCCGTGAGATGCAGTGCCTTAGACTGCTGCGGCACTCAGGAGCCCTAAATTATCTTCAGATGTTCTTAGAAAATGTTGACTTAAGTGATTACGTAAAATGTAATTGACCAAGTGAATAATTTCTCCATCTTTAAGAGAGGGTGAAGCGAAAATCTGCTCCAGAGTCAGATGAAACAATAACAAAGCGTCTGGAAATGTATCCACTCTCAAATTCATAGACGGAGCTACGCAAGGACTACATCGTATTAACCACAATGCACTGTGCTGTTCTGTATGGTCTATTGTAGTCTCCTCTCATAGTGGCTGAGCGTGCGGAGCACCCTGAGTCTGGCGAAAGAGACTAGAACACCATCCCAAATAGCACCTTGTTCCTTATATAGTCCCTGGTCAAAAGTAGTGCACTACATAGGGAATAGGGTGCCATTTGGGACTCCACAAATGTCTACTGTAAGGCTAATGTACCAGACTAACACTAATACATCTCAAGATCAGCATGATGTTTATCATACTTCTACTCTTTAAGTATGACCTCACTGGGTCTTTTGAGTTAACGGACGACACTCGTATATATTAGAGCAGAGCAGTCCAACCTCTTCCTGGAGATCTACTGTCCTGTAGGTTATCAGTCCAACCCTCTTCCTGGAGATCTACCGTCCTGTAGGTTATCAGTCCAACCCTCTTCCTGGAGATCTACCGTCCTGTAGGTTATCAGTCCAACCCTCTTCCTGGAGATCTACTGTCCTGTAGGTTTTCAGTCCAACCCTCTTCCTGGAGATCTACTGTCCTGTAGGTTATCAGTCCAACCCTCTTCCTGGAGATCTACTGTCCTGTAGGTTATCAGTCCAACCCTCTTCCTGGAGATCTACTGTCCTGTAGGTTATCACTCCAAACCTCTTCCTGGAGATCTACCGTCCTGTAGGTTATCAGTCCAACCCTCTTCCTGGAGATCTACCGTCCTGTAGGTTATCAGTCCAACCCTCTTCCTGGAGATCTACCGTCCTGTAGGTTATCAGTCCAACCCTCTTCCTGGAGATCTACCGTCCTGTAGGTTATCAGTCCAACCCTCTTCCTGGAGATCTACCGTCCTGTAGGTTATCAGTCCAACCCTCTTCCTGGAGATCTACCGTCCTGTAGGTTATCAGTCCAACCCTCTTCCTGGAGATCTACCGTCCTGTAGGTTATCAGTCCAACCCTCTTCCTGGAGATCTACTGTCATGTAGGTTATCAGTCCAACCCTCTTTCTGGAGATCTACTGTCCTGTAGGTTTTCAGTCCAACCCTCTTCCTGGAGATCTACTGTCCTGTAGGTTATCAGTCCAACCCTCTTCCTGGAGATCTACTGTCCTGTAGGTTATCAGTCCAACTCTAATTTAGCGTATCTGATTCAGCTAGTTAAGGTCTTGTTGAGCAGCTAATAAGTAGAATCAGGTGTGGACTGAAACCCTACAGGACAACAGATCTCCAGGAAGAGGGTTGGGCAGCCCTGTATTAGAGTGTAAAGAACATCTGAAAGACCTTCCCTGTCGCTCTCTAATTTAATCGGAACTGAAGTCAACAGAAGAGTTGTTTACTGACGGTTCTGTTTCCTAAAGTAGATCAAACCGGTAATCACACTAATGAACACTGGTAATGTACAGAGACACAGACAGACAGACAGAGAGAGAGAGAGAGAGAGAGAGAGAGAGAGAGAGAGAGAGAGAGAGAGAGAGAGAGAGAGAGAGAGAGAGAGAGAGAGAGAGAGAGAGAGAGAGAGAGAGAGAGAGAGAGAGAGAGAGAGAGAGAGAGAGAGAGAGAGAGAGAGAGAGAGAGAGAGAGAGAGAGAGAGAGAGAGAGAGAGAGAGAGAGAGAGAGAGAGAGAGAGAGAGAGAGAGAGAGAGAGAGAGAGAGAGAGAGAGAGAGAGAGACAACGGGCTCCCAAGTGGCGCAGCGGTCTAAGGCACTGTATCTCAGTGCAAGAGGTGTCACTACAGTCCCTGGTTCGAATCGAGTCCCATAGGGCGGTGTACAATTGGCCCAGCATCGTCCAGGGTAGGCCGTCATTGTAAATAAGAATTTGTTCTTAACTGACTTGCCTAGTTAAATAAAGGTTCAATTTAAATATATATATATATATATACACTGCTCAAAAAAATAAAGGGAACACTTAAACAACACATCCTAGATCTGAATGAAATAAATAATCTTATTAAATACTTTTTTCTTTACATAGTTGAATGTGCTGACAACAAAATCACACAAAAATAATCAATGGAAATCCAATTTATCAAACCATGGAGGTCTGGATTTGGAGTCACACTCAAAATTAAAGTGGAAAACCACACTACAGGCTGATCCAACTTTGATGTAATGTCCTTAAAACAAGTCAAAATGAGGCTCAGTAGTGTGTGTGGCCTCCACATGCCTGTATGACCTCCCTACAACGCCTGGGCATGCTCCTGATGAGGTGGCGGATGGTCTCCTGAGGGATCTCCTCCCAGACCTGGACTAAAGCATCCGCCACTCCTGGACAGTCTGTGGTGCAATGTGGCGTTGGTGGATGGCGCGAGACATGAGGATGCAGGCAGCAGAACGTTCTCCACGGCGTCTCCAGACTCTGTCACGTCTGTCACGTGCTCAGTGTGAACCTGCTTTCATCTGTGAAGAGCACAGGGCGCCAGTGGCGAATTTGCCAATCTTGGTGTTCTCTGGCAAATGCCAAATGTCCTGCACGGTGTTGGGCTGTAAGCACAAGCCCCACCTGTGGACGTCGGGCCCTCATACTACCCTCATGGAGTCTGTTTCTGACCGTTTGAGCAGACACATGCACATTTGTGGCCTGCTGGAGGTCATTTTGCAGGGCTCTGGCAGTGCTTCTCCTGCTCCTCCTTGCACAAAGGCGGAGGTAGCAGTCCTGCTGCTGGGTTGTTGCCCTCCTACGGCCTTCTCCACGTCTCCTGATGTACTGGCCTGTCTCCTGGTAGCGCCTCCATGCTCTGGACACTACGCTGACAGACACAGCAAACCTTCTTGCCACAGCTCGCATTGATGTGCCATCCTGGATGAGCTGCACTACCTGAGCCAATTGTGTGGGTTGTAGACTCCGTCTCATGCTACCACTAGAGTGAAAGCACCGCCAGCATTCAAAAGTGACCAAAACATCAGCCAGGAAGCATAGGAACTGAGAAGTGGTCTGTGGTCTCCACCTGCAGAACCACTCCTTTATTGGGGGTGTCTTGCTAATTGCCTATAATTTCCACCTGTTGTCTATTCCATTTGCACAACAGCATGTGAAATTTTTTGTCAATCAGTGTTGCTTCCTAAGTGGACAGTTTGATTTCACAGAAGTGTGATTGACTTGGAGTTACATTGTGTTGTTTAAGTGTTCCCTTTATTTTTTTGAGCAGTGTATATATATAAAAAAAATTAAAAAGACAGAGGCTCCCTCCAAGAAAAACAAAGGAAGACAGAGGGATTCACGTAGGAAAACAGGAAGAGGAGGAGGAACAAGAGAAGGGTGGGGAGCAGAGTGGTAATGCTGAAGCTTTATAGGCCTACAGTATAGAATAGTAGGGTTTGTACTGAGTGCTCTCTGGGGTTTTTGGCAGGGCAGCCTCAGACCCAGTTAGCGGGCCTCACTCTCTCTTCCCCAGTCTGGCTAGAGAGCTAAAGAGCACGACGGCCACACCATCTCACTTCATCTACCGCCAAACTAAATAAACACAACTCTGCCTTACATAAACAAAGGCCAGTCATGCATATTAAGCCTACGTCCCCAAATTGAACACTATTACCTATTTAGTGCACTACTATTTAGGGAATAGGGTGCCATTTTGTATGCAACTAAGTTTCCCCTGAGAACGACCACTTAGTTTATAGCCTATCTATAATGGTATTATGTGCATGACATAGCTCTGTGGTTAGATTAATAAGTGTACAGGGTTCTGAGAGAGACTGAGAGAAAGAAAGAGACAGAAATAGAGAGAGAGAGACAGAGAGAGATAGACAGAGAGAGAGAGACAGAGAGAGAGACAGAGAGAGAGAGACAGAGAGAGAGAGAGACAGAGAGACAGAGAGAGACAGAGAGAGAGAGAGAGAGAGAGAGAGAGAGAGAGAGAGAGACAGAGAGAGACAGAGAGAGAGAGAGAGAGAGAGAGAGAGAGGTGAGGGGGAAGATGAGTTAAGAGGAGAAATATGGACCAGAGTAAACATTCCTGAGAGGATATGACCCAGTCAGACCGGAGCGAGTGTCAAGTTATCATAAGAGAATATGTGCTTTTCCGTTCACATCAGCGTTTTCCAGTCCTTTGTCCGTTTCCGAACCCTCACTGGCTATCACACGCAAACAAGATGATTTATAGAGATTGAATGATGACAGATAGATGTTCTCATAGTGTAAAATCTGAGAAGTTAGCTGTCAAAGGCCTCAGGTGAATCCCAGGCTGAACACTGATTTAACATCAGCTTCACCGGTCCTGTTTCTAACCTTTACCACCGGGAGCTTAGAAGCCAAACGGACCTTAGATCAGGTGTCGAGATTTAATTTCAATTCAAATACATTTTTCCTGACACCGTCTTCAATTGTTAGGGAGGTTAAAATGGGAGAGAACAGCTCTTTCTGGGATGAAATGCAGCCAAAGGACATCCAGTAACTTCACAGCAGTTTTGACTGTAGTTTTTGTGGACTAGATTCTGAGGTTGGAAAGAAGGGTTGATGAGGTGGGGTTTGGGTTTGGAGGGGGGGGACCAGATCACATCAAACTAACCTACAGAGGAAGGTTTAATTCAACTGCAAGGTGGAATCAGCTGAATTGCCACAATGTTGTCGATAATTTAGCATTTCCCCCTTTCACATTGATGGAAGTGAAAGTCAATGACAGAGCATCACACACAACCCCTACCCCTTGTAGCTGGCTTGAATCCCCCACCCCCCCACACACACACACACACACACACACTTCACTGATACACACTAACCTAAACACACACACACACACACACTTCACTGATACACACTAACCTAAACACATACACACACTTCACTGATACACACTAACCTAAACACACACACACACACTTCACTGATACACACTAACCTAAACACATACACACACTTCACTGATACACACACACACACACACACACAAACACACACACACTTCATTAATACACACTAACCTAAACACATACACACACTTCACTGATACACACTAACCTAAACACACACACTTCACTAATACACACTAACCTAAAAACACACACACACTTCACTAATACACACTAACCTAAACACACACACACACTTCACTAATACACACTAACCTAAACACACACTTCATTAATACACACTAACCTAAACACACACTTCACTAATACACACTAACCTAAACACACACTTCACTAATACACACTAACCTAAACACACACACACACTTCACTAATACACACTAACCTAAACACACACACACACTTCACTAATACACACTAACCTAAACACACACACTTCACTAATACACACTAACCTAAACACACACTTCACTAATACACACTAACCTAAACACACACTTCACTGATACACACTAACCTAAACACACACTTCACTAATACACACTAACCTAAACACACACTTCACTAATACACACTAACCTAAACACACACACACACTTCACTAATACACACTAACCTAAACACACACTTCACTAATACACACTAACCTAAACACACACTTCACTAATACACACTAACCTAAACACACACACACACTTCACTAATACACACTAACCTAAACACACACACACACTTCACTAATACACACTAACCTAAACACACACTTCACTAATACACACTAACCTAAACACACACTTCACTAATACACACTAACCTAAACACACACACACACTTCACTGATACACACTAACCTAAACACACACTTCACTAATACACACTAACCTAAACACACACTTCACTAATACACACTAACCTAAACACACACACACACTTCACTAATACACACTAACCTAAACACACACTTCACTAATACACACTAACCTAAACACACACTTCACTAATACACACTAACCTAAACACACACACACACTTCACTAATACACACTAACCTAAACACACACACTTCACTGATACACACTAACCTAAACACACACTTCACTAATACACACTAACCTAAACACACACACACACACTGCACTGATACACACTAACCTAAACACACACTTCACTAATACACACTAACCTAAACACACACACACACACTGCACTAATACACACTAACCTAAACACACACCCTTCACTAATACACACTAACCTAAACACACACACACACACACTTCACTAATACACACTAACCTAAACACACACTTCACTAATACACACTAACCTAAACACACACACACACACTTCACTAATACACACTAACCTAAACACACACTTCACTAATACACACTAACCTAAACACACACTTCACTAATACACACTAACCTAAACACACACACACACTTCACTAATACACACTAACCTAAACACACACTTCACTAATACACACTAACCTAAACACACACTTCACTAATACACACTAACCTAAACACACACACTTCACTGATACACACTAACCTAAACACACACTTCACTGATACACACTAACCTAAACACACACTTCACTAATACACACTAACCTAAACACACACTTCACTAATACACACTAACCTAAACACACACACTTCACTAATACACACTAACCTAAACACACACACTTCACTGATACACACTAACCTAAACACACACTTCACTAATACACACTAACCTAAACACACACACACACTGCACTAATACACACTAACCTAAACACACACACTTCACTAATACACACTAACCTAAACACACACACACACACTTCACTAATACACACTAACCTAAACACACACTTCACTAATACACACTAACCTAAACACACACACACACACTTCACTAATACACACTAACCTAAACACACACTTCACTAATACACACTAACCTAAACACACACACACACTTCACTAATACACACTAACCTAAACACACACTTCACTAATACACACTAACCTAAACACACACTTCACTAATACACACTAACCTAAACACACACACACACTTCACTGATACACACTAACCTAAACACACACACACACTTCACTGATACACACTAACCTAAACACACACTTCACTAATACACACTAACCTAAACACACACTTCACTAATACACACTAACCTAAACACACACACACACACTTCACTGATACACACTAACCTAAACACACACTTCACTAATACACACTAACCTAAACACACACTTCACTAATACACACTAACCTAAACACACACACACACTTCACTAATACACACTAACCTAAACACACACTTCACTAATACACACTAACCTAAACACACACTTCACTAATACACACTAACCTAAACACACACACTTCACTAATACACACTAACCTAAACACACACACTTCACTGATACACACTAACCTAAACACACACTTCACTAATACACACTAACCTAAACACACACACACACACTGCACTAATACACACTAACCTAAACACACACCCTTCACTAATACACACTAACCTAAACACACACACACACTTCACTAATACACACTAACCTAAACACACACTTCACTAATACACACTAACCTAAACACACACACACACACTTCACTAATACACACTAACCTAAACACACACTTCACTAATACACACTAACCTAAACACACACTTCACTAATACACACTAACCTAAACACACACACACACTTCACTAATACACACTAACCTAAACACACACTTCACTAATACACACTAACCTAAACACACACTTCACTAATACACACTAACCTAAACACACACACTTCACTAATACACACTAACCTAAACACACACACTTCACTGATACACACTAACCTAAACACACACTTCACTAATACACACTAACCTAAACACACACACACACTGCACTAATACACACTAACCTAAACACACACACTTCACTAATACACACTAACCTAAACACACACACACACACTTCACTAATACACACTAACCTAAACACACACTTCACTAATACACACTAACCTAAACACACACACACACACTTCACTAATACACACTAACCTAAACACACACTTCACTAATACACACTAACCTAAACACACACTTCACTAATACACACTAACCTAAACACACACTTCACTAATACACACTAACCTAAACACACACTTCACTAATACACACTAACCTAAACACACACTTCACTAATACACACTAACCTAAACACACACTTCACTAATACACACTAAGCTAAACACACACTTCACTAATACACACTAACCTACATTAGTAACCGTTGTGAAATGGCTAGCTAGTTGGCGGTGCGCGACAGTAGCGTTATAAAAAGAAAACAGTGACGTCACTCGCTCTGAGACGCTCGTTTCCTTTCCTCTGCAAGAGCCGTGGCTTTAGTGGAGCGACAGGTAACGATGCTTCGAGGGGGACTGTTTTTTTATCGTTGTGGTTCAAGCCCAGGTTGGGGAAAGAAGAAGGACACTAGGCTACACACACACACACACACACACACACACCTAGCCTACACACCAAAGTCATCAGCAACATACCAAACCAGGGAGCATCTTTGCTTAATAGCTGAAAACAAACAATGAACAACACATTTATATTTGATGTTTGGATTAATATAGCATTGAAAGCATCATTAGGCTACAATTCATCAAACTCTCAGATCTGTGTCAAAGGAACACATTACAATCTGTTCTTAATTAAAGATAGTCATTAGTTCCACATTGCCAGCTACTTTCCACATAAGCATTAGGGTTTTAAATCTCCCGTGGCAGATGTCCTAGTGCTTAGCGCCAAGCAGCATATGGATGGGTGAACAACGAGCTGAGGAACTTTTCCAAACTCAATTAAGTTTTCCCGGCCCCCCATACAATCAAAACATTCTGCTGCCTTTCCTCCTCCTCCTGCTGTAATCTGTCAAACCAAATGAATGAGCTTTGTGAGACTTGACGATTGGATCAAGTGACTTGACTCTCGTCTACAGGTCTGTGACATAATTAAAGTCTTACTAAACATTGGAATAACATGTTGATACAGTAGGCTAACTAAGAGAAAGATGTAAGTGCTTTTCAAGACGTGGAGAAGTAAGTTCCTCAACCAACTAAACCCCAAAAACTCACCCTCCAGTCTCTGCTCCTGAATCCACGCAGTCATCTTCTGTTGAATTCTTCTCCATCTCAGAGGATAACGACATATTTACTTTGCATTATTTCTCAATTGTTCAGAAACCTTTGTTGAAGTGCGGCTCTAAACACCCTTCTTCGACGTTAAAAGAAGAGAGGGAACAGAGGAGAGGGAACAGAAGAGAGGAGAAGAGACGCGGACCGCTGCAGAACATTCTCCTGATCCAGCAGCAACAGGCTTGCTGGCTCCCCACTGCGTCATCATCCGCGTTCATTTAGCAAATGGTTGTCTTTGTCGCCTGCATGTGGTACTACGAGGTACTGTCGTACCTACTCTGATTAAATTATACAAAATACTGTATTATCAAGTTGTTATGAAATGAGAATTACACCAAACATTTAAAAGCAATTGGACAGTTTGATGAAAAAGCTTTAAATAAAGGTTAAAATGTAATGTCACGTGATTGCGCTAAACAAAGGGTCCCAATGATGTACACTAGTACAGTGATATTGGAGAATGTGTGGGGTTCTTCGGCTGTCCCCATAGGAGAATCCTTTGAAGAACCCTTTTGGGTTCCATGTAGAACCCTTTCCACAAAGAGTTCTAAATGGAGCCCAAAAGGGTTCTACCTGGAACCAAAAAGGGTTCTACCTGGAACCAAAAAGGGTTCTACCTGGAACCAAAAAGGATTCTCCTATGGGGGACAGCTGAAGAACCCTTTTGGAACCCTTTTGTCTAAGAGTTGTAGACTTTAGCTTTGGAGTCTGTAGGCTCTGTGATGGTCCTGCCTCTTCCTGCTTCTTCCTGCCTCTTCCTGCCTCATCCACCCTTTATCTTTCATCTAGATCTGTTTTGGTTCTTCTGTTCTGTAAAGACAGAGCCTGGGTCGCCATTGGGATTAATATTATAAATACGTCCGATAGTTGTCCAATTAATAAAGAAGGAGATTGACTATCAAAACACCCCTTACTCTCACCACTCCTTCTCATTGGTCTGGTAGAGAGAGGGGGTGTGGTCTGGTAGAGAGAGGGGGTGTGGTCTGGTAGAGAGAGTGGGTGTGGTCTGGTAGAGAGAGTGGGTGTGGTCTGGTAGAGAGAGGGGGTGTGGTCTGGTAAAGAGAGGGGGTGTGGTCTGGTAGAGAAAGGGGGTGTGGTCTGGTAGAGAAAGGGGGTGTGGTCTGGTAGAGAGAGGGGGTGTGGTCTGGTAGAGAAAGGGTGTGTGGTCAGGTAGAGAAAGGGGGTGTGGTCTGGTAGGGAGAGGGGGTGTGGTCTGGTAGAGAGAGTGGGTGTGGTCTGGTAGAGAGAGGGGGTGTGGTCTGGTAGAGAGAGGGGGTGTGGTCTGGTAGAGAAAGGGTGTGTGGTCTGGTAGAGAAAGGGGGTGTGGTCTGGTAGAGAAAGGGGGTGTGGTCTGGTAGAGAAAGGGGATTTGGTCTGGTAGGGAGAGGGGATTTGGTCTGGTAGGGAGAGGGGGTGTGGTCTGGTAGAGAGAGGGGGTGTGGTCTGGTAGGGAGAGGGGGTGTGGTCTGGTAGAGAGAGGGGGTGTGGTCTGGTAGAGAGAGGAGGAGTTCCGTGGACATCTTGGTCTCTTGTTGTTTTGTTATTATCCAAGCTACAACTGACCAATGTATAACCAGGACTATCACTAACACCACATGATGCCCACTGTGTTACAGCTGATCAACCTTCAACACAACTCTTCCATCTCATGATCTATGACCAGACCTAATGGATCCCACTGGGTCATTTGAGAATTTAGGGTGTTTTCACACTTTGTGTCTTTCAGTCAGTTTTTGTGAACTCTGTGCGGTTTGCCTCCCTTTTTTTGCTCAGTTTGAACACTCCAGAGGAACTGTTGCCGCAAAGTTGGAAGCACAGATTCGTCTAGATTGTAGAATGACATTGTATGCTGTAGTGTTAAGATTTCACTTCACATAAAAAATCAGCCCCAGAACATTATTCCTCCTCCACCAAACTTTACAGTTGACACTATTCATTCGGGCAGGTAGCGTTCTCCTGGCATCCGCCAAACCCAGATTAGTCCGTTTGACTGCCAGATGGTGAAGCTTGATTCATCACTCCAGAGAATACGTTTCCACTGTTCTATGGCGACAAGCTATACACCACTCCAGCCGACGCTTTGCATTGTCCATGGTGATCTTAGGCTTGTGTGCGGCTGCTCGGCCATGGAAACCCCGAGGAACAGTTTTT
Organism: Salmo salar; assembly: GCF_965601325.2. Taxonomy (NCBI): domain Eukaryota; kingdom Metazoa; phylum Chordata; class Actinopteri; order Salmoniformes; family Salmonidae; genus Salmo; species Salmo salar. The sequence goes on along the minus strand of NC_138311.1, from coordinate 53,067,383 downwards.
TGTGCTGAAGTTGTTTCCAGAGGCATTTTGGAACTCGGTAGTGTGTGTTGCAACAGAGGACAGACGATTTTTACACGCCTCAGCAATCGGCGGTCCTGTTCTGTGAGCTTGTGTGGCCTACCACTTTGCGACTGAGCCGTTGTTGCTCCTAGACATTTCCACTTCACAAAAACCGCACTTACAGTTGACCGGGGCAGCTCTAGCAGGGCAGAAATTTGACAAACTGACTTGTTGGAAAGGTGGCATCCTATGACGGTGCCACATTGTAAGTCACTGAGCTCTTCAGTAAGGCCATTCTACTGCCAATGTTTGTCTATGGAGATTGAATGTGGTGTGCTCAATTTTATACACCTGTCAGCAATTGATGTGGCTAAAATAGCCGAATCCACTAATTTGAAAGGGTGTCCACATACTTCTGGCCATGTAGTGTACGATGCCATCCTATCTAAGGCACACAGACAACTGAAGAATACATGTTTCTTCTGAAAAGGGGACAGAGAGTGTAAACTAAGATTGAGTACCTATCTCTGTCTGTCTGTCTGTCTGTCTGTCTGTCTGTCTGTCTGTCTGTCTGTCTGTCTGTCTGTCTGTCTGTCTGTCTGTCTGTCTGTCTGTCTGTCTGTCTGTCTGTCTGTCTGTCTGTGACTTTCAAATCAAATCAAATCAAATCAATTTATATAGCCCTTCGTACATCAGCTGATATCTCAAAGTGCTGTACAGAAACCCAGCCTAAAACCCCAAACAGCAAGCAATGCATGTGAAAGATGCACGGTGGCTAGGAAAAACTCCCTAGGAAAAACTCCCTAGAAAGGCCAAAAACCTAGGAAGAAACCTAGAGAGGAACCAGGCTATGAGGGATGGCCAGTCCTCTTCTGGCTGTGCAGGGTGGATATTATAACAGAACATGGTCAAGATGTTAAAATGTTCATAAATGTCCAGCATGGTCAAATAATAATAATCATAGTAGTTGTCGAGGGTGCAACAAGCACGTCCGGTGAACAGGTCAGGGTTCCATAGCCGCAGGCAGAACAGTTGAAACTGGAGCAGCAGCACGGCCAGGTGGACTCGGGACAGCAAGGAGTCATCATACCAGGTAGTCCTGAGGCATGGTCCTAGGGCTCAGGTCCTCCGAGAGAAAGACAGAAAGAGAGAAAGAGAGAATTAGAGAGAGCATATTTAAATTCACACAGGACACCGGATAAGACAAGAGAAATACTCCAGATGTAACAGACTGACCCTAGCCCCCCGACACATAAACTACTGCAGCATAAATACTGGAGGCTGAGACAGGAGTAATAGTCTATTACTATTATAGACTATTACTTTGCTGAGTAATAGTCTATAATAAGATACAGATTAGCTCAAATATCAGATTGATGATTGGTGATTGATGATTGATGATTGGTGATTGATGATTGGTGATTGATGATTGGTGATTGGTGGTTGGTGATTGGTGATTGATGATTGATGATTGGTGGTTGGTGATTGATGATTAGTGATTGGTGATTGGTGATTGATGATTGGTGATTGATGATTGGTGATTGATGATTGGTGACTGATGATTGGTGATTGGTGATTGATGATTGATGATTGGTGATTGGTGATTGATGATTGGTGATTGTTGATTGATGATTGTTGATTGATGATTGAAGTTTTTGTAAGTGGAAATCACTGCTGTCATTTTGAGGGGACATAATCAGTTGACCTTTCCCCTCCTCCCTTTGAAAACAGCTTATTGTTGGTAAAATGAATAGACTGCTGATAGAGATGGAGATAGATACTTCTTTACTATCTATCAGGTGGTCCATACTCATAACAGATCTGTTGAGTATGGTACAACAACAAGTAGGCCAGTAGGGTTCATGCTGGGAAGGAGAACACTGTCTATAGGCCTATAATGTGATACTGTTTTGATACAACTACTGAATGGTTAAATGCCTGTGAGAGGGAGGTGAGATTTAGCTCCTAGAAGACCAGTTGTAGCCTGTAGAAATTGGCTAAATTGGTGTTATGACTGTGTTAGCGAGTGTTGTTAGCTATTTAATGGGTTTGTTTGTTAAACCAAGGTTTCTAAAACCCAGGCAAACTGGTGACCCAGGGACCCCACCCAGGCAAACCGGTGACCCAGGGACCCCACCCAGACAAACCGGTGACCCAGGGACCCCACCCAGACAAACTGGTGACCCAGGGACCCCCACCCAGACAAACCAGTGAATCAGGGACCCCCAACCAGGCAACCTGGGGACCCAGGGACCCCACCCAGTCAAACTGGTGACCCAGGGACCCCCACCCAGACAAACCGGTGAATCAGGGACCCCACCCAGACAACCTGGGGACCCAGGGACCCCACCCAGTCAAACTGGTGACCCAGGGACCCCCACCCAGACAAACCGGTGAATCAGGGACCCCCAACCAGGCAAACCGGTGAACCAGGGACCCCCAACTAGGCAAACCAGTGACCCAGGGACCCACATCATTCATTAGAAAACAAATCATCAGGTTAATGATAATGGAAAGAACAAATCATCAACATTTTTAAAATAATAGATTTGATAGATAGTTATTCATTATTTTGACTTGGAAGAGGAAGTGTAAACTATCTCTAAAATATATACTCTAAGACAACTGTCATGAATCACAGAGTGTGAGACACCACACATTTACTGTGTCAGACAGTTCACCAGACAGTTTATCAGACAGTGTATCAGACAGTTCATCAGACAGTTCACCAGACAGTTCACCAGACAGTTCACCAGACAGTTCACCAGACAGTTCACCAGACAGTTCACCAGACAGTTCATCAGACAGTTCATCAGACAGTTCATCAGACAGTTCATCAGACAGTTCATCAGACAGTTCACCAGACAGTTCACCAGACAGTTCATCAGACAGTTCATCAGACAGTTCACCAGACAGTTCATCAGACAGTTCACCAGACAGTTCACCAGACAGTTCATCAGACAGTTCATCAGAAAGTTTATCAGACAGTTCATCAGACAGTTCATCAGTATCTGCCTGGCTGTTCTCTCTCAGTGTGCCTTTGTGGTGATGCCAGATTGCCAGTGTCAATCCAGATGACCTGGACTGAATGTGACAGCAGTGTGTGGTTCTTCAGGCCATGCCAAGGCCAATTGTAGTCTTTCTGTTTGTCTGTAATATATTACATTGTGTGTGTTTGTCTGTAATATATTACATTGTGTGTGTTTGACTGTAATATATTACATTGCGTGTGTTTGACTGTAATATATTACATTGCGTGTGTTTGACTGTAATATATCACATTGCGCGTGTTTGACTGTAATATATTACTTTGTGTGTGTTTGACTGTAATATATTACATGCGTGTGTTTGGCTGTAATATATTACATTGCATGTGTTTGACCGTAATATATTGCATTGTGTGTGTTTGGCTGTAATATATTACATTGCTTCATGTTTAGATATGATTTGAGAGATTCCCCTCCTGGAAGTCATTGTACAATGCTAACACTCTGAGTTGACTAAGGTAAATACATGACTATGTTTGAATAACACTACTGTCATCACATTAAATGGCTAGTGCTGCACCCACATCTAAATCACGTTTAAAATGACTTGCACATTAGGAACCATTCTCTAACCCCCCCCTCCCCCATCTCCTCCTCTTCAGGTGTTCAATGCCAAAACAGCAGAGCAACTCAGTCACAATACGGTGCAGAGCTTTCGATTTTGCTTCTGGGCGGCAAGGAGACCCCTCCCGCCCCCAGCTTCGTTAAAACCATTGACGACTACGTACCGTTTTCAAGCAATTGTTAAATACATTTTATAACTGTTTGGTTTTAATATCACCTCTTGAAGATCATATTCAGAACTACTCATTTCTGATTGTTAATGTTAGCCAGCTGTAGCTAACAGTACACTTTAACTTGAAATGAAAACAACTTTCTGACAAAATTACAAACGTGTAATATCTGAAAATGTAGCCTGCTAGACTCTCTTACCCGTGATACGTGGATGGACACGGATGCCATGGTTGCTCTTAGTTTGAAGATGTAATCCAGAGACAGGTGTTTTATACAACAGCCTTCTGTGTGTTCTTTTTTTCTACCCCGTCTCCATATTTGCAATCAAACGGCACAATTTTCTCCATCTCCTTAGCTATCACACTCTAATTCCACTGATTTTAAAACTCGGTCCTCCAGAAGGTGGAGTGCAACACTGATGCAGTTCTTCGTGATATCTTAAAAAAAAGAAGCAATTTTTTAGAAAGGATTACCTACACATACTGACCAGCTCATATTATAGACAGAAGCGTGCTACATGACAGACCAATCCGAACTCATCTCTCTGCATATCCAACCCACTCATTATCTCAGCCAATCATGGCTAGCGGGAAGGATGCTGTCTTTTTTGGTGGCTAAACCAACGATGCTCGTAATTTAACAATTGTATTCCTTTTTACAGATGGCTGACAAGTTTGTTATTAAGGCTTATTAAGGAACATGAATGCATTGTTCCAGAAGCTATTTCTGCCAACAAAATAAACACATTTTGATCAAATAAAAAAATGTTTACGTTCAAATGGCTCTCCTGTGAAGTAGTGACGCGTGACATACAAATCAAATCAAAGTGTATTTGTCACGTGCGCCGAATATAACAGGTGTAGACCTTACAGCGAAATGCTTACTTACAGGCTCTAACCAACAGTGCAAAAAAAGGTATTAGGTGAACAATAGGTAAGTAAAGAAATAAAACAACAGTAAAAAGACAGTGAAAAATAACAGTAGCGAGGCTATAACAGTAGTGAGGTAACATACAGGTACCGATTAGTTGGGCTGATTGAGGTAGTATGTACATGAATGCATAGTTAAAGTGACTATGCATACATGATAAACAGAGAGTAGCAGCAGCATAAAAGAGAGGTTGCGGGGGGCACAGAATGCAAACAGTCCGGTTAGCCATTTGGTTAACTGTTCAGGAATCTTATGGGTTGGGGGTAAAAACTGTTGAGAAACCTTTTTGTCCTAGACTTGGCACTCCGGTACCACTTGCCATGCAGTAGTAGAGAGAACAGTCTATGACTGGTGTGGCTGGGGTCTTTGACAATTTTTAGGGCCTTCCTCTGACACCGCCTGGTGTAGAGGTCCTGGATGGCAGGCAGGTTAGCCCCAGTGATGTACTGGGCCGTATGCACTACCCTCAGTAGTGCATTGCGGTCGGAGGCTGAGCAATTGCCGTACCAGGCAGTGATGCAACGAGTCAGGATGCTCTCGATGGTGCAGCTGTAGAACCTTTTGAGGATCTCAGGACCCATGCCAAATCTTTATTGTTTCCTGAGGGGGAATAGGCTTTGTCGTGCCCTCTTCACGACTGTCTTGGTGTGTTTGAACCATTCTAGTTTGTTGGTGATGTGGACACCAAGGAACTTGAAGCTCTCAACCTGCTCCACTACAGCCACATCGATGAGAATGGGGGAGTGCTCGGTCCTCCTTTTCATGTTGTCCACAATCATCTCCTTAGTCTTGGTTATGTTGAGGGATAGGTTGTTATTCTGGCACCACCCGGCCAGGTCTCTGACCTCCTCCCTGTAGGCTGTCTCGTCATTGTCGGTGATCAGGCCTACCACTGTTATGTCGTCTGCAAACTTAATGATGGTGTTGGAGTCGTGCCTGGCCATGCAGTCGTGGGTGAACAGGGAGTACAGGAGGGGACTGAGCACGCACCCCTGGGGGGCTCCAGTGTTGAGGATCAGCGTGGCAGATGTGTTGCTACCTACCCTCACCACCTGGGGGCAGCCAGTCAGGAAGTCCAGGATCCAGTTGCAGAGGGAGGTGTTTAGTCCCAGGATCCTTACCTTAGTGATGAGCTTTGAGGGTACTATGGTGTTGAACGCTGAGCTGTAGTCAATGAATAGCATTCTCACATAGGTGTTCCTTTTGTCCAGGTGGGAAAGGGCAGTGTGGAGTGCAATAGAGATTGCATCATCTGTGGATCTGTTAGGGCGGTATGCAAATTGGAGTGGGTCTAGGGTTTCTGGGATAATGGTGTTGATGTGAGCCCTTACCAGCCTTTCAAAACACTTCATGGCTACAGACGTGAGTGCTACGGGTCTGTCGTATTTTAGGCAGGTTGCCTTCGTGTTCTTGGGCATAGGGACTATGGTGGTGTGCTTGAAACATGTTGGTATTACAGACTCAATCACGGACATGTTGAAAATGTCAGTGAAGACACCTGCCAGTTGGTCAGCACACGTCCTGGTAATCCCTCTGGCCCCACAGCCTTGTGAATGTTGACCTGTTTAAAGGTCTTACTCACGTCGGCTACGGAGAGCGTGATTACACAGTCATCCGGAACAGCTGAAGCTCTCATGCATGCCTTAGTTTTGCTTGCCTCGAAGTGAGCATAGAAGTGGTTTAGCTCATCTGGTAGGCTCGTGTCACTGGGCAGCTCGCGGCTGTGCTTCCCTTTGTAGTCTGTAATAGTTTGCAAGCCCTGCAAGCATTGACCATCCATGATATCAAATGTATGTTTTAAGGCTATATAATGTTTGTTTACATTTTCACTGTTTACAAACATTGGAGTAAATCAAACAAGCTTATATTTGGGGTTCTGATGGAGTGTGACAGTTGAACTAAGCTCCTGAGGCATTTCTAAGTTAAATTCTTCAAGAATCAATGGATACATATTATTAATTTCTATGTCCAAAAATGAATGTAGCAACTGCTGATTGCCCCACTAACGAACTTTCCGTGTTGCCGGTAATTTTACTTCCGCGTCATTTTATGTAAATTACATGTTATAGAAGGGTCCAGACACATTTTTGTGATTCCACATTCCACACTTCCTCATCCTCGTTCTGTAGTATGGTGGCCGGGAAAAACACGCACAAAAGCAAAAAAAATAAAATTAAGATTTACGTCCTTTTAGAAACTGCAAAGCTCACACTGTACAGTAGGTATGCTGGACTTTACTATATGTACAATGTGCAGGGATACTGGAGTGATATACTGTAGAGGTATTTGCTCCGTTCCACATCAACAGGGCTGCAGTGAAGTGGGTTGAGAGCTTCATGTCACTAAGTGTCCAAATCACTAAGTACTTAAAATGGTCAACTCACATGCGCACAGTTGTGAAGAAGGACCGACAAGAAGTTGAAAAGGGTTGGCATGGGCCCTCAAATCCTCATAAAGTAGCTATCTGAGTTTACTGTCTCTCACAGGACTCTACACACTTACGCACACTGACACTCCAACACACACACACACACACACACACACACACACACACACACACACACACACACACACACACACACACACACACACACACACACACACACACACACACACACACACACACACACACACACTTATACTGACTCTACACACATGCACACCCACACACTCACATACAATCATCAAATACACTGCTGCGACACTGTTTATCATATATCCTGATGCCTATCACTCCAGTATCCCTGTCTCCTTCCCCCTATACATATCTACCTCCATCACTCCAGTATCCCTGTCTCCTTCCCCCTATACATATCTACCTCCATCACTCCAGTATCCCTGTCCCCTTACCCCAATACATATCTACCTCCATCACTCCAGTATCCCTGTCCCCTTACCCCTATACATATCTACCTCCATCACTCCAGTATCCCTGTCCCCTATACATATCTACCTCCATCACTCCAGTATCCCTGTCCCCTTACCCCTATACATATCTACCTCCATCACTCCAGTATCCCTGTCTCCTTCCCCCTATACATATCTACCTCCATCACTCCAGTATCCCTGTCTCCTTCCCCCTATACATATCTACCTCCATCACTCCACTATCCCTGTCACCTTACCCCTATACATATCTACCTCCATCACTCCAGTATCCCTGTCCCCTTACCCCTATACATATCTACCTCCATCACTCCAGTATCCCTGTCCCCTTACCCCTATACATATCTACCTCCATCACTCCAGTATCCCTGTCCCCTTACCCCTATACATATCTACCTCCATCACTCCAGTATCCCTGTCCCCTTACCCCAATACATATCTATCTCCATCACTCCAGTATCCCTGTCCCCTTACCCCAATACATATCTATCTCCATCACTCCAGTATCCCTGTCTCCTTCCCCTATACATATCTACCTCCATCACTCCAGTATCCCTGTCCCCTTACCCCTATACATATCTACCTCCATCACTCCAGTATCCCTGTCCCCTTACCCCTATACATATCTACCTCCATCACTCCAGTATCCCTGTCCCCTTACCCCTATACATATCTACCTCCATCACTCCAGTATCCCTGTCCCCTTACCCCAATACATATCTATCTCCATCACTCCAGTATCCCTGTCCCCTTACCCCAATACATATCTATCTCCATCACTCCAGTATCCCTGTCTCCTTCCCCTATACATATCTACCTCCATCACTCCAGTATCCCTGTCCCCTTACCCCTATACATATCTACCTCCATCACTCCAGTATCCCTGTCCCCTTACCCCGATACATATCTACCTCCATCACTCCAGTATCCCTGTCCCCTTACCCCAATACATATCTACCTCCATCACTCCAGTATCCCTGTCCCCTTACCCCGATACATATCTACCTCCATCACTCCAGTATCCCTGTCCCCTTACCCCTATACATATCTACCTCCATCACTCCAGTATCCCTGTCCCCTTACCCCTATACATATCTACCTCCATCACTCCAGTATCCCCTTACCCCTATACATATCTACCTCCATCACACCAGTATCCCTGTCCCCTTACCCCAATACATATCTACCTCCATCACTCCAGTATCCCTGTCCCCTTACCCCTATCTACCTCCATCACTCCAGTATCCCTGTCCCCTTACCCCTATACATATCTACCTCCATCACTCCAGTATCCCTGCACATTGTTAATATGGTACTGGTACTGACCCTGTATATAGTCACCTTACCCCAATACAAATCTACCTCCATCACTCCAGTATCCCTGTCCCCTTACCCCTATCTACCTCCATCACTCCAGTATCCGTGTCCCCTTACCCCTATACATATCTACCTCCATCACTCCAGTATCCCTGCACATTGTTAATATGGTACTGGTACTGACCCTGTATATAGTCACCTTACCCCAATACAAATCTACCTCCATCACTCCAGTATCCCTGTCCCCTTACCCCTATCTACCTCCATCACACCAGTATCCCTGTGGAACACTTTCGACACCTTGTAGATTCCTCGACAAATTGAGGCTGTTCTGATGCAACTCAATATTAGGAACATGTTCTAATTTTGAAAATATATTTTACATTTTTTATTAATAAATAAATAACTGTTAAACTCTGAACTTAAGTGTTCCCCACTTCATCAATTTGGGTCAGAAAATAGACAGTGACATACTGTATCATTCAAAAGCTACAGCACTTGTCTTTCTGGAAATTGAGCTCAAAACTTACTGCTAGTGATGTCATAAGAATGCCGCCGCACAGTGTGCTGTGTGGTTATGTGACGAAAAACACATTCTATGGGATCGAATGGTGGGCTTTGGCACAGATGGGGTTCCATCTATAGTGGGACGGCGAGCAGGCCTCTACACTCTAGTTATTAATGTGTCTCCCTCTGCCATATTTGAACGCATTGTATGTTACACCCACTCTGCTATAAAAGATACACCGAGAGCAACAGGCGGCAAAAGAACTGAGCGCAGAACTCGGAGATATACTACAGCAGGTAACTTCGATTGTAAAACTACTTCAAACCACATCCACTGACTGTGATCCTGGCCTAGTTGACATGCCGGTATGTGAAATCGAACAGCTGATCGAGCTGTAATGTGACCGAATGTGTTCACGGATCACTACGGGGAGTTTTAGTTCATGACTCAAAGGGAAATACCCTGCTGTCTCCCCCTGAGCTTTAATACGGCATTCAAAACCACTGGGAACACAGAACTGGGAACTCGGAAATCTGCGACTTCCGACATCAGTGATTTCATGACTACTGTGAACTCAGAAAACTGGGGAAAATCGTTTTGAACGGTGATCCAACTCGGAAACTCTGACCTCTTTCTAGCGCTCCGGCCTTTCCGACCTGAAGATCACTGACGTCACGATTTGACAACGTATTTTTCAGAGTTGTCTTGAAAGCACAATAAAACTCATGGTATCCTTCTTCAGCTCATATCTGTGTGAAGCTCGATTCTGTGCTCTCGTCGGCATTAAAACCAAATATTGATCCAGGTTGAACGTGAGATCAGAGATGAGGTGCACACTGTCCGACGCACAGAATCAATTCAATTCAATTAAAGGGCTTTATTGGCATGGAAAACATGTTTACATTACCAAAGCAAGTGAAGTAGATAATAAACAAAAGATCAATAAACAATACAAAACTGACAGTAAACATTACACTCACAAAATGTTCAAAGAATAAAGACATTTCAAAATGTCATACTATGTATATATACAGTGTTGTAACGATGTGCAAATAGTTCAAGTACAAAAGGGAAAATAAATAAATATATATATGGGTTGTATTTACAATGGTGTTTGTTCTTCACTGGTTGCCCTTTTCTTGTGACAACAGGTCATAAATCTTGCTGCTGTGATGTCACACTGTGGTATTTCACCCAGTAGACATGGGGGTTTCTAAAAATGATTTGTGGGTCTGTGTAATTTGAGGGAAATATGTGTCTCTAATATGGTCATACATTTGGCAGGAGGTTAGAAAGTGCAGCTCAGTTTCCACCTCATGTTATCCGTACATAGTCAAAGATTTCCTTCATTTTGGGTCAGTCACAGTGGTCAGGTATTCTGCCACTGTGTTCTCTCTGTTTAGGGCCAAATAACATTCTAGTTTGCTCTGTTTTTTGGTAAATTCTTTCCAATGTGTCAAGTCATTATCTTTTTGTTTTCTCAATTCTCATCATCTGGGTCTAATTGTGTTGCTGTCCTGGGGCTCTGTGGGGTGTGTTTGTGTTTGTGAACAGAGCCCCAGGACCAGCTTGCTTAGGGGGCTCTTCTCCAGGTTTATTTCTCTGTAGGTGATGGCTTTGTTATGGAAGGTTTGGGAATTGCTTCCTTTTAGGTGGTTGTAGAATTTAACAGCTCTTTTCTGGATTTTGAAAATTAGTGGGTTTCGGCATAATTCTGCTCTGCATGCATTATTTGGTGTTTTATGTTGTACACTGAGGATATTTTTGCTGAATTCTGCATTTTGTGAATTCTTGGTTGGTGAGCGGACCCCAGACCTCACAACCATAAAGGGCAATGGGTTCTATAACTGATTCAAATACTTTTAGCCAGATCCTAATTGGTATGTCGAATTTTATGTTCCTTTTGATGGCATAGAAGACCCTTCTTACCTTGTCTCTTAGATCGATCACAGCTTTGTTTAAATTACCTGTGGCTCTGATGTTTAGGCTGAGGTATGCATACATTTTTGTGTGCTCTAGGGTAACGGTGTCTGGATGGAATTATGTCAGACTAATTTGCAATTGACTGCCATAGCCCCACATTAAAAGTATGTGATGATGAGTTGTGAAGACAATCAGAAATACTGTTAGAATGTTTTTCAATTGACTGCCATAGCCCCAAATAAAAAAGTAAACATTGGCTGTTAATTACACACATGGTTGAGGTAGCGAGAATTTTCAGATATCAAAATGGGGTCATGGGCCAAAAAAAGTTTAGGAACTCCTGCCCAATGTCATATTCATAGAAAATTAAATGTATGTCGTCACCAAAAGTGCTACATTATTGTACGCATGGAAAGGGTACCCCCTGGTGGTCATCGGAATGCAATGCATCCACATTTAATTTGCCGTCACCTTGAATACGTCCTCCAAATATACTGTTGATCACACTCGTTTCCAATGGGGAAAAATGAATGGTAGAATAAGTTGTACGTTTCCTCGCCTGTCAGTTTGTTATTTAAAAAATAATAATTGATAACTCGCTTGGGTCATTTTTTAAGATGTCAGTCTTGAAAATTCGTTCAGCCATTTTCCCACAGTGACGAAGTGGCCAAGTCTTGTCATGTGATCTTCTAGTGGATGAACTGGGAATCAGACACGATATCTGATTTGCATCAGTGGAAAGGTTATGACTTCAACTTCCACCTCATATGTATGTAAATCATTCCTGTAAGACGAAAAATGAAGGCATGGTACGTTGCACATGCCCTGCACTTTTAAAATGGCTATGTTCCTATGCCAATGTGCGCATGTTTTGAGCGCCACCGTTAGGTACAAGATATTACAAAAAATAACATCTATTTTATTTTATCCCTTTGTAATGGTAATTGATGACATATTTTATTTCAAACCTAGACTGTAGACTTTGAAATATCTTATTCCCCAGCATCGGCACGATTTGGATGGGGACAATTTGGGAACAAATTCCCATTCTTTGATGTACCAACAACCTCAGCAGGGCCCTCTTCCTCATCGCTGGATGGTTCCACATCCGGTTGTCTCTTGGTCTGGATCATATTCTGTGATGTCATCAACTCCTGACACTTCCTCCTCTAATGCATCTTCACTGTCAGTTTCCTGGTCTCTCTCCCTCCTCACCAGTGTCATGATCAAAGATATGATCAAGAGCCTCACATAGAGTATATTGTTTGGTCATTGTGTTGCCACAGAATGAATTGTGAGCAAGGCCTCAAAAAAGCATTATATACCAGAGCTGCGAGAAAAGTTATTTATATTATTGAAACAATGTTGCGATTGTTTGTGAGAATAACAACAGGTGTGGTTCCCATGGGGGAAAGATTCTATTGGGAAAGGTTCCCGTGGGGGTTGCCATGGAAGTCAAGAAGTGGAGTGAATGTGTGTGTGTGTGTGTGTGTGTGTGTGTGTGTGTGTGTGTGTGTGTGTGTGTGTGTGTGTGTGTGTGTGTGTGTGTGTGTGTGTGTGTGTGTGCTCAAACACACATGCATGTGGGGTTCTGGGAGAGGAAGTGTGTCCATCTGATGAATGGGCATGTGCCTAAACTTTTTGGCTTACTCTCATCATGCCTCTCTCTTTATGTCCATTCTATAGAATTATGACACTGGCAGGGGCTCCCATCTCAGGGGCTCCCATCTCAGGGACTCCCATCTCAGGGGCTCCCATCTCAGGGGCTCCCATCTCAGGGGCTCCCATCTCAGGGGCTCCCATCTCAGGGATTCCCATCTCAGGGGCTCCCATCTCAGGGGCTCCCATCTCAGGGGCTCCCATCTCAGGGATTCCCATCTCAGGGATTCCCATCTCAGGGATTCCCATCTCAGGGGCTCCCATCTCAGGGGCTCCCATCTCAGGGGCTCCCATCTCAGGGGCTCCCATCTTCAGGGATTCCCATCTCGGAGGTTCCTCTGTGGCCTGTTGGGGTAACAAGGCTGTGGCCTGTTGGGGTAACATTAGTACAGCTAGTTGTGTTCATGGTTAGGTGTTGCTATGGGTTAACAGTTAGGTGTTGCTATGGGTTCACGGTTAGGTGTTGCTATGGGTTAACAGTTAGGTGTTGCTATGGGTTCATGGTTAGGTGTTGCTATGAGTTCACGGTTAGGTGTTGCTATGGGTATACAGTGAGGTGTTGCTATGAGTTAATGGTTAGGTGTTGCTATGAGTTCATGGTTAGGTGTTGCTATGGGTTTACAGTTAGGTGTGGCTATGGGTTCACGGTTAGGTGTTGCTATGGGTTTACAGTTAGATGTTGCTATTGGTTTACAGTTAGGTGTTGCTATGGGTTTACAGTTAGGTGTTGCTATGGGTTTACAGTTAGGTGTTGCTATGGGTTTACAGTTAGGTGTGGTTATGGGTTTACAGTTAGGTGTTGCTATGGGTTTACAGTTAGGTGTTGCTATGGGCTTACAGTTAGGTGTGGCTATGGGTTCATGGTTAGGTGTTGCTATGGGTTTACAGTTAGGTGTTGCTATGGGTTTACAGTTAGGTGTTGCTATGGGCTTACAGTTAGGTGTTGCTATGGGTTCACGGTTAGGTGTTGCTATGGGTTTACAGTTAGGTGTTGCTATGGGTTTACAGTTAGGTGTTGCTATGGGTTCATGGTTAGGTGTGGCTATGTGTTCACGGTTAGGTGTGGTTATGGGTTTACAGTTAGGTGTTGCTATGGGTTCACGGTTAGGTGTTGCTATGGGTTTACAGTGAGGTGTTGCTATGAGTTCATGTTTAGGTGTGGCTATGGGTTCACGGTTAGGTGTTGCTATGGGTTTACAGTTAGATGTTGCTATTGGTTTACAGTAAGGCGTTGCTATGGGTTTACAGTTAGGTGTTGCTATGGGTTCACGGTTAGGTGTTGCTATGGGTTTACAGTTAGGTGTTGCTATGGGTTCATGGTTAGTTGTGGTTATGGGTTTACAGTTAGGTGTTGCTATGGGTTCATGGTTAGGTGTGGCTATGTGTTCACGGTTAGGTGTGGTTATGGGTTTACAGTTAGGTGTTGCTATGGGTTTACAGTTAGGTGTTGCTATGGGTTCACGGTTAGTTGTGGTTATGGATTTACAGTTAGGTGTTGCTATGGGTTCATGGTTAGGTGTGGCTATGGGTTCACGGTTAGGTGTTGCTATGGGTTTACAGTTAGGTGTTGCTATTGGTTTACAGTTAGGTGTTGCTATGGGTTTACAGTTAGGTGTTCCTATGAGTTCATGTTTAGGTGTTGCTATGGGTTTACAGTTAGGTGTTGCTATTGGTTTACAGTTAGGTGTTGCTATGGGTTTACAGTTAGGTGTTCCTATGAGTTCATGTTTAGGTGTTGCTATGGGTTTACAGTTAGGTGTTGCTATGGGTTTACAGTTAGGTGTTGCTATGAGTTCATGGTTAGGTGTTGCTATGGGTTCATGGTTAGGTGTGGCTATGGGTTCACGGTTAGGTATTGCTATGGGTTTACAGTTAGGTGTTGCTATGGGTTTACAGTTAGGTGTTGCTATGAGTTTACAGTTAGGTGTTCCTATGAGTTCATGTTTAGGTGTTGCTATGGGTTTACAGTTAGGTGTTGCTATGGGTTTACAGTTAGGTGTTGCTATGGGTTTACAGTTAGGTGTTGCT
This sequence comes from Salmo salar, assembly GCF_965601325.2. Lineage (NCBI taxonomy): Eukaryota > Metazoa > Chordata > Actinopteri > Salmoniformes > Salmonidae > Salmo > Salmo salar. Next base: position 53,052,350 of record NC_138311.1, on the reverse strand, counting down.
ATTGGTTTACAGTTAGGTGTTGCTATGGGTTTACAGTTAGGTGTTCCTATGAGTTCATGTTTAGGTGTTGCTATGGGTTTACAGTTAGGTGTGGCTATGGGTTCACGGTTAGGTGTTGCTATGAGTTTACAGTTAGATGTTGCTATTTGTTTACAGTTAGGTGTTGCTATGGGTTTACAGTTAGGTGTTGCTATGGGTTCACGGTTAGGTGTTGCTATGGGTTTACAGTTAGGTGTTGCTATGGGTTCATGGTTAGGTGTGGCTATGTGTTCACAGTTAGGTGTGGTTATGGGTTTACAGTTAGGTGTTGCTATGGGTTTACAGTTAAGTGTGGCTATGGGTTTACAGTTAGGTGTTGCTATGGGTTCATGGTTAGGTTTTGCTATGGGTTTACAGTTAGGTGTGGCTATAGGTTCACGGTTAGGTGTTGCTATGGGTTTACAGTTAGGTGTTGCTATGGTTTACAGTTAGGTGTTGCTATGGGTTTACAGTTAGGTGTTGCTATGGGTTTACAGTTAGGTGTTGCTATGGGTTCATGGTTAGGTGTGGCTATGGGTTTACAGTTAGGTGTTGCTATGGGTTTACAGTTAGGTGTTGCTATGGGTTCATGGTTAGGTGTGGCTATGGGTTTACAGTTAGGTGTTCCTATGAGTTCATGTTTAGGTGTTGCTATGGGTTTACATTACATTTACATTTACATCTAAGTCATTTAGCAGACGCTCTTATTCAGAGTGACTTACAAATTGGTGCATTCACCTTATGATATCCAGTGGAACAACCAGTTTACAATAGTGCATCTAAATCTTTTCAGGGGCGGGGGGTTAGAAGGATTACTTTATCCTATCCCAGGTATTCCTTAAAGAGGTGGGGTTTCAGGTGTTTCCGGAAGGTGGTGATTGACTCCGCTGTCCTGGCGTCGTGAGGGAGCTTGTTCCACCATTGGGGTGCCAGAGCAGCGAACAGTTTGGACTGGGCTGAGCGGGAACCGTGCTTCCTCAGAGGTAGGGGGGCCAGCAGGCCAGAGGTGGATGAACGCAGTGCCCTTGTTTGGGTATAGGGCCTGATCAGAGCCTGAAGGTATGGAGGTGCCGTTCCCCTCACAGCTCCGTAGGCAAGCACCATGGTCTTGTAGCGGATGCGAGCTTCAACTGGAAGCCAGTGGAGAGAGCGGAGGAGCGGGGTGACGTGAGAGAACTTGGGAAGGTTGAACACCAGACGGGCTGCGGCGTTCTGGATGAGTTGTAGGGGTTTAATGGCACAGGCAGGGAGCCCAGCCAACAGCGAGTTGCAGTAATCCAGACGGGAGATGACAAGTGCCTGGATTAGGACCTGCGCCGCTTCCTGTGTGAGGCAGGGTCGTACTCTGCGAATGTTGTAGAGCATGAACCTACAGGATCGGGTCACCGCCTTGATGTTAGTGGAGAACGACAGGGTGTTGTCCAGGATCACGCCAAGGTTCTTAGCACTCTGGGAGGAGGACACAAGGGAGTTGTCAACCGTGATGGCAAGATCATGGAACGGGCAGTCCTTCCCCGGGAGGAAGAGCAGCTCCGTCTTGCCGAGGTTCAGCTTGAGGTGGTGATCCGTCATCCATACTGATATGTCTGCCAGACATGCAGAGATGCGATTCGCCGCCTGGTTATCAGAAGGGGGAAAGGAGAAGATTCATTGTGTGTCGTCTGCATAGCAATGATAGGAGAGACCATGTGAGGATATGACAGAGCCAAGTGACTTGGTGTATAGCGACAGTTATAGTTTATGTGTATAGTTTACTTGGTGTATAGTTTACAGTTAGGTGTGGCTATGCGTTCACGGTTAGGTGTTGCTATGGGTTTACAGTTAGGTGTTGCTATTGGTTTACAGTTAGGTGTTGCTATTGGTTTACAGTTAGGTGTTGCTATGGGTTTACAGTTAGGTGTTGCTATGGGTTCACGGTTAGGTGTTGCTATGGGTTCACGGTTAGGTGTGGTTATGGGTTCATGGTTAGGTGTTGCTATGGGTTCATGGTTAGGTGTTGCTATGGGTTTACAGTGAGGTGTTGCTATGAGTTCATGTTTAGGTGTTGCTATGGGTTTACAGTTAGATGTTGCTATGGGTTTACAGTTAGGTGTTGCTATGTGTTTACAGTTAGGTGTTGCTATGGGTTCACGGTTAGGTGTTGCTATGGGTTTACAGTTAGGTGTTGCTATTGGTTTACAGTTAGTTGTTGCTATGGGTTTACAGTTAGGTGTTCCTATGAATTCATGTTTAGGTGTTGCTATGGGTTTACAGTTAGGTGTTGCTATGGGTTTACAGTTAGGTGTCGCTATTGGTTTACAGTTAGGTGTTGCTATGGGTTTACAGTTAGGTGTTGCTATTGGTTTACAGTTAGGTGTTGCTATGGGTTTACAGTTAGGTGTTGCTATGGGTTCACGGTTAGGTGTTGCTATGGGTTTACAGTTAGGTGTTGCTATGGGTTCATGGTTAGGTGTGGCTATGTGTTCACGGTTAGGTGTGGTTATGGGTTTACAGTTAGGTGTTGCTATGGGTTTACAGTTAGGTGTTGCTATGGGTTCACGGTTAGGTGTGGTTATGGGTTTACAGTTAGGTGTTGCTATGGGTTCACGGTTAGGTGTTGCTATGGGTTTACAGTTAGGTGTGGCTATGGGTTCACGGTTAGGTGTTGCTATGGGTTTACAATTAGGTGTTGCTATGGGTTTACAGTTAGGTGTTGCTATGGGTTCATGGTTAGGTGTGGCTATGGGTTCACAGTTAGGTGTTGTTATGGGTTTACAGTTAGGTGTTGCTATGGGTTTACAGTTAGGTGTTGCTATGGGTTTACAGTTAGGTGTTGCTATGGGTTTACAGTTAGGTGTTGCTATGGCGTCATGGTTAGGTGTGGCTATGGGTTCACGGTTAGATGTTGCTATGGGTTTACAGTTAGGTGTTGTTGTGGTGTAGTTGGTTGGTATGGTTGGGCATGTGCCCTAGCACACTGTCTCTCTCTGGAACAGGAAGTGATGGTTTAGGTTGTTATCGTGTCACTCCTACAAACCGGGGGAAGGACACACCAGCCAGCTTCGCTCTCGAGATGTACATCTACAGTTATATTATTCCCCCTATGAAATGAAGCCTTGCAATATGTGTATGTGCCATGCTCTGATTGGCTCCTCTCTCCTGGTGCTGACCTGCGATTGGTCTACTCCAGGGGTCTGTGTACATAGCTGGGGCGGTGGTGCGCTGGCTGAAAGATAACCTGGGAATCATCCAGTCCTCCTCAGAGATAGGTGAGCTCTGCTCTGCAACACACGAGACGTCTAGAAGGTGTATAGTATCATGGAAATGTAATCCATTGAATGGGCGTCCCCATTCAACTCAATGGTATAATGGGTAGACTGGCAGGCATTATCTGTAGAATATAACTCTATGATGAATACTTACTAAAGACCCTCCTCATACACATCTCCCGCTCCCTCTCCTTCTCTCTCTCTCTTTCTTTCCCTCTCCCTCTCTCCCCCTCTCTCTCTCTCTCTCTCTCTCTCTCTTTTTCTTTCCCTCTCCCTCTCTCCCTCTCCCTCTCATTGTAAATAAGAATTAGTTCTTAACTGACTTGCCTAGTTAAATAAAGGTTAAATATAAATTGTTGTTCCTGCCTTCTCTGGGCCGTACGTCCCCTACTGGGAGCCCAGTGTACGAGAGTGAGGGACTTAAACCTATTCACATTGCCCACTCCCCTCTCCACACCACTGCCACTCTCTGTTGTCATCTATGCATAGTAACTTTAATTAACTCTACCTATATGTAGAGTTGAAGTCGGAAGTTTACATACACCTAAGCCAAATACATTTAAACTCAGTTTTTCACAATTCCTGACATTTAATCCTAGTAAAAATTCCCCATTTTACGTCAGTTAGGATCACCACTTTATTTTAAGAATGTGAAATGTCAGAATAATAGTAGAGAGAATGATTTATTTCAGATTTTAGTTCTTTCATCACATTCCCAGTGGGTCAGAAGTTTACATACACTCAATTAGTATTTGGTAGCATTGCCTTTAAATTGTTTAACTTGGGTCAAATGTTTCGGGTATTCTTCCACAAGCTTCCCACAATAAGTTGGGTGAATTTTGGTCCATTCGTCCTGACAGAGCTGGTGTAACTGAGTCAGATTTGTGGGCCTCCTTGCTTGCACATGCTTTTTCAGTTCTGCCCACACATTTTCTATAGGATTGAGGTCAGGGCTTTGTGATGGCCACTCCAATACCTTGACTTTGTTGTCCTTAAGACATTTTGTTACAACTTTGTAAGTACGCTTTGGGTCATTGTCCATTTGGAAGACCCATTTGCGACCAAGCTTTAACTTCCTGACTGTCTTGAGCTGTTGCTTCAATATATCCACCTAATTTTCCTTTCCTCATGATGCCATCTATTTTGTGAAGTGCACCAGTCCCTCTTGCAGCAAAGCACCCCCAAAACATGATGCTGCCACTCCCATGCTTCACGGTTGGGATGGTGTTCTTCAGCTTGCAAGCCTCCCCCTTTTCCCTACAAACATAACAATAGTCATTATGGACAAACAGTTCTATTTTTGTTTCATCAGACCAAAGGACATTTCTCCAATAAGTACGATCTTTGTCCCCATGTGCAGTTGCAAACTGTAGTCTGGGTTTTTTATGGCGGTTTTGGAGCAGTGGCTTCTTCCTTGCTGAGCGGCCTTTCAGGTTATGTCAATATAGGACTCGTTTTACTGTTGATATAGATACTTTTATACCTATTTCCTCCAGCATCTTCACAAGGTCCTTTGCTGTTGTTCTGGGATTGATTTGCACTTTGCACACCAAAGTACGTTCATCTCTAGGAGACAGACCGCTTCTCCTTCCTGAGCGGTATGACGGCTGCGTGGTCCCATGGTGTTTATACTTGCGTACAATTGTTTGTACAGATGAACATGGTACCTTCAGGCGTTTGGGAATTGCTCCCAAGGATGAACCAGACTTTTGGAGGCCTACAATTTCTTTTCTGAGGTCTTGGCTGATTTATTTAGATTTTCCTATGATGTCAAGCAAAGTGGCACTGAGTTTGAAGGTAGGCCTTGAAATACATCCACAGGTACACCTCCAATTGACTCAAATGATGTCAATTAGCATATCCGAAGCTACTAAAGCCATGACAACATTTTCTGGAAATTTCAGAGCTGTTTAAAGGCACAGTCAACTTAGTGTATGTAAACTTCTGACCCACTGTACATACAGTTGAAGTCGGAAGTTTACATACACTTAGGTTGGAGTCAATAAAACTCGTTTTTCAACCACTCCACAAATTTCTTGTGAACAAACTATAGTTTTGGCAAGTCGGTTAGGACATCTACTTTGTGCATGACACAAGTCATTTTTCCAACAATTGTTTACAGACAGATTATTTCACTTATAATTCACTGTATCACAATTCCAGTGGGTCAGAAGTTTACATACACTAAGTTGACTGTGCCTTTAAACAGCTCTGAAAATTCCAGAAAATGTTCATAAATCATTCTCTCTACTATTATTCTGACATTTCACATTCGTAAAAATAAAGTGGTGATCCGTACTGACCTAAAACAGGGAATACTTACTTGGATTAAATGTCAGGAATTGTGAAAAACTGAGTTTAAATGTATGTAGCTTGTTAGTAAGTATTTCACTGTAATACACATGTTGTATTCGGGGCGTGTGACTAATACATTTTGATTTGATTTGAAAACAGCCTCAAGCTGCTGACACATTTCTTTAGGTTTTATGTGATGTCACTGCATTTGAGGTGTGTTTAATTTAACATGTATGTATTCTGACCTCCTGTCACGACTTCCGCCGAGGTCGGCTCCTCTCCTTGTTCGGGCGGCGTTCGGCGGTCGACGTCACCGGCTTTCAAGCCATCGCCGCTCCATTTTTTCATGTATCCATTTGTTTTGTCTTGTTCCATACACACCTGGTTTTTATTCCCCAATCACACTGCATATATTTATTCCTCTGTTCCCCTTCATGTCTTTGTGTGGAATTGTTTGTTGTAAGTGCTTGTGCTGTTGTTTACTAGTGCACGTTGGGTTTATGCCGCTGGTTTTGATATTAAACTACACCGGCTATTACCTAGTTCTGCACTCCTGCGTCTGACTTCACTGCTACCAGTTAAAGTACAACAAAGATGCCTGTATATACACTACCGTTCAAAAGTTTGGGGTCACTTAGAAATGTCTTTGTTTTTGAAAGAAAAGCAAAAAAAAATGGTCCATTAAAATAACAACAAATTGATCAGAAATACAGTGTTGACATTGTTAATGTTGTAAATTACTATTGTAGCTGGAAACGGCAGATTGTTTATGGAATATCTACATAGGCGTACAGAGGCCCATTATCAGCAACCATCCCTCCTGTGTTCCAATGGCACGTTGTGTTAGCTAATCCAAGTTTATCATTTTAAAAGGCTAATTGATCTTTAGAAAACCCTTTTGCAATTATGTTAGCACAGCTGAAAACTGTGGTGCTGATTTAAAGAAGCAATAAAATGGTCTTTCTTTAGACTAGTTAAGTATCTGGAGCATCTGCATTTGTGGGTTCGATTACAGGCTCAGAATGGCCAAAAACAAAAACCTTCTTCTGAAACTCGTCAAGTCTATTCTTGTTCTGAGAAATTAAAGCTATTCCATGCGAGAAATTGCCAAGAAACTGAAGATCGAAACTGAAGATCTCGTACAAAGCTGTGTACTACTCCCTTCACAGAACAGCGCAAACTGTCCCTAACCAGAATAGAAAGAGGAGTGGGAGGCCCCGGTGCACAACTTGAGGACAAGTACATTAGAGGGTCTAGTTTGAGAAACGGACGCCTCACAAGTCCTCAACAGGCAGCTTCATTAAATAGTACCCGCAAAACACCAGTCTCAACGTCAACAGTGAAGAGGCGACTCCGGGAGGCTGGCCTTCTAGACAGAATTCCTCTGTCCAGTGTCTGTGTTCTTTTGTCCATCTTAATCTTTTCTTCAGCCTGAGATATGGCTTTTTCTTTGCAATTCTGCCTAGAAGGCCAGCATCCCGGATATAAGTATTACGATATAAGGTTCACAAGAGGTCAATCAATGCAATTTATTTCATGGAGCCCTTTTACATCAGCAGTTGTCACAAAGTCTTTTTACAGATACCAAGCCTAAAACCCCAAACAACAAGCAATGCAGAGCAGAAGCACAGTGGTTAGGACAAACTCCCTAGAAAGGCAGGAACCTAGGAAGAAACCTAGAGAGGATCCAGGCTCATGTGGCCATTAAAGCCAGATAGTTTTTCAAGACGTAAACATTTTCATAGATTTACAGCAGGGTCAGATTAAAACAATGATAGCTATAGAGGACAAACACTTCAACGCTTCAAGACTCAATAATAGTTTACTTTTCATAGTCAGGAATTCAATGTGGAGTGGATCACAGTAGAATACAGTAAGGTCGAGTATAAAGTTCATCAAAAACTCTATTAAATATCAGCTGGCTTTTCATAGACAGGCATCCAAAGGTTCAAAGTGGAGTGGATCACATGACATTACAGGGTGGGTACTGTGGTCTATTCAAGAGCTCCTCAATTAATATTCTCATCTGTTTATTCTGTTCCGCAGCCTGCTGCTTGAATAATTCCAGCAGAGCCTTCTGATTCTGGGTATTGGCCTCCCTTTCCAATTCATCCCTCTTCTTCATCTCCTCGTTCTCTTGCCTCATTAGCTCAGCCTTCTCCTTATGGCCCTTCTCCAGGAGATCTTTCTGCTCCTGCATCCTGCGGTCCAGGGTCCTGTTGAACTCCTGCTGCTGTTGCTTCATCTCCTTCTCCATCTTCTCTTTCATCTCCTTCAAGTACTTCTCCTGGCTAATGCGATTGTTCTCAATGGTGCGCTGCATCTCTGCCTGTTTCTCATTCAATGCTGCCTTCTCCTGCTCCAGCTCAGCTGTTTTCATCTTCTCAGCTGGAAGAGCCAAGGAGAGAGATAAATAAGTAGGAAAACTCAACCACTCATTTTCTCATACAGATTCATACACATTAAAACCCTCTAGAGTCTATTGGCGCAACGGTGCGTCAATCTAAGTAACATAATAAAAAATACCCATTAAAATCTGGCAGGTTTAAGCTTGAATTTGTTTTTGCATTGGGCTACGCCTCAATCCACCACATCTATCTATGTCGCCCTTCCGCATCTGCGGTGGAAAGGGGCAGATCTACTGCATTGTTTGTCAGACCACGAGACATCCTGACGGCTGTAGCATCCGAACTGTTTAGCCTACAAACTAATTATCACTCTATAGAAAGTGGAAACTCTCACGAACATTGTGGTGTTCCCCGTTTTGCTCTGCGATCACAAGTGTCATGTGACTCATCTGAAGGTAACCCCGTACCAGTTTAAAAAAGGAGGGAGCTTTGTGCCAACAAAAAAAAGGGGTTAAATATTTGTCAAAAAATATATATCTATATTTTTTCCCCTGAGCTTTCTTATATCTCCTAGATTTAGGACAGACATTTCAAAACCTTATTCCTTTTTGACTATATTTTTGCCATTTAAGAGTGTGTTATTTAATGCATTTCTAGGGGCTATAGTAGTAAAGGACAAATTCAATATTTTATAAAATAATTGTTAATTGCATCAATGAGCCCAACATTTATTCTACTATTAAAATGTACTAAAAAGTGTAAATAGGATAATTTTGGTCATGAAGTCAGTCTCGGCCAAAACATATTTTTGAGATCGTGACTGCATCCCAACGTAAATGAAGGTTAGGTTTGTTTCAATCCTGCCCACATGCCCACAGCTGACAGCACTCAAGTAATCATCAATTCAGAATGCAGCTGCACGTAATGCCTGTGGTAAATTTAGGTTAAATTTGGATATCCCTATGGTGCTAATTAGTCGGGCACCAGATTGGAATACAGTGAATTCAGAAAGTATTCATACCCCTTGACTTATTCCACATTTTGTTGTGGATTAAATATATTTTTTCTCTCACCCATCTACACATCTACACATACAATGACAACATGTTTAAACTTTTTTTTAATGAAATACAAAAATGTCTAATTTACATAAGTATTCACAACCCTGAGTCAATACAGAATCACTTCTGTCAGCGATTACAGCTGTGAGTCTTTTTGGGTAAGTCTCTAAGAGCATTCCACACCTGGATTGTATAATATTTGCTCATTATTATTTTCAAAATTCTTCAAAGTGGTTGTTCAACATTGCTAGACATCCATTTCCAGTCTTGCCATAGATTTTCAAGCAGATTTAAGTCCAAACTCTAACTCGGCCAAAACTGTAACTGTAACTATATTCTTTGTAAGAATTTCCAGCGTAGATTTGGCCTTGCATTTTAGGTTATTGTCCTGCTGAAAGGTGGAAAGCTGAACAAGGTTTTACCTGTGCTGAGCTTCCATTTGTTTATCCTGAAAAACTCCAAAGTTCTTAACAGTTACAAGCATACCCATAACATGATGCAGTCACCACTATGCTTGAAAATATGGAGAGTGGTACTCCGCAATGTGTTGTATTAGATTTGCCCCAAACATAACACTTTGTATTCATGACAAAAAATATATTTCTTTGTCATATTCTTTGCAGTATTACTTCAGTGCTTGTTTTTTTTTGTTTTTGTCACCTTTATTTACCCAGGTAGGCTTGTTGAGAACAAGTTATCATTTACAACTGCGACCTGGCCAAGATAAAGCAAAGCAGTGCGACACAAACAACAACACAGTTACACATGGAATAAACAAACATACAGTCAATAACACAATAGAAAAATCTATATACAGTGTGTGCAAATGAGGTAAGATTAGGAAGGTAAGGCAATAAATAGTCCGTAGTGGCGAAGTAATTACAATATAGCAATTAAACACTGGAGTGATAGATGTGCAGAAGATGAATGTGCAAGTAGAGATACTGGGGTGCAAAGGAGAAAAAAAATAAAAATAACAATATGAGGATGAGGTAGTTGGATGGGCTATTTACAGATGGGCCATGTACAGGTGCAGTGATCTGTGAGCTGCTCTGAGAGCTAGTGCTTAAAGTTAGTGAGGGAGATATGAGTCTCCAGCTTCAGTGATTTTTGCAATTCGTTCCAGTCATTGGCAGCAGATAACTGGAAGGAAAGGCGTCCAAAGGAGGAATTGGCTTTGAGGGTGACCAGTGAAATTTACCTGCTGGAGTGCGTGCTACGGGTGAGTGCTGCTATGGAGACCAGTGAGCTGAGATAAGGCGGGGCTTTACCTAGCAAAGACTTATAGATGACCTGGAGCCAGTGGGGTTGGCGACGAGTATGAAGCGAGGGCCAGCCAACGAGAGCATACAGGTCGCAGTGGCGTGTATTATATGGGGCTTTGGTGACAAAACGGATGGCACTGTGATAGACTGCATCCAATTTTCTGAGTAGAGTGTTGGAGGCTATTTTATAAATGACATTGCCGAAGTCAAGGATCAGTAGGATAGTCAGTTTTACGAGGGTATGTTTGGCAGCATGAGTGAAGGATGCTTTGTTGTGAAATAGGAAGCCGATTCTAGATTTAATTTTGGATTGGAGATGATTAATGTGAGTCTGGAAGGGGAGTTTACAGTCTAACCGGACACCTAGGTATTTGTAATTGTCCACATATTCTAAGTCAGAACTGTCCATAGTAGTAATGCTGGACGGGCGGGCAGTTCCAGTTTGTGATTGGTTGAAGAGCATGCATTTAGTTTTACTTGTATTTAAGAGCAGTTGGAGGCCACGGAATGAGAGTTGTATGGCATTGAAGATCGAACTGGAGGTTAGTTATTAACACATTATCCAAAGAAGGGCCAGAAGTATACAGAATGGTGTCATCTGCGTAGAGGTAGATCAGAGAATCCCTAGCAGCAAGAGCCACATCATTGATGTATACAGAGAAAAGAGTCAGCCCGAGAATTGAACCCTGTTTCACCCCCATAGAGACTGCCAGAGGTCTGGACAACAGGCCATCCGATTTGACACACTGAACTCTGTCTGAGAAGTAGTTGGTGAACCAGGCGAGGCAGTCATTTAAGAAACCAAGGCTGTTGAGTCTGCCGATAAGAATGTGGTTATTGACAGAGTCGAAAGCCTTGGCTAGGTCGATGAAGACGGCTGCAGAGTATTGTCTTTTACCGATGGTGGTTATGATATCGTTTAGGACCTTGAGCGTGGCTGAGGTGCACCCATGACCAGCTCGGAAACCAGATTGCATAGCAGAGAAGGTACGGTGGGATTCAACATGGTCGGTGATCTGTTTGTTAACTTGGCTTTTGAAAACCTTAGAAAGGCATGGTAGGATAGATATAGGTCTATAACAGTTTGGGTCTAGAGTGTCTCCCCCTTTGAAGAGGGGGATGACCGCGGCAGCTTTCCAATCTTTGGGGATCTCAGACGATATGAAAGAGAGGTTGAACAGGCTAGTAATAGGGGTTGCAACAATTGCAATCATTTTAGAAAGAGAGGGTCCAGATTGTCTATCCCAGCTGATTTGTAGGGGTCCAGATTTTGCAACTCTTTCAGAACATCAGCTATCTGGATTAGGGTGAAGGAGAAATGGGGGAGGTTTGGGCAAGTTGCTGTGGGGGGTGCAGGGCTGTTGACCGGGGTAGGGGAAGCCAGGAGGAAAGCATGGCCAGCCGTAGAAAAATGAGTATTGAAATTCTCAATTATCGTGGATTTATCGGTGGTGACAGTGTTTCCTAGCCTCAGTGCAGTGGGCAGCTGGGAGGAGGTGCTCTTATTCTCCATGGACTTTACAGTGTCCCAGAACTTTTTGGAGTTTGTGCTACAGGATACAACTTTGTGTTTGAAAAAGCTAGCCTTTGCTTTCCTTACTTCCCTGAAAAGTTGCATATCACGGGGGCTATTCGATGCTAATGCAGTACGCCACAGGATGTTTTTGTGCTGGTCAAGGGCAGTCAGGTCTGGAATTAACCAAGGGCTATATCTGTACCTGGTTCTACATTTTTGAATGGGGCATGCTTATTTAAGATGGTGAGGAAAGCACTTTTAAAGAATAACCTGGCGCCCTCTACTGACGGAATGAGGTCAATATCCTTCCAGGATACCCGGGCCAGGTCGATTAGAAAGGCCTGCTTGCTGAAGTGTTTTAGGGAGCGTTTGACAGTGATGAGGTGGGTCATTTGACCACAGACCCATTACGGACGCAGGCAATGAGGCAGTGATCGCTGAGATCCTGGTCGAAGACAGCAGAGGTGTATTTAGAGGGCAGGTTGGTCAGGATGATATCTATGAGGGTGCCCGTGTTTACGGATTTGGGGTTGTACCTGGTAGGTTCATTGATAATTTGTATGAGATTGAGGGCATCTAGCTTAGATTGTAGGACGGCCGGGGTGTTAAGCATGTCCCAGTTTAGGTCACCTAACAGTACGAGCTCTGAAGATAGTTGGGGGGCAATCAATTCACATATGGTGTCCAGGGCACAGCTGGGGGCAGAAGGTGGTCTATAACAAAAGGCAACAGTGAGAGACTTGTTTCTGGAAAGGTAGATTATTAGAAGTAGAAACTCGAATTGTTTGGACACAGACCTGGATAGTATGACATATTGAAAACAGGATGCATGTTTTGGAATATTTTTGTTCTGTACAGGCTTCCATCTTTTCACTCTGTCATTTAGGTTAGTATTGTGAAGTAACTACAATGTTTTTGATCCATCCTCAGTTTTCTCCTATCACAGCCATTAAACTCTGTATCTGTCACCATTGGCCTAATGGTGAAATCCCTGAGCGGTTTCCTTCCTCTACGACAACTGAGTTAAGTAGGATGCCTATATCTTTGTAAAGACTGCGTGTATGCCATCGAAAGTGTAATTATTAACTTCACCATGCTCAAAGGGATATTCAGCATCTGCTTTTATTATTTTTACCCATCTACCAATAGGCGACCTTCTTCGCGAGGCGTTGGAAAAAGTCCCTAGTCTTTGTGGTTGAATCTGTGTTTGAAAGAGTCAAGGGGTTGGAATAATTTCTGACGGCACTGGGAGGGGAGAAAATCATATAATTCAAAATAGCAGATACTAGCAAAATGCTTATTTGTGAAATCATAATTTATATGTTCTAGTCGGCCACCAATAATAATTTTTACTCCATAATACTTAAAGTTGTCATTTTGGGCGGTTCCTGTCATTAGGGTTAGGCCACTGTTCTTGTTTGCATCTTCTGTATTAGCCTATCACAGTAGATTATTATTTTATAATTGGAAATAAAAAAAGATTGAGGTGTGGCTTACCTTGTAATTTCTTCTCTTTTTTAGTCAGTTTTTTGTCAGCTTGCAGGATGGAGTTGGACTCTGCACTCTTTCCCTTCAGGAACTGCTCCAGACCCTCCTCAGCCTGCAGAAAACATGCCTTATAGGTTGTTGCATTGATTTAGATTCAAACCCTAACCAGGTGACTGAGATTAGTTGAAATGTTTAATTGGTCATTACTGACTAATGATGGATGTTTTTGATTCTCTAATACACAACGTTGTTGATGTTGTTTGGTTTCTAGCTCTTACTCTGACTCCTTTGTTGGGCTCAGCCCGGTACTGTGCCACTATGTTGTCATGGTGATTGCAGTAAAGCTCATAGCCTCCTGGTGTGGTGTACGTCCCCTCCTTCATCCCCTGATCCATCTGAGCAGATAGATTCTCCAGAAGGGCCTTGCACTTCGTCTCTGAGGCATCCTCATTTTGTTTGAAAAGGTAGGAGGAGTGGTTGCCAATGGCCTCCTAAAAGATTTATTGGGAATTTTCAGATTCAGACATGTGAACCCCGGTATGCCATGTTCCTATAGTGATAAATGGTTACATATTGGCTCCATATCTATACTAGGCTTCTATTCAATATTCCAAAATTAAAATCTAATCTGAGTAATAGTAGTGTAGTGTTCTTTTGTCTCTAGAAGTTCATTGATTGAGGAATTGTCCTGATTGGTCATATTCCACCTGGTGTCACTGGTGTTACTGTTACTGATTATAATTTTGTTGCATAAACTAATCAATCATGTACCAGGCACAGATCTAGAATGATGAACCTTACCACAAGAGATTTCAAGAACTCCCCATTTTCATCTTTGAAGGATCGCTTCATAAACGCCTGTGTGGCCTCGGTCTCTGAGCGAAGGTGGTTATCTGACAGCTGATTGATGTCCACTGGGAATAAGGCCTTCACATCCTCCATACCCTTCTGGTACACCGCCAGGCCCTCATCCACAGCAGCCTGGTTCTCAGTTTTAGCCATGGCCAACACAGCATTCTCCAGACAGGGCACATATCCTTTGGCAATGGTCTCCACATAGGTGGTGACCAAATGCCCCAGCACTGCAATCAGATAGAGGTGTGAGGAAAAATATGTGCCACTACATATTTAGTGGTACAATAAAATTCAATATATCAAAATATTTATCCATTTTCATATACTGTACTGTAGGTAGATATCTGACTCACTCTCTCCGGTCAATGTGTGTCCCCCTATAACAGTCTTCAGACGGCTTTCCTGGTAAATGAAGCTGCAGAAAGTATCTGCAACTTCTCTGAAGCTTTCAGAAAGCTCAGCCTCGTCCATGGAGTCCAGTCGGTGCATGTTCACAGGAATTGTAGGGAAGGGGAACACAAAACACTTGCGTGAGGGGAAGAAGTTCCGGATGCATTCTCGCGGGAGGTTGTAGTCATTGATCTTTTTACTAGTACCTGAAAGATAACATTGGCATTACTGGATTTTATAGTAAGCAGATCTTGGGTACATCCCAATAACATCTCCTTTCTCCTCCAACCTATTAGAGCTCTTGCACCATGAACTGACACGTTGTCCACCCAATCAATGCATCAGATAGTGAATCTAGTACTGAAACCATAAGCTACAGCTAGCTAGCACTACAGTGTATAAAATGTGTTGAGTAATGGACGCATTTAGAGAGAAAGACAATAGATTAACAGTTTTTAACTAATACATTTCTTTACAAATTAAGGAGTCGCGAAAGAGAGAGAGAGCAAAATTTAGTAGCATTTTTTAACTTTCAAATGCAACTAGCTAGATTAACCTACTCAAACATCCAGCTAAAACAGTGAGGGATGCTATCCATGGCTATCCAACACTGGGACTCGCCCAGGATAAACTTTTGGTTTTATGAATTAATTGCCACCGGGGCCTGCAGGTGTAACTGCTAAACTGCTTACTGACAGTACAGTCGTGGCCAAAAGATTTGAGAATGACACAAATATTAATTTTCACAAAGTCTGCTGCCTCAGTTTGTATGATGGCAATTTGCATATACTCCAGAATGTTATGAAGAGTGATCAGATTATTTGCAATTAATTGCAAAGTCCCTCTTTGCCATGCAAATGAACTGAATCCCCCAAAAACATTTCCACTGCATTTCAGCCCTGCCACAAAAGGACCAGCTGACATCATGTAAGTGATTCTCTCGTTAACACAGGTGTGAGTGTTGACTAGGACAAGGCTGGATATCACTCTGTCATGCTGATTGAGTTCGAATAACAGACTGGAAGTTTCAAAAGGAGGGTGTTTCTTGGAATCATTGTTCTTCCTCTGTCAACCATGGTACCTGCAAGAAAACACGTGCCGTCATCATTGCTTTGCACAAAAAGGGCTTCACAGGCAAGGATATTGCTGCCAGTAAGATTGCACCTAAATCAACCATTTATCGGATCATCAAGAACTTCAAGGAGAGTGGTTCAATTGTTGTGAAGAAGGCTTCAGGGCGCCGAAGAAAGTCCAGCAAGCGCCAGGACCGTCTCCTAAAGTTGATTCAGCTGCGGGATCGGGGCACCACCAGTACAGAGCTTGCTCAGGAATGGCAGCAGGCAGGTGTGAGTGCATATGCACGCACAGTGAGGCGAAGACTTTTGGAGGATGGCCTAGTGTCAAGAAGGGCAGCAAAGAAGCCACTTCTCTCCAGGAACAACATCAGGGACAGACTGATATTCTGCAAAAGATACAGGGATTGGACTGCTGAGGACTGAGGTAAAGTCATTTTCTCTGATGAATCCCCTTTTCGATTGTTTGGGGCATCCGGAAAAAAGCTTGTCCGGAGAAGACAAGGTGAGCGCTAGCATCATGTGTCATGCCAACAGTAAATCATCCTGAGACCATTCACATGTGGGGTTGTTTCTCAGTCAAAGGAGTGGGCTCACTCACAATTTTGCCTAAGAATAAAGAATGGTACCAACACATCCTCCGAGAGCAACTTCTCCCAACCATCCAGGAACAGTTTGGTGATGAACAATGCCTTTTCAACATTGCCATCAGTCAGGATGTGTCCCAGAAGTTAAAGGACAGTATGCCAGGGCAGATTGCAGAGGTCTTGAAAGAGGATGGTCGACACTGCAAATATTGACTCTTTGCATCAACTTCATGTAATTGTCAATATAAGCCTTTGACACTTATGAAATGCTTGTAATTATACTTCAGTATTCCATAGTAACATCTGACAAAAATATCTAAAGACACTGAAGCAGCAAACTTTTTGGAAATTAATATTTTTGTCATTCTCAAAACGTTTTGCCTTGACTGTACACTGTACTGGATGATTGTAGCTGGTTTACAAATGCATTAGTTCAAGTAGCTAGGTTGTCTAGCTATGATGTTAGCTAATATGCTGACAATGATGTAGGCTTTGTGTAGCGTTGAGTGGTTATGATATGAAGGTTTGGTTTGGAAAGGTATTTTTCGTCTGGTCACAGACAGCTGATGTGTTGTGCACTGCACTCCACAAGCAAAGGGAAAAGGTCAGAGGAGGAAAGCACGTAGATGTGAGAAGGAATCTACAATGAACATAATGATCATGCTGTTTGTATGTGTTTGATCAGAGGTGTATTCATTCCCCCCATTCTGTTGAAAAACATTTTTTAAACGGAAGCAAATGGAACAAAACGGGGATAAACACACTTGAATTTGTCCAATAGAAATTCTCATTTGCAACTGTTGGACCAATGATTACATCCTAGATCAGCTAGATGCAGGCCAGAGTGTTGAAGATGGTATTGAACGAGTCACTGTCTGTCACCTTGATTACTCAAATTTGTCTCTTTGTAAACTCTCATTCATAGGCTAGGTTGTAGCGACCTCATGATGGGTGTAGGGAACATTAAAAATATCATGTAGTAGCCTAAACCTATTGATGTTACATTGAACTGGTGAATGGAATATGACTGGCAGTCATCCAATATGCTTTAATAGAAATAAGGCCATGCTCATAAACATCACAGACCGCTGCTGTTTTATTCATCTGCTTGATCTTATATTTAGTCTCACAATTAAGTTTTTACCATTTTCCTTTTCAGGACAACCAGGGCTACAAGTAGAACATAAAAATTGCAATTGCAGTTGCTTTCGTGAGTTGTATTGCAAATGTCAATAAAAAAATAATGTCCGCCTTAACAGAAACCTGATAAAAAAATGAATTTAAAAGAAATCTGTAAGTACAGCAATTGTTTTCTCAGTGGGAAATGAATATCCAACTTGTTAGTGACAACTGTGTGGAGTTTGGAGTTTGTGACAACAAATATGTGATCTTATTACAGTATTATAGACACTATGTCCTGGAATTTCCTATGATCTTCTATGTAGAAGAACCCCTTGGCTTCTATCGATTCTTGTGTGGCTTACATGTGTGTGTTTGTGAGGGTCTCAGCTTTTCATATTGGGGTCATAATAGTCTGTAGCTCAAACTGTTCGGACATTACAGACAGTTTTGTGAGAAGAACCGTTTTCGGCGATCCACTCTTGTCACACAAACAACGTTCTATCTCAGCCCCCATTAATCACACAGGCTAATGGTTGGTATCTGCGGATGAAGAAGGAATAGACACATCCGATGAAAAAAAGGAGTATGTAGCTCAAACACACAATGTTTAAAAGCGGCTGAAGGTAATAAATCACGCCGGTGTAATTTGTAAATAGTAGAGGTATTTATATATATAGCCAGCCGCACCAATGTGTTGGAGGAAACACCGTACACCTGATGACCTGGTCAGCATGCACTGCGCCCGGCCCACCACAGGAGTGGCTAGTGCGCGATGAGACAAGGATATCCCTGCCTGCCAAACCCTCCCCTAACCCGGACGACGCTGGGCCAATTGTGCGCCGCCCCATGGGTCTCCCGGGCATGGCCAGCTGCAACAGTGCTTGGACTCGAACGCAGAATCTCTAGGGGCACAGCTAGCACTGTGATGCAGCGCCATAGACCACCCGGGAGGCCCTATAGAGGTATTTTTAAGCAATAAGGCCTGAGAGAATGTCATATATTTAAACAATAAAGGGGGGTGTGATATGTGGCAAATATAGCACGGCTAAGTGCTGTTCTTAAGCAACGCAACGTGGAGTGCCTGGATACAGCCATTAGCCGTGGTATATTGTCCATATACCACAAACACTGAGGTGCCTTATTGCTATTATAAACTGGTTACCAACGTAATTAGAGCAGTAAAAATAAATGTTTTATCATACCCGTGGTATACAGTCTAATATACCATGACTGTCAGCCAATCCGCATTCAGGTCTCAAACCACCACGTGTGGTTTATTTAAGTAATAAGGCCTGAGAGAGTGTGGTATATTTATGTAATAAGGCCTGAGAGAGTGAGGTATTTTTAAGCAGTAAGGCCTGAAAGAGTGAGGTATGTTTAAGTAATAAGGCCTGAGAGAGTGAGGTATTTTTAAGCAGTAAGGCCTGAAAGAGTGAGGTATATTTAAGTAATAAGGCCTGAAAGAGTGAGGTATGTTTAAGTAATAAGACCTGAAATAGTGAGTTATATTTAAGTAATAAGACCTGAGAGAGTGAGGTATATTTAAGTAATAAGGCCTGAGAGAGTGAGGTATATGTGTAGAGTGTCTCGGGCGTGGAGCATGCTCAGGCAGCCCTCACTAGTATAGGTGGCGTAAAGTCGCTTGGTTTTTTATAAACAGACTATGTTGCAGTTAAAGATGCTAGCTATCCTAGCTTGCCAGAGCCCTTTTTGCCCATAAAGGGGCTTCACGCTGGCTTTACAGTTTCATAGAAGCACTATGAATGTTAGAAGCTTGTCCATGTTTAATGTTCCCCCCTTTGTTACCCCACGTTCCACAGTGTCCACGGGGTTCAAGGGGTATATCAATCTCTCCAGGGTGAGAGTGAGATGTTGTGTCTCTATCCACAAGAGGGCGCCCCTCCCTCATAGACATTCGCTCCAAAAGTCATGGCTCTGTCCTACAGGTCCTTCATTTTGAGCTATTTCCCTTTCACTTCCTGCCTTTGCTTCTGAAGAGCAACAGAGGTTACATGCCCCATGTCCAGTGTGAGCTTTACGCACATATATTGAATGGACCCGGGAAATCCGGTGATGAGAACAACTTGTTGTCTGTTTTGCTAATCCAGGATGTGGCAGGATGCTCTCCAAGCAGCGCCTCTCCCACTGGATTGTGTAGGCTATCTCCTTGGCATATAGCAGCAAGGAGAAAGAGTTACCTAGTGATGTACACGCCCACTCCACCAGGGTCTGGCAGCGTCTTGGACATTGTTTAATGGGTTGACTATAGGAGATATATGGGCTGTAGCATAACCACACACTGTTGAGGTTTTATCATTTGGAATTAACTACTCCCAGTATAGCCCACAGTCTGCTTAAAGCTGGGACAGTGGAAAGTCACTAGGTACTGTTCCTAGTATAGCCCACAGTGTGCTTAAAGCTGGGACAGTGGAAAGTCACTAGGTACTGTTCCCACTATAGCCCACAGTGTGCTTAAAGCTGGGACAGTGGAAAGTCACTAGGCAGCGCTCAGTGTGCACAATACCCAGACTGACGCATCTGGCGGGGTCAAGTCTGGGTGGTCTGCCATGGGCCGTTCCATTTAGCGTCCATTGGGCTCTGCTTGTTCGTGATTATAGTTCCCCACAGGATGTTGTGCCGAAGTCGACTTACTAAAAGGCAATGTTTTATACTTTTTCTTTATTCACCACAGGATTCATCCGACTTGCATCAGTCACTCCAGGAATATTTTTAATCTCTTCAACATCCACTTCCCATGAGACGCCAGATATGACCCCCTTGAGGGGTGCCCTGTTCCAAAGAGACACACACAACACTTCAAACTTATCAAAATCGGGTGAGACGCCACACGTTTCTTCTGATCCGCAGAAGCACAACAAATCTAAACAAGCCCACCTCTCGTGATCCTCACAGCCTTCACTTTTCCCAGCACTCTCACCTCCAGTTTGGATACCTCAAATGGATTCCTCAAGGTTGGTAAATAGATGGGTTTTTTTACCTTTATTTAACTAGAGCAAAGAGCAAATTCTTATTTACAATGATGGCCACACGGGGAACAGTGGGTTAACTACCTTGTTCAGGGGTAGAAAGACAGATTTATACCTTGCCAGCTCAAGGATTCAATCCAGCAACCTTTCGGTTACTGGCCCAACGCTCTAACCACTGGACTACCTGCCGCCCCTGTAACATTATGTAAAATGAATGTATATGTAGCAGAAAAGCTGTAAAAAAAAACAACTAAGATATTTTTCCTCTGAAGAGGTGGATTGGTTCAAATAAAATTAAAATAATAATAATTGGAGGAATAAATCAGAGCCTCACGCTTATCACCTGTGGGAGGCGGGACTTACAGCAAGGAGTGGATTTCATTGGTCATGTCAGGCATGATTGTAGATCCTTCAACCGAAGTCGTGAGAGTGCGACTCCTTATAATATGTTGTACTCCTTCAGAGAACAGTAGTTATAGTCATAACGCTACGCTTTGCATCATACCGTGGTATATTGTCTGATATACACACAGCTGGAATGCTGTTTGAGTCAATCAGCATCTAGGTCTCAAACTACCTGGTTTATAATAATCAATATCACCTTTCTTGAGTTGCAGGGAATTCTCCAGATACTGGTCTGGAGTGATTTCTCCGCCGTCGATCTCGAGCTGTAGAGTGAAATCTCTGACGGTCCACACAAAATTAGGAAAGAACTGCATAAACTGGGTGCCCTCTCCTTCCTCCTCATTGTCAGTGGTAGACTTCACCTTGATCATCTCTGTCAGCTCGTTCACATATCTATAGGACCGGTTGAGGATTGATACAGGAGTTCCCAAAGCTCATGTCAATGTCATGCACAGTTTGCGTACATGGACTTGAATTTCAGGGAAGTTACAAACAAGCAAAAAAACAAACAAAACAAGTAATTTTCAGTTTAGATTTAAATTGACACAGTAACGTCATTTGCTTGAAAGTCACAGACATTGCTTTTAGTCAACACCAGCTCTTCATGTTCACTAAAGCTAAGAATCAATCACGGGAACCGGCATCCTGAGATTTCTCAAGCCCTTTACAGTTTCCAGAGAAGTAAATTACTACGTAGTACTGATAAACACGACATATGCAACTTGCATATAGCATATTTAATTAAATGGAACATATTTAGTTGGAACATTATTAAAATTAAAATTCTCTACCATATCAATGATTAGGTCTAGCCTACAATTAAATAATGTTAAAAATATACATACAAATTCATGAAAATGTCCATCACAATTAGCAAGGCTACCACTAATATGGCTGAGAAGACTGTCAAAAGCCTAACAAACAAACTATCATATCAAATACCACAACAAATTATGTCCACAAGATGCCACAGAATGGAGCCAAATGTTGACCCAAAAGGATACTGAAGCTTCTCCACAGCATCATTGTCGATGGTCCCTCGACTGTTGTAGACCAGAGTACTGCTTAACAGAATGGCCAGGGAGAAGATCCAGGCATCATTCTTAGAATCCCCCTGAAACAAGTATGACGACATGTATTGGATCTCTGACTCAGTAATCATCTCATTTAAATGATGAGTGTGCAGATATGTGTTCACTGTGCTTGGTTAGTAATCTAAGAGGAATATGAATATGGAAGAGGAATATGAATATGAATGTGGATTGTAAAGAGATTGAACTTTGACCCCCCCCCCCACCTTCTCCACGTCCCCCAGCCCCTCTGTATCCAGCAGCACCAGAGTGTGGTCTGTTTTTTCAGGGTGAGGGACACACCACATCCAGATGCCCTTAGTCTTGGACTGGATGGTGGCTCCAAGGGCAAAACCTAAATCAACAGAGATTATTGAGGACATTTACAGTTTAAATATTTAACCAGACTATAACACTGTTACAGAGCTGGACCAGAGCTACTGCAGACCAGAACTAGCTAGCTACTAGCTACGCCTTAGACCAGAGTTAGTTAGTACGGATGAGAACTAGTGCAGGCCAGAACTAGCTAACTACTTGCTACGCCGTGGACCAGAGTTAGTTAGTGCGGACCAGAATTAGTGCGGACCAGAACTAGCTAGCTACTAGCTACGCCCTGGACCAGAGTTAGTTAGTGCAGACCAGAGCTAGTGCAGACCAGCGCTAGCCAGCTACTAGCTACACCCTAGACTAGAGTTAGTTTGTGTGGACCAGAGTTAGTGCGGACCAGAACTAGCTAGCTACTAGCTATGCCCTGGACCAGAGTTAGTTAGTGCGGACCAGAACTAGCTAGCTACTAGCTATGCCCTGGACCAGAGTTAGTTAGTGCGGACCAGAACTAGCTAGCTACTAGCTACGCCCTGGACCAGAGTTAGTTAGTGCGGACCAGAACTAGCTAGCTACTAGCTACGCCCTAGATCAGAGTTAGTTAGTGCGGACCAGAACTAGTGTGGACCAGCGCTATTTAGCTACTAGCTACGCCCTTGACCAGAGTTATTTAGTGCGCACCAGAACTAGTGTTGACCAGAACTAGCTAGCTACGCCCTAGACCAGAGTTAGTGCGGACCAGCGCTAGCTAGCTCCGAGCTCTTACTAGTGCTGGTCAACAGTATAGCGGGGGGAGGGTGGCGGGTGACTCTTAGCTTTAATTTAAGCGTATTTTCCTCCATATTAGGTGAACTGTTTAGAAATTGTTGCACCTTTTGTACATATTACATATTTTAGGGGACCAAAAATACTGGGACAAATTCACTTAGAAATGAATGGTAAATAATGTATTGTCATATTTGAGTCACTTTTGTTGTAAATAAGAATACGCATAGTTACGCAAAGTCCTGAATGAATCGTGAATAATGATGAGTGAGAAAGTTCATACCTCCAAGACATGCTAACCTCTCACCATTACAATAACAGTGGAGATTAGCATTATATATCATACCCCCAAGACATGCTAACCTCTCATCATTACAATAACAGGGGAGGTTAGCATTTTATATCATACCCCCAAGACATGCTAACCTCTCACCATTAAAATAACAGGGGAGGGTTAGCATTTTATATCATACCATCAAGACATGCTAACCTCTCATCATTACAATAACAGTGGAGATTAGCATTTTATATCATACCCCCAAGACATGCTAACCTCTCATCATTACAATAACAGGGGAGGTTAGCATTTTATATCATACCCCCAAGACATGCTAACCTCTCACCATTACAATAACAGTGGAGATTAGCATTTTATATCATACCCCCAAGACATGCTAACCTCTCATCATTACAATAACAGGGGAGGTTAGCATTTTATATCATACCCCCAAGACATGCTAACCTCTCACCATTACAATAACAGGGGAGGTGAGCATCTTTCTGTCACTGTACCAATACTTTGTTAGCTCACTGTACATATACTGTATATGAACATATACTGTACATATATTTTTGTAACTCAGTCAGGGTCTTAACTTACTATTGAGAGTCAGAAAAGCAGAATACACAAAGTGCAATTTCAAAATGTGTTGGTGCATCAGCAGTTTCCCTCTTGTTACTGTACGTCATTCACTCAATTAACCCATGTCAGCTTTTACTGTAGATTGCTAGGTAAGGTAGTCCAGACAGTTATCTAACCCTTAGAGTAGGCTTAATCATCACCTAATGACTGACTGGACAAGCATGGCATGTGCTCAGGGGCCCTGACCTCCAGGGGGTTTCCCATTGATTTTGTTAGTCACTCTCAAACAGATATGTTATGACCTGGCTCAATGGAAAGGGAAAGGGGGATACCTAGTCAGTTGTACAACTGAATGTATTCAACTGAAATGTGTCTTCCTTATTTAACCCAACCCCTCTGAATCAGAGAGGTGCAATCAACACCAAATGGACCCCAATTTAAGTTTAATTTAAGAACAATGTAGTTACACAGGATATACTTGTAATTAGCATGTAGCAACTTATTGTAAAATGAAACCCAGTAGTATGGTATTTTAAATTCTATACTAGTTACAATGTAAAATTTGCAGATAATAGGCTAATGAGGTGAAATTAGGAGACAACAGAACATTAAGTATAATATTACCATATATATTATATATAATATATATATATATTATTAGTAGTATTACTATATAACAATCTTTAACAACCAAGTCTGTAATTACAATGTTGTTACATGGGACACACATGTATTTAAAATGTACTTACTCAGCAGCAAGCTATTTAATGTAAAGTGAGGTGACATTTTTAATTACTATGTAGTTACAATGTAACAACGTTTGCAGACAACAGACTAACCAGGAGAAATTAGAAGACAGGAGAACATTTTTCAGTTTGACTTCTCTTTAAAGGATTTCAAAGATGAGAAAGTAATTTCAGAAGTTAGCATATTTCATTATTTACCAAAAACAGCTGCAAATTCCAACAAAACAACATCATGTTTTTAAGTTCTAGTTCTTGCCTTGTCTAACAACACTATCATGAATCTAATATGTTTTGTGGTTCAGAGTGCAGTATTTATTTACTTTCATAAGGGAGATGGAGAGGACAGGTTATGATTGTGACCATGGTGATTTCAATACTTTTGTTTAAATCTATCAAAAGTAGAGAACTTTTTAGACCGTGAGTGGTCTTGTTTCACAACATGTAATGAGGACATGAAGAAGGGGTCCTTATGGTAAAGCTGACCCTGCTCATTCCTGATTCATTTAGGATTTTTAGAAAGATCTGAGTTGACCAACATTCTGCACACGTTTTTAAGGAATCACAGTTTTGGGAGAAATATTCCTTGATATCACAGAGGGCTATTGTAAGGAACTACATGAGGTCATTTTTTCAGGTAATATTCATTTTTTACATTTTTGCAACAACTTTTTGGGAGAGTTTGAAATTGTGATCATTTCCTCATGACATTGGCATTTCTGTGCATGGAAATTAATAAAGTAAAAAAAATATTTTATATATATATATATGTATATTTATATATATATATATCTTTCTACGGTTATTACTGTGTAGCTACAGAGTTTTAGGGGAAACTTAATGTACAGTGTTACCAAAAAAGACTGATGATGTCCAAACCTGTTTGTAAAGAAAGATATATTTGTCTCTCACCACTTCTCTTCTGAGCCAGCTTGTTCATGAGGTAGGACTTGCCGGTGCGATACAGCCCGACCACAGACACAACTACGACTTTCTGTTTCAGTCCCATCAGGTAGTCGATGGCCTCTGGTTCTATGCAAAGCTCTCCGTCGGCGTTTTTAACGAGGCACATTGGGGAGTCCATGGTCAAGTGGCTTCACAAGATCGCTTCAAAGTAAATGGTTGATACAAGTTCATCATCATTAATACTTATTTTACCTCTATGATGCTATTCCTTGTCGTGTCAATAGCAAAATACAACACATTTTGTCATCATGAACCATTTTACTTCCAATAATGATCTGTAACAATAATAAATAGTAAATAGTTAGACAGCATCTTAAGGCGAAATTCTAATGCAGGGATCTCCTGCTCCAGTAGTGACTGGTTCTATAGGCTTGTATTGTAATCCAGCACTAACATGCCTGATTCAAAATATCAAGGTCCAGACTGAAGATCATCATTAGTTGATAATTTGACACAGGTTTGTTATTGCTATTTGTGTTTGTCTGCAAGAGTGACAATAAAACATGAGAACAATTCTACAGCCAAATCAGGGTGGAGCAGATGATATAGATAAACTCTGAAAAATATTGATGATGAAGGAACGCCTGGGGTGAGAAATTTTATAAATGTCTCTTCATATTTATACAACGATCAGAGTTTTTCAGTTTGGTAGTTTAGTGCAAACAATACGAAAGTGGTCGCTGAAATCATTTTAAAAGACATCACAGGCCAAGAGTTTGAATACCTATGCGCTTGGAAATCAGAAGAGACAGGAAGTCAGGCTTGATACTCACATATACTCGTAGTTTCGCTGAGAGTCAAGTATCCTCTGCAATGATGGCAAAAGCACTAAGCTGCAGGCTATTTAAAGTCTGCAGACACTGAAAGTGAAAGTAGCATCCTATCTGATGAACACTTTCATGACCTAAGTACGACAAGAATCCATCATAACAGGAACTGCTGTGGGAAAGTACCCCAGATTTCAAGGGCCTTGTAGTAATGGGGGGGTGCAGACATTTTTTTTTGCCCGTGCTACAGTACACTATTTTTGTGAGAAAATAAACCGTTTTTTTTTCTCCCAAAATATGAGTTATTTATGAATATATTTTGTTATTTATTTTGACTTTTCAGCACCCTCGGCAACCCTACTTCCCACGGCAATGGTCCTAAGGTACTATGCCTTCTAACAAAAGGGTTTATCAAGAAAAAAGTCCTAAAGGATTCATTCAAGGCAGAAAGGAGATGGAGCACTCAACAAAAAAATGCAGAGATTAATTTCTTATTTGCTCAGTTTTAATCCATTGTTTGTGTCAAGAGAGGAGAGGTGAATAGTCTATAGTGCTAGTAAAACTAGAGTATAGACAGTAGGGGAAAAAGACCTGCGGTTATATCCATGGGGCGCAAACGTTCATTAAATATTGTCCGGTTGTAGGGTGGATGGGTGGCGGTCTGGTTGAATAAAGAGAAAATAACCCAGTAAAAATCCATAAATAAATCATCATTCTTGTGTAATTTATATCGGTTTTCTCTTTCATTATTTTTATCTATCTGGCATTAGTGTTTCAGCCTACATTTTAGGGCCTAATTTTACTCACACCAAATAGCCTACAAGCCATTCCCCAAATGCTTTTGTGAATGATTGATACGAGTTAATCCTCATTAATTAAATAATATTATATGTTTGAGTATTACATATTAAATGCCCAAAATAAATCGTAACTCTCTATTTCTTGTGCCAATTGCAAAATACAAGGCCTGGTGTTCACTATCAATGTCTTAACTTATTGGAGGCTTTTATTCCAACCAAGCACTAACACACTATTCAAGTATTTAAAGGACGACTGCACTTCCTAATTTGGCCTCGTTTTTCACCAATGCTCATTAACAAATGCTAGCGGCCATGACTGAAGCCAAACAAGAGTTGTCTTGGGGTGTGTTATGTTTGCCCATCATACCCAGGCAGGTACTGTTGTATGTCCTTCCTGAGTCACAGTAGCATCATAGCCAGTTCCTCAAAATAGTAACTTCCTCAAAATAATCAGAATGAATCTAAGATCAATCAAAAAATCTGTAATTCATTTATACTTTTTTAGAGCAGAAATCTTAGTTGCGCAATTTTACATCTAGCTAAGGTTTTCGGGGCAGTATTTCTCAAGTAAAATTATTTGCATGAAAAACTAGTCAGTGCACTGCATACAGTCTATGGAGTCAGGAAGTCTAGCCGTGCGCTCAGGACTGCTTTATGAGAAAAATAACATGTCTCCATCATAGTTATTAAAGAGGCACATTGGGGAATCCATCGTCAAAATCCATGGTCAGTCAGGAGGCTGAGGAAATTTGGCTTGGCCCCTAAGACCCTCACAAACTTTTACAGATGCACAATTCAGAGCATCCTGTCGGGCAGTATCACCGGCTGGTACTGCAACTGCACCGCCCGCAACCGCCCACCGGGGGCACACTGCCTGCCCTCCAGGACACCTACAGCACTCGATGTCACAGGAAGGCCAAAAAGATCATCAAGGACATCAACCACCCGAGCCACGGCCAGTTCACCCTGTTATCATCCAGAACAGGTGAGACTGAAAAGCAGCTTCAATCTCAATGCCATCAGACTGTTAAATAGCCATCGCTAGCCGGCTACCACCCGGTTACTCAACCCTGCACCTTAGAGGCTGCTGTCCTATATACATAGACATGGAATCACTGGCTACTTTAATAATGGAACACTAGTCACTTTAATCATGTTTACATACTGCTTTACTCATCTCATACGTTTGTACTGTATTCTATTCTACTGTATTTTAGTAAATGCCACTGAAGGGGTTAAGGTCCCAAAGACCCTCTCCATTATGTTTTTCTGCAGGCCTTATAATAAGATACTGTTGCTACGTGTCTAAAGCTCTGCAACTATACGTTGCACAAGATATCTTTATTAGTCTTTGTGGTTAAGCCCTGGTTGTTATGAGAGTGTGCTTGCAGGCTAGGTCTGAGTCAGACTGAAACTAGATATAGAGAAGTACCAACTGTCTTGTTTTGACATTTTGATCTTGTGTGGCAGTTGACAATGCTAATGAATTCAGAGAAGCTACTGTACTAGGTTGCCTTACAAGGTAACCTCAGCTTATTGATATACACATACATTGACGTAGGTGATCATACCAATAGGGAGTGATCACATGTATAAAATCAGCTGTGTCTTAAGGTGGGGTGCAGAACTTACTCTCAAACATGCGTGCTGTGTTTCCGTTGTCAACTTCTGTCTGCAATTGCATTAATAAAGGTTTAATTGATTTACTTAAAGAATATATTGTCTGATTGCACCAATAAGCCAATGATTGACAAGGAACAAGGAACCTACGCCGACACCACTCCGACATTGCTTGTCCTAATATTTATGCATTTCTTAATTATATTTATTGTGCAACCGGGTCCTGGACTTCCCAACGGGCCGCCCCAGGCGGAGAAGGTAGGAAACAACACCTCCGCTTCACTGATCCTCAACACATGCACCCCACAAGGGTGAGTGCTCAGTCCCCTCCTGTACTCCCTGTTCACCCATGATTGCGTGGCCATGCAAGCCTCCAACTCAATCATCAAGTTTGCAGAAAACACAACAGTAGTAGGCCTGATTACCAACATTGACTAGACAGCGTACAGGGAGGAAGTGAGGGCCCTGGCGGAGTGGTGCCAAGAAAATAACCTCTCCCTCAACGTCAAAACACGAAGGAGCTGATAATGGACTTCAGGGAACAGCAGAGGGAGCACGCCCCCATTTAGATCGACGGGACCGCAGTGGAGAAGGTGGAAAGCTTCAAGTTCCACTGCGTACACATCACTGACAATCTGAAATGTTCCACCCATACAGACAGTGTGGTGAAGAAGGCACAACAGTGCCTCTTTAACCTCAGGATGCTGAAGAAATTTTGGTTATGGCCCCTAAGACCATCACAAACTTTTACAGATGCACAATTGAGAGCATACTGACGAGTTGTATCACTGCCTTGTACGGCAACTACACCGCCCGCAGGGTTCTGCAGAGGGTGGTGCAGTCTGCCCAACACATCACCAGAGGCACACTACCTGCCCTCCAGGACACCTACAGCACCCGATGTCACAGGAAGGCCAAAAAGATCATCAAGGACAACAACCACCCGAGCCACTGCCTGTTCACCCCGCTATCATCCAGAAGGCGAGGTCAGTACAGGTGCATCAAAGATGGGACCGAGAGACTGAAAAACAGCTTCTATCTCAAGGCCATAAGACTGTTAAATAGCCATCACTCTCTCTCTTTTTCTCTCCCTCTCTCTTTCTTTCCCCCTCCACCTTTCACAGAGAAGCTCGTCATATGGATATGACTTTGTTCCTGCCTTCTCTGGGCACTACGCCCTCTACGATGGTGAGTGACTTCAACCGTTAAAACTACCTCAAGCTGCGGACACATTTCTTTAGGTTGTTGGGTTGTAATTTGAAACACCAAAAGTTAATGTTTGTATGTAGGAGGAATGTAAATTATGGGGTCAATGGAGGGTGGATAAGAAGTACGGGCCTGGAAAATGACTAAGTAAGGGAAAAGGCAATCACGTGGTTGATAAGGGTGGATAGCTGTGGATTAGTGAGGAATGTGGGCCGAGATCAGGTCACATGAAGGCAGAAGGAACAGTTTCATTTCACACATCACTTAACTTCCTGCCTACAGTAGCAACAGAAAATGTAATGTTTAGACAAAAGGAGGAGACGCCAGCTAAAGGGGGTAAAAATACTGGTGCTGGTGGGAACATGTTTTTGTCTATGCAGCTTTTGGAGCCATTGAGTGAATAAACTTGGTTTGAGCTAGTTGTCCATTTAGTTTTTCAATCTGCTTGTCAGAACCTAACAAGGTTTTACGTGATGTCACTGTATTTGAGGTGTGTTTAATTTAACACGCATATATTCTGACCTTCAGTTCAACAGAGATGCATGTATATATATATATATATATATATATATATATATATATTTAGTTTGATTTCATCCCTTTCACCGTCTCTCCTTCCTTCTATCATCTGTAGACAGACTCAGTCCACTAACACATCTCACCTGGTCTTTGCTGAGCTGGAGGCTGTCTGTTATCAGACTAGAGGTAAGGTTTTTCATTCCATTCAGACACAATCACATTTACATTTACATTTAAGTCATTTAGCAGACGCTCTTATCCAGAGCGACTTACAAATTGGTGCATTCACCTTATAATATCCAGTGGAACAACCACTTTACAAAAGTGCATCTAAATCTTTTAAGGGGGGGGGGGTTAGAAGGATTACTTTATCCTATCCCAGGTATTCCTTGAAGAGGTGGGGTTTCAGGTGTCTCCGGAAGGTGGTGATTGACTCCGCTGTCCTGGCGTCGTGAGGGAGCTTGTTCCACCATTGGGGTGCCAGAGCAGCGAACAGTTTTGACTGGGCTGAGCGGGAACTGTGCTTCCTCAGAGGTAGGGAGGCGAGCAGGCCAGAGGTGGATGAACGGAGTGCCCTTGTTTGGGTGTAGGGCCTGATCAGAGCCTGAAGGTACGGGGGTGCCGTTCCCCTCACAGCTCCGTAGGCAAGCACCATGGTCTTGTAGCGGATGCGAGCTTCGACTGGAAGCCAGTGGAGAGAGCGGAGGAGCGGGGTGACGTGAGAGAACTTGGGAAGGTTGAACACCAGACGGGCTGCGGCGTTCTGGATGAGTTGTAGGGGTTTAATGGCACAGGCAGGGAGCCCAGCCAACAGCGAGTTGCAATAATCCAGACGGGAGATGACAAGTGCCTGGATTAGGACCTGCGCCGCTTCCTGTGTGAGGCAGGGTCGTACTCTGCGAATGTTGTAGAGCATGAACCTACAGGATCGGGTCACCGCCTTGATGTTGGTGGAGAACGACAGGGTGTTGTCCAGGGTCACGCCAAGGCTCTTAGCACTCTGGGAGGAGGACACAAGGGAGTTGTCAACCGTGATGGCGAGATCATGGAACGGGCAGTCCTTCCCCGGGAGGAAGAGCAGCTCCGTCTTGCCGAGGTTCAGCTTGAGGTGGTGATCCGTCATCCACACTGATATGTCTGCCAGACATGCAGAGATACGATTCGCCACCTGGTTGTCAGAAGGGGGAAAGGAGAAGATTAATTGTGTGTCATCTGCATAGCAATGATATGAGAGACCATGTGAGGATATGACAGAGCCAAGTGACTTGGTGTATAGCGAGAATAGGAGTGGGCCAAGAACAGAGCCCTGGGGGACACCAGTGGTGAGAGCACGTGGTGCGGAGACAGATTCTCGCCACGCCACCTGGTAGGAGCGACCTGTCAGGTAGGACGCAATCCAAGCGTGGGAGGCGCCGGAGATGCCCAGCTCGGAGAGGGTGGAGAGGAGGATCTGATGGTTCACGGTATCAAAGG
This sequence comes from Salmo salar, assembly GCF_965601325.2. Classification (NCBI taxonomy): domain Eukaryota; kingdom Metazoa; phylum Chordata; class Actinopteri; order Salmoniformes; family Salmonidae; genus Salmo; species Salmo salar. The sequence goes on along the minus strand of NC_138311.1, from coordinate 53,020,577 downwards.
CAGCAGATAGGTCTAGAAGGATGAGAGCAGAGGAGAGAGAGTTAGCTTTAGCAGTGCGGAGAGCCTCCGTGACACAGAGAAGAGCAGTCTCAGTTGAATGCCCAGTCTTGAAACCTGACTGATTAGGATCAAGAAGGTCATTCTGAGAGAGATAGCAAGAGAGCTGGCCAAGGACGGCACGTTCAAGAGTTTTGGAGAGAAAGGAAAGAAGGGATACTGGTCTGTAGTTGTTGACATCGGAGGGATCGAGTGTAGGTTTTTTCAGAAGGGGTGCAACTCTCGCTCTCTTGAAGACGGAAGGGACGTAGCCAGCGGTCAAGGATGAGTTGATGAGCGAGGTGAGGTAGGGGAGAAGGTCTCCGGAAATGGTCTGGAGAAGAGAGGAGGGGATAGGGTCAAGTGGGCAGGTTGTTGGGCGGCCGGCCGTCACAAGACGCGAGATTTCATCTGGAGAGAGAGGGGAGAAAGAGGTCAAAGCACAGGGTAGGGCAGTGTGAGCAGGACCAGCAGTGTCGTTTGACTTAGCAAACGAGGATCGGATGTCGTCAACCTTCTTTTCAAAATGGTTGACGAAGTCATCCGCAGAGAGGGAGGAGGGGGGGGAGGGGGAGGAGGATTCAGGAGGGAGGAGAAGGTAGCAAAGAGCTTCCTAGGGTTAGAGGCAGATGCTTGGAGTTTAGAGTGGTAGAAAGTGGCTTTAGCAGCAGAGACAGAAGAGGAAAATGTAGAGAGGAGGGAGTGAAAGGATGCCAGGTCCGCAGGGAGGCGAATTTTCCTCCATTTCCGCTCGGCTGCCCGGAGCCCTGTTCTGTGAGCTCGCAGTGAGTCGTCGAGCCACGGAGCAGGAGGGGAGGACCGAGCCGGCCTGGAGGATAGGGGACAGAGGAAATCAAAGGATGCAGAGAGGGAGGAGAGGAGGGTTGAGGAGGCAGAATCAGGAGATAGGTTGGAGAAGGTTTGAGCAGAGGGAAGAGATGATAGGATGGAAGAGGAGAGAGTAGCGGGAGAGAGAGAGCGAAGGTTGGGACGGCGCAATACCATCCGAGTAGGGGCAGAGTGAGAAGTGTTGGATGAGAGCGAGAGGGAAAAGGATACAAGGTAGTGGTCGGAGACTTGGAGGGGAGTTGCAATGAGATTAGTGGAAGAACAGCATCTAGTAAAGATGAGGTCAAGCGTATTGCCTGCCTTGTGAGTAGGGGGGGAAGGTGAGAGGGTGAGGTCGAAAGAGGAGAGGAGTGGAAAGAAGGAGGCAGAGAGGAATGAGTCGAAGGTAGACGTGGGGAGGTTAAAGTCACCCAGAACTGTGAGAGGTGAGCCATCCTCGGGAAAGGAACTTATCAAGGCGTCAAGCTCATTGATGAACTCTCCAAGGGAACCTGGAGGGCGATAAATGATAAGGATGTTAAGCTTGAAAGGGCTGGTAACTGTGACAGCATGGAATTCAAATGAGGAGATAGACAGATGGGTCAGGGGAGAAAGAGAGAATGTCCACTTGGGAGAGATGAGGATTCCAGTGCCACCACCCCGCTGGCTCGATGCTCTAGGGGTATGCGAGAACACGTAGTCAGACGAGGAGAGAGCAGTAGGAGTAGCAGTGTTATCTGTGGTAATCCATGTTTCCGTCAGCGCCAGGAAGTCTAGGGACTGGAGGGTAGCATAGGCTGAGATGAACTCAGCCTTGTTGGCCGCAGACCGGCAGTTCCAGAGGCTGCCGGAGACCTGGAACTCCACGTGGGTCGTGCGCGCTGGGACCACCAGGTTAGAGTGGCAGCGGCCACGCGGTGTGGAGCGTTTGTATGGCCTGTGCAGAGGAGAGAGAGCAGGGATAGACAGACACATAGTAGACAAGCTACAGAAGAGGCTACGCTAATGCAAATCACACACATCAGATAGCACTCTGATATTAACTAATGGATGGATAATTGTCCAGATCTTGGATGCCATGAACCAGGACTATGGGGTTCCTCTAAGCCAGCTACAGGTGGAGAGAGGCATGGGTAGAGACACGTACACACCCACACACACTCAGTAAACTCTAATATGAACTTTGACTCAAATACACACATTTGTATGTCCACTCCCAAGGACACACAGGCACATTGAAGTCACTCTACGCAGGAAAACATGACTGTAAAAGCTGACACACACAGAGTACATTCTGAAAGCAGATACACACAGAGTACATTCTAACATGAACCAACAACCTACTCCTGAGGAAGTGCAGTATTGGATTATCAAGTCATATGTGTTCCTGCACTGGGTTCAGCCATGGCAGCTGGAGTAGCAGAGGGGGCCAGTGTCTGGAGCCTGGCCCTTGGTGACCTCACAACCTTCTCTACTGAGTAATATAACCCCAGATCAACCCAGAGGGTGTGGGAGCAGCATCAGACCTTGATCAGCTCTTTAACCATGAATGTAAAACCTTGTTGTTTTTCCATGAGGATATTAATTCATTAATTTAATTTCAATCCACTTCGTCAATTGACTGATTTGACACCAACCCTGTCTTAGGCATGACCATTAGACGCCTTATCAATATTTACCTCAGACTGCCATCTGGTGGTTAAATGTATACATTACAGAACAATACAGGTGCAACTAATTGCATAGTTTTCATGAGGACAGGATGATCCAATGATCAGTCAGTATGTAACTGTCTCTTTTTCTCCTGTAGAGAGAGAGTTCCGGAACACACGCTGAAAGAAGGCCGTCCAGAGGGCCATGAACCGGGACACCACGGAGCCTATCAGCAATGGGAACGGTGAGTATTGACCAATAAGACCACAGACTAACTTCAGTAGCCATCTCCTTTGTTGTGGTCTATCCTGCACCATTATGTATAGTATACATGGTATAGTCTCACCATGATACCCCGGGTCTCTCTCTATGTCCTGTATAACTGCAGTGTTGGGACTGAGGGTGAATGAAGGTTCCTGGGGTATCCCTCCCACCTCTCTCTCCATGTCAACTGACTTCTAGAGTCTGGTTGACATGTGGTTTATGTTTGTGTGTCTTGAGTGAGATGCTTCTCCACTCTAAAACTACCATAATCAAACCATCAACACATCTTAACTGCATATGTTGATCATTTCCATGACTTAAAGATGATGATTTTAATAAACCGATGTTATTACCATCTCTATGCTGTCATCTAAACCTGTCACCCTCGTCTCCCTCTAATCACACAGGCCACCACTAGTCACTAGGAACTAAGGTAGCATGGTAATGAGTATGGAATTGAAGGCGGAACATACATAATGTAACACCCACCCCTCCACAGGTCCACATAGCACCTAAATCTGATGGTTGTTTGGGCATACTGTATATTGCCTTCTCCCTGAGAGTATTCCTAGTCTCCAGGCTGATGCCAAGTACTGACATGGCCTCCTCTCTGTACGCAGCATTTCTGTACACTACCCCTTCCTCTTAGTCCCATGGACAAAATCCCTACTGTGAACTAATCAGTGAAGAAATGCTATGTAGTGTGATTGGTGGAACTAGATAGACTGTATGACTGAACTGTGATGGAGGACAGGAGACTCATTCTTCATGCCTGGTTTTACTTTGAATGTTTTGAAGGGATAGATCAGCATTTTGATAACTAAGCCCTGGAAGCAATGACTGGAAGTCTACAGGTGCAGCGCCATTTGGCATGCTAGCTGCCATTTAGTATGCTAGCTGCCATTTAGTATGCTAGCTGCCATTTAGCATGCTAGCTTCCATTTAGCATGCTAGCTGCCATTTATCAAATCCAACTTTATTTGTCACATGTGCTGAATACAACAAGTGTAGACCTTACAGTGAAATGCTTACTTACAAGCCCTTAACCAACAGTGCAGTTCAAGAAGAGTTAAGAAAATATTTACCGAATAAACAAAATTAAAAGAATTGTAAAAATTCACACATAACAATAACGAGGCTATAGACAGGGGGTACCGGTACCAAGTCAATGTGCGGGGGTACAGGATAGAGGTAATTTGTACATGTAGGTAGGGGTGAGGTGACTGTGCATAGGTAATAAAAAGTGAGTGGCAGCAGTGTACAAAACAAAGGGGGGTCAATGTAAATAGTCCAGTGGCCATTCGATCAATTGTTCAGCAGTTTCATGGAATGGGCATAGGAGCTGTTAAAAACTTTAGGGATAGCCCCCTTTTTTAAAATGTTCACCTAAATGACATACCCAAATCTAACTGCCTGTAACTCAGGCGCTGAAGAAAGGATATGCATTTTCTTGGTACCATTTGAAAGGAAACACTTTGAAGTTTGTGGAGATGTGAATTGAATGTAGGAGAATATAACACAATAGATCTGGTAGAAGAAAATGCAAAGAAAAAACCAACCGATGTTTTTTTATCACCATTTTTTAAATGCAAGAGAAAGGTCACTGTTACAGCCATCACTCTGGTTGTAATTCCCATAGTGTCCACAATATGGCAGCAGTGTATGTGCAAAGTTTCAGATGGATAACTTGGAGAATGACTGATCCTCAAGACTTTTAGTGTCGCCAGGTACATTTGGGCAAATCGTGAAGGAGACATTTGCATTCTTATTCCATTTTTCTGAAAGAATATTGTGAAATCTGTATACTTGGACTTGGATTTAGCTTTCCAAGTATTAGTAGCCATATAATAAATTCAACACTTGCAAAACAACCAGTTTTCATGCCTTCATAACTCTGAATATCCTTAAAATTTTTGTCCAAAATGAAAAGGCATGCTGTCATACAAGGTTAGGAGCAACATTTTATGACAAATATATGGTTTCCAGATACTCCCGTAAAGCCCAGCTCATTGGCTATCTAGCTAGCTTTGTTTGTTTGACCCTGATTGGTGCTTATTTTATAAAGATACAGTTGTTCAAGTGATGGCCGCCCGCATCATCGGCGTGCCATGAAGACGTCGCTCTCTGACCAAATATGGTGTCCTATAGGATATACTACACCCCAAATGAAATAGTGAAGTCTTGTTACCTTCTAGGATCTCTGAGGAATAGATATAAATGTGATTTGACTCGTGATTTTCACAGATTCCTTTCTTTGCAAATTGAACGAGTGGAAATACAAAATCGATCGTGCGTGCTATATAGACCTTTTTAGGATATGAAAAAGGATTTTATCTAACAAAACGACACTTCATGTTATCTCTGGGACCCTTTGGATGATAAACCAGAGCAAGATTTCAGGATGTAAGTACACATTTCACCTTCAGAGGTGAATTTATCAAACCTATCGCATTGAAAAAGTGTTTTGTTTTTAGGAGCTCTCCTCAAACAATAGTGTGGCATTCTTTCACAGTAATAGCTACTAGAATTTAAGCTTTCAACCGATATGACACTTCTATGTACCGACATTTGTTGTTACTCTAAAATCTGTGATCTTGATATAATGTGCTGCATGATTTATGACTGTCACGTGTCCCGCAATTTTGTGGCTTGGGGGTAAAAGCTGTTCAGGAGCCTTTTGGTTCTAGACTTTGCGCTCCGGTACCGCTTGCCGTGCAATATGAGAGAACATTCTATGATTTGGGTGACTGGAGTTCCTGACAACTTTTTGTGCTTTCCTCTGACACTGCCTATTATATAGGTCCTGGATGGCAGGAAGCTTGGCCTCAGTGATGTCCCAGTGATGTACGCACTACCCTCTATAGCGCCTTACATTCAGATGCTGAGCAGTTGCCATACCAGGTGGTGATACAACCAGTCAGGATGCTCTCGATGGTGCAGCTGTAGAACTTTTTAAGGATCTGGGGACCCATGCCAAATCTTTTCAGTCTCCTGAGGGGGAAAAGTTGTTGTCGTGCCCTCTTCACGACTGTCTTGGACCATGATAGTTCGTTGGTGATGTGGACACCAAGGATCTTGAAACTCTCAACCCGCTCCACTACAGCCCTGTCGATGTTAATGGGGGCCTGTTCGGCCTACCTTTTCCTGTAGTCCACGATCAGCTCCTTTGTCTTGCTTACATTGAGGGAGAGGTTGTTGTTCTGGCACCACACTGCCAGGTCTTTGACTTCCTCCCTATAGGCTGTCTCATCGTTGTCAGTGATCAAGCTTACCACTGTTGTGTTGTCAGCAAACTTAATGATGGTGTTGGAGTCGTGTTTGGCCACGCAGTCGTGTGTGAAAAGGAAGTACAGTAGGGGACTAAGTACACACCCCTGAGGGGCCCCAGTGTTGAGGATCAGCGTGGCAGACGTGTGGTTGCCTACCCTTACCACCTGGGGGCGGCCCGTCAGGAAGCCCAGGATCCAGTTGCAGAGGGAGGTGTTTATTCCCAGGCTCATTAGCTTAGTGATGAGCTTCGTGAGCATGATGGTTTTGAACGCTGAGCTGTAGTCAAGGAACAGCATTCTCACATAGATGTTCCTTTTGTCCAGGTGGGAAAGGGCAGTGTGGAGTGCGATTGAGATTGTGCCATCTGTGGATCTTTTGGGGTGGTATGCGAATTGGAGTGGGTCTAGGGTATTTGGGAGTATGCTGTTGTTGTGAGCCATGACTAGCATTTCAAAGCACTTCATGGCTACCGACGTGAGTGCTACGGGCGGTAATCATTTAGGCAGGTTACCTTGACTTCCTTGGGCACAGGGACTATCTATTACAGACTTGGTCAGGGAGAGGTTGAAAATGTAAGTGATGATACTTGCCAGTTGGTCCGCTTTGAGTATACGTCCTGGTTATCCTTCTCTCCCCGCGGCTTTGTGATTATTGGCTCAGGCGGTAGAGCATGGTGTTTGCAACACCAGGGTTGTGGGTTCGATTCCCACGGGGGACCAGTACGGGGGGAGAAAAATTATGAAATGTATGCATTCACTACTGTAAGTCACTCTGGATAAGAGCGTTGCTAAATGACTAAAATGTAAAATGTAAAAAAAAATGTTTAAAGGTCTTGTTCACATCGGCTACCGAAAGATATATCACACAGTCGTCCAGAACAGCTGTTGCTCTCATGCATGCTTCGGTGTTGCTTGCTTCGAAGTTATCATAAAAGGCATTTAGCTCGTCTGGTAGGCTCGCGTCTGTGTTTCCCTTTGCAGTCCATAATAGTTTTCAAGCCCTGCCACATCTGACGAGTGTCCGAGCCGGTGTAGTAGGATCCAATCTGGATTAGTGTCCAGCTCCTTGAAAGTGGCAGCTCTAGCCTTTAGCTCGACGCGGATGTTGCCTGTAATCCATTGCTCCTGGTTGGGATATGTACGTACGGTCACTGTGGGGATGACGTCATCGATGCACTTATTGATGAAGCCGATGACTGAGGTGGTGTACTCCTCAATGCCATTCGATGAATCCTGGAACATATTCCAGTCAGTGCTAGCAAAACAGTCCTGAAGCATAGCATCCGCATCATCTGAAATCTTCCGTATTGAGAAAGTCACTGGTACTTCCTGCTTTAGTTTTTGCTGTAAGCAGGAATCGGGAGGATAGAATTATGGTCAGATTTGCCAAATGGAGGGCGAGGGAGAGCTTTGGTCTAGAATTTCTCTCTGTGTGTGGAGTAAAGGTGTTCTAGAGTTCTTTCCCTCTGGTTGCACATGTGACATGCTGATAGAAATGAGGTAAAACGTATTTAAGGTTGCCTGCATTAAAGTCCCCAGTCACTAGGAGCACCACTTCTGGATGAGCCTTTTATTGTTTGCTTATGGCCTTGTAGCTTTGGTTGAGTGCGGTCTTAGTGCCAGCATCGGTCTGTGGTTATAAATAGATGGCTACGATTAATATAGATGAGAACTCTCTTAACCTGTTGGGGCTAGGGGGCAGTATTTTCACGGCCGGATAAAAAACGTACCCGATTTAATCTGGTTATTACTCCTGCCCAGAAACTAGAATATGCATATAATTAGTAGATGTGGATAGAAAACACCCTAAAGTTTCTAAAACTGTTTGAATGGTGTCTGTGAGTATAACAGAACTCATATGGCAGGCCAAAACCTGAGAAGATTCCATACAGGAAGTGCCCTCTTTAACCATTTCTTGTCCTTCTATAGCGTCTTTATGGAAAATAGAGGATCTCTGCTGTAACGTGACATTTTCTAAGGCTCCCATAGGCTCTCAGAAGGCGCCAGAATGGGGAATGATGACTCTGCAGTCCCTGGGCGAAAAACAGTAGGGCTTTTGGAAAGTGGTCGATCTGAGAACAATGACACGGGCGCGCGGGTGCATGTGAAGAGTCCATTTTACATTTTCAGTGTTTGAACGAAAACAAGGTCTCCCGGTCGGAATATTATCGCTATTTTACGCGAAAAATCGCATAAAAATTGATTTTAAACAGCGTTTGACATGCTTCGAAGTACAGTAATGGAATATTTGGACATTTTTTGTCACGATATGCGCAGGCGCGTCACCCTTCGGATAGTGTCTTGAACGCAACAACAAACGCAGCTATTTGGATATAACTATGGATTATTTGGAACCAAAACAACATTGGGTGTTGAAGTAAAAGTCCTGGGAGTGCATTCTGACGAAGAACAGCAAAGGTAATCCAATTTTTCTTATAGTAAATCTGAGTTTGGTGAGTGCCAAACTTGGTGGGTGTCAAAATAGCTAGCCATGATTGCCGGGCTATCTACTCAGAATATTGCAAAATGTGCTTTCACCGAAAAGCTATTTTAAAATCGGACACTGCGATTGCATAAAGGAGTTCTGTATCTATAATTCTTAAAATAATTGTTATGTTTTTTGTGAACGTTTATCGTGAGTAATTTAGTAAATTCACCGGACGTTTTCGGTGGGTATGCTAGTTCTGAACGTCATATGCTATTGTAAAAAGCTGGTTTTTGATATAAATATGAACTTGATTGAACAAAACATGCATGTATTGTATAACAAAATGTCCTAGGAGTGTCATCTGATGAAGATCATCAAAGGTTAGTGCTGCATTTAGCTGTGGTTTTGGTTTTTGTGACATTATATGCTAGCTTGAAAAATGGGTGTGTGATTATTTCTGGCTGGGTACTCTCCTGACATAATCTAATGTTTTGCTTTCGTTGTAAAGCCTTTTTGAAATCGGACAATGTGGTTAGATAAAGGAGAGTCTTGTCTTTAAAATGGTGTAAAATAGTCATATGTTTGAAAAATTGAAATTTGGGGATTTTTGAGGAGTTTGTAATTCGCGCCACGCCCTATCATTGGATATTGGCGAGGCGTTCCGAATGTTTTGTATACTCAGTAGGTCCATTTCAAGGAAAATCTATGAAAAGCATCGCAGGTCCTTACAGCCCTTCAGAATTACTGATTTGTGTCTGAGTGCATGGTATAGGTACCATGCTCTGCTGGTTAATAAAGGGAAATCATGTAATAATGTAATAATGGTAATGCTTTGTGAGGGATTATGATGAAAGGGGATCAATATAAAGGAAAGACAGAATATAGCGATACAGGAAACTACACTGAACAAAAATATAAACACAACATGTAAAGTGTTGGTCCCATTGTTTCATGAGCTGAAATGAAAGATCCCAGAAATGTTCCATATGCACAAAAAGCTTATTTCTCCCAAATGTTGAGCGCTAATTTGTTTACATCCCTGTTAGTGAGCATTTCTCCATTGCCAAGATAATCCATCCACCTGACAGGTGTGACATATCAAGAAGCTGATTAAACAGCATGATCATTACACAGGTGCACCTTGTGCTGGGGGAAAATAAAAGGCCACTCTAAAATGTGCAGCTTTGTCACACAACACAAGGCAACAGATGTATTAAGTTTTGAGGGAGCATGCAGTTGGCATGCTGACTGCAGGAATGTCCACCAGAGCTGTTGCCAGAGAATGTAATGTTATTTTCTCTCCATAAGCCGCCTCCAACATTGTTTTAGAGAATTTGGCAGTACTTCCAACCGGCCACATAGCCGCAGAGCACGTGTATGGCATTGTGTGGATGAGCAGTGTGCTGATGTCAATGTTGTGAACAGAGTGACCCATGGTGGTGGTGGGTTATGGAATTGGCAGGAATAAGCTACAGACAACAAACACAATTGCATTGTATCGATGGCAATTTAAATGCACAGATATAACGTGTTGAGATCCTGAGGCCCATTGTCTTGACATTCATCCACCGCCATCACTTCATGTTTCAGCATGATAATGCACAGCCCCATGGATCTGTAGACAGTTCATGGAAGCTGAAAATGTCCCAGTTCCTCCATACTCACCAGACATGTCACCCATTGAGAATGTTTGGGATGCTCATGATCGACATGTACGACAGCATGTTCCATTTCCCCCATATATCCATCAACTTCACACAGCAATTGAAGAGGAGAGGGACAACATCACACAGTCCACAATCAACACCCTGATCAACTCTATGGGAACAAGATGTGCCCCGCTGCATGAGGCAAATTATGGTCAAACCAGATACTGATACTGATACTGTGATCTGTAAATTTTTTATTTTACCTTTTATTTTACCAACAGTTCTGTCAGGTTAGACAAACTAAACAAAAAATAACTACCCACAAAAAACAAAGGGAAAAACAGGCTGCCTAAGTATGGCTTCCAATCAGAGACAACGACTGAAAGCTGCCTCTGATTGGAAACCATACCCGGCCAAGACATAGAAAGACAAAACATAGAATGCCCACCCACCTGTCACACCCCGACCTAACTAAACAGAGAACACAGCTCTCCTAGGTCAGAGCGTGACAAGGGCCTAATGAATTTATTTAAATTTAATGATTTCCTTATATGAACTGTAACTCAGTAAAATCTTTGACATTTTTACATGTTGCGTTTATGTTTTTGTTCAATTGACTGTTCAGTACAATCTGGTCAGTTGCTTATTAATTACTGAGAAATGTCAACCTTTAACATTTAATTCTAAGCTGTTGTAAGAGGAAATTAACCTGTTCAATGTGTTTCATATCCCAGACACTGATACAGATAAGGACCTTGGCATGTATGATTATCATAATAGTGCTTTTGGAAAGTATTCACACCCCTTGACTTTTTCCACATTTTGTTACATTACAGCCTTATTCTAAAATTGATTAAATTCACAAAGCAAAAGAAAAAAAAAAAATGTTTTTTTAAATATTTTTTACTCATTAATAAAAAAATAAAAAAATGATATCACATTTACATAAGTATTCAGACCCATTACTCAGTACTTTGTTGAAGCACTTTTTGGCAGTGATTGCAGCATTGAGTCTTCTTGGGTATGACGCTACAAGCTTGGCACACCTGTATTTGGAGAGTTTCTCCCATTCTTCTCTGCAGATCCTCTCAAGCTTTGTCAGGTTGGATGGTGAGCGTTGCTGCACAGCTATTTTCAGGTCTCTCCAGAGATGTTAGATCGGGTTCAAGTCCGGGCTCTGGTAGGGCCGCTCAAGGACATTCCGAGACTTGTCCCGAAGCCACTCTTGTCTTGGCTGTGTGCTTAGGGTCATTGTCCTGTTAGAAGGTGAATCTTCACCCCAGTCTGAGGTCCTGAGCGCTCTGGAGCAGGTTTTCATTAACGATCTCTCTCTACTTTACAGAGAGAGAGTTGAAAAAAATGTAATCCATTTTAGAATAAGGCTCTAACAAAATGTGGAAAAAGTCAAGGGGTCTGAATACTTTTTGAAGGCACTATACATTTTCTTAAAACAATGTGAATCTAAATATTCCCATTCCTCTGGGAAGACATGACCAGTATTGTTATTATTTTGTTGTACAGTAAATTGTTTAAAACTATACAGAGATAATGTTTGATAGTATTTTTTTGTCTGTCAGATGATTTGATGGAATCTTTGTTTAGTCTTTTCTTGAGAAACGGGTTTGGATGCCTCCATTCTGTTGTGCAAGGATGAATGTGACTTCAATATGGATGTGCTGTATGTGAATGTGACAATGCACATTGCAATAAAGTTTATCTTAAAAAATAGTGTGTCTGGATTTTCCTACACTACTAGGCACTATAATGGATTGATGGACGCTATAATAAACTAACTCTGAAGTAAATTAACTCTTCTGACTTCTTGCTCCAAATTTACTACTTAATCTATGCTGTCTCGCATACAAATGTGTCACACAATGAAAGTAACCTTGAACGCTGGTGAGATGACATGGCCTCTATAGGTACTGTTGGAAAATTCTTCATTAGTCTGGGGAACCCAGAATCAAATCCTGCATGAGTGCTGGCTTCCGATCGACTACGCTTGACAAACCTCCTTCCCAGAGATGCCACCACAGTTTCAAAAGTGGTGTGGGAAAAATGTATTTTCTGTGGCCTGGAGTTTTTCCTGCTCTCATGTCCCGGTCAGGTAAAACTCTGGGTCCTATTCATTGGCTTTGACAGGGTCCAACGTAAACTTTTTTTCTCACTGGCCCGACCAGGCCTGTTGGCTAAAAATATACTGTCCCCAACAGAATTTCTACTATCCCGACATTGTGTCGTTTTTAATGCATTGGGGTCATGCAGGGCCTGTTGCTTGGCATGGTTTCTCTCTATATTCAGTTATTAATCGGCTATATTTGGTTATTATGATGTGTATTAAAAGGCTATGTAATATAATTTAACAGTGGTGTAGGCAGGGCCGATAGATTGGCATGGTTTCTCCCTATATTCAGCTGTTATAAGGCTACATTATGATATATATTATAAAGGCTGTGTAATATAATTTAACAACGTAAGTCTTGATTCTATTCTTTAGAATTGAATTGTATTAATTACATTCATTTTGTTTCTAAAGTATGTTATTTTGTGAAGATGTTTTTTACATGTCAACATAGGAGGCTGACCAGGTCATAGCACCATCTCTGCTTCTTCTCTGGTTTGAAATTATGTTATTACTTGTATTGATAAGAAGAAACACTGTGCAGCCCTTTTCATTGAAGTGTCTAAGGCTTTTGACACTATGGATTACTCATTCAGAGGCTTTGTAGCTGGTGTTAAAATTATTTAACGGACAGAATGCAATGTGTATTTACTGATGGTGTTAAATCAGGTTTTCTGGACACAACAAAGGGTGTTCCACAAGGATCGATTCTTGATCCAGTTATTTTCATTATTTACATGAACAATATTGGTTTATCTAATAAATAATGTACCTGTACTTGTATGCCGATGACACTGTTGTGATTGTTATTTCCCCCACGGATGACCAAGCTGTTTCAGAGTGTTGGGTTCTTATTTTTCAGAGTAAATAAACCACGGACACTAGAGAAGCTTTAACCCAGTTTATTCTTCCCAAAGGTTCTGTACAGCTGAAAACAGACAGCAAAAGACTTCAGACTTCACCGTTTATATGCATCCTATTAAGACACTCCCCTTTCTCTCCAATCCTTACATGTTATGGCTCTACAGGAAGCTAATAAAGAGGGTAACAGGATTCCAAACATTTAGTACTTTCTTAATAGAATCTGTCCTCACCTCCTGACCTCAACCCCTCTTTCATCTAATACACAGATGTCCATCTGTCTCCCCTGTATCAACACACTCTCCTCCATCAAACACATTCCAAAGCCTTCTTCTTTCTTCTTTCTTCTGAGAACCATTAACTTCTAACATAACCCAGTCTCTTTCATTTTCTATCATTCATTAAATATCTCAATGTTCAAAGTTTAGCCAATTCCAACAAGAGCTACAGTCTGCATTTGTTGCTTTCCAGAAAATCTTTGTTGAACTTAAATGGGTACTTAATGCAGATAAAACCAAGTGTACAGTATGTTGTTTTCCAAAACACTTAAAAAAGTCTGATGATTTAGTTATTTGGACCTTGGATGGTGCCCACATTGATCGGGTCCCAGCTTATTAATATCTGGGCATCTGGATAAACAAAAATCATACAGAGATCATAGATCCATGTGAATGGCACCAAGTTCTCCTCTGAGGACACATTTCAGATACTGTAGATACCAAACATGGATATTACTGTAACACACATTTCAATAGTCATTCATCTGGGTACTGTAACAGAGACATTTTGTCCTCTTGACAGAGGAAGGGAGGACTGGCCCCTACAAGAATCTTTGTGTTTTGGGCCATTTGCCATATGGCCCCAGGTGACATAAAGCACACATTTGATTGCAGGGCCTACGACATCTTAAAGTAAGATATAAGGTTCACAAAAGGTCAATCAATCACATTTATTTTATAAAGCCCTTTTTACATCAACAGTTGTCTCAAAGTGATTTACAGATACCCAGCCTAAAACCCCAAAGAGCAAACAATGTAGAGGCAGAAGCACAGTGGCTAGGATAAACTCCCTAGAAGGCAGAAACCTAGAGAGGAACCAGGCTCACGCGGCCATGAACGGCAGATATACTTTCAAGACGTTCAAACTTTCATAGATAACCAGCAGAGAGAGATAAAAAACCGATGGCTGTAGAGGACAAACACTTCAACGCTTCAAGATTCAATATCAGTTGGCTTTTCATAGTCAGGCATTCAAAGTGGAGTGGAGTGGATCACATTACCATACAGCCTCGTTCAACAACATGTACGGGGGCCTGTGATTTATTGTTGAGCGCCACCATTAACGCTTCCATCTTTTTGTTCTGTTCCTCAGCCTGCTGCTTGTAGCCATCCAGCAGAGCCTTCTGATTCTGGGTATTGGCGTCCCTTTCCAGTTGATTATTCTTCTTTATCTCCTCGATCTCTTGCCTCATTAGCTCAGCCTTCTCCTTATGGCCCTTCTCCAGGAGATATTTCTGCTCCTGCATCCTGCGGTCCAGGGTCCTGTTGAACTCCTGCTGCTGTTGCTTCCTCTCTTCCTCCATCTTCTCTTCCATCTCCCTCAAGTACTTCTCCTGGCCCCTGCTAATGTTCTCAATGGTGCGCTCCATCTCTGCCTGTTTCTCCTTGGATGCTTCCTTCTCCTGCTCCAGCTCAGCTGTTTTCATCTTCTCAGCTGGAAGAGCCAAGGAGAGAGATAAATAAGTAGGAAAACTGGATAACTCATTTTCTCATACAGATTCATACACATTAAAACCCTCTAGAGTCTATTGGCGCAACGGTGCTTCAATCTAAGTAACATAATAACAAAAATACCTATTAAAATCTGGCAGTTATAGCTAGAGATATGTATTTTTGCATTGGGCTACGTCTCAATCCACCACAACCACCTATGTCGCCGATCCGCAACAGAAGATGGAAAGGGGCAGAGCTACTGCGCTGTTTGTCAGACATCCCGCAAATCGTTCTTCTCATGCACGCTGACTTCGGTCACCAGTTGTACTGTGTTTTCTCAGACACATTGGTGTGGCTGGCTTCCGGGTTAAGAAAGCAGTGTGTCAAGAAGCAGTGCGGATGTTTCGAAGGACACTTGGCTCTCGACCTTCGCCTCTCCCGAGTCCATATGGGAGTTGCAGCGATGGGACAAGATTGGATATCAATTGGATATCATGAAATTGGTGGGAAAAAGGAAAAACATCTCAATTTGATTTTAAACAAAAAATGCTAAATTATACAAATTGTAAATAGGATAATTTGACATAGTCAGTGTCACCCCAAACAGATTTTTGTGAGACTTGTGGACGTGACTGCATAGCAACGTAAATTAAGGTTGGGTTTGTTTCACGCCTACCCACAGCTGGCAGCAATCAGTTAATCATCAATTCAGAGTGCAGCTGCTTGAGACCCGGTCATAATGTTCAATTTGGGTTGACTTTGGATATCCCTATAGGGACAGTTAGTTGAGCACCAGATTGCTATACAGTACCTTCAGAAAGTATTCATACCCCTTGTTGTTGCTTTGCCACATTTTTTGCAGTATTACTTTAGTGCCTTGTTGCATACAGGATTTATGTTTTGGAATATTTTTATTTTGTTCAGGCTTCCTTCTTTTTACTCTGTAAATTAGGTTAGAATTGTGGAGTAACTACAGTTTTCTCCCATCACAGCCATTAAACTCTGTAACTGTTTTAAAGTCACCTTAAGCCTCATGATGAAATCCCTGACCGGTGTCCTTCCTCTCCGGCAACTGAGTTAGGAAGGACGCCTGTATCGTTGTAAAGACTGGCTGAATTGATACACCATCCAAAGTGTAATTAATAACTTTACCATGGGAATAGGGATATTCCATTTCTGCATTTATTATTTTTATTTTATTTTATTTATTATATTTTATTTTTATTATTTTATCTACCAATAGGTGCCGTTCTTTGCGAGGCATTGGAAAATCTCCCTGGTCTTTGTGGTTCAATCTGTGTTTGAATTTCACTGCTCGACTGAGGGACCTTACAGATAATTGTATGTGTGGGGTACAGAGATGAGGTAATCGTTCAAAAATTGAGTTAAACACTATTATTTAGGCTTGCCATAACAAAAGGGTTGAATATTTACTGACTCAAGACATTTCAGCTTGTAATGTTTAATTAATTCGTGACCGATGTTAAAACCATAATTCAACTTTGACATTGTGTGTAGGCCAGTGACAAAACATCTGAATATAATCAATTTTAAATTCAGGCTTAAACACAGCAAAATGTGGAGAAAGTCAAGGAGTGTGAATACATTCTGAAGGCTCTGTAAATAAAATCTGATTTGCTTTGATTTTAATTCTTCTTTCAAAATAGTAAATACTAACTAAATGCTTATTTGTCAAATCTGCCATTTATATGTTCTGATGGCAACCAATAATACAATCCAATTTGGATATATTTGGTTATTTTTACTCCATAATATTTAGAAGTTGTCATTTTGGGCGGGGCCTGTCATTACGGCGGGGCCACTGGTCTTATTTGCATCTTCCGAATGTTAGCCTACCACAGTAGATTTTATAATTTTATAATTGGAAGTAAAAAAAAGATTGAGGTGTGGCTTACCTTGGATTTTTTTCTCATTTTCCGTCAGTTTTTTGTCAGCTTGCAGGATGGAGTTGGACTCTGCACTCTTTCCCTTCAGGAACTGCTCCAGAACCTCCTCAGCCTGCAGAAAACATGCCTTTTAGATATTTGCATTGATTTTGATTCAAACCGTAACCAGGTGACTGAGATTAGTTGAAATGTTTAATTGGTCATTACTGACTAATGATGGATGTTTTTGATTCTCTAATACACAACGTTGTTGATGTTGTTTGGATTCTAGCTCTTACTCTGACTCCTTTGTTGGGCTCAGCCCGGTACTGTGCCACTATGTTGTCATGGTGATTGCAGTAAAGCTCATAGCCTCCTGGTGTGGCGTATGTCCCCTCCTTCATCCCCTGATCCATCTGAGCAGACAGATTCTCCAGAAGGGCCTTGCACTTCTTCTCTGAGGCATCCTTGTTTTGTTTGAAAAGGTCGGCGGAGTGGTTACTAATGGCCTCCTAAAAGATTTATTGGGAATTTTCAGAATCAGGTGTGTAGAATAAGATAAAAGATCAGACAATTATAGAAAGACAGTTCTAGAAAAGGTTTATTGCAGCATGCTAACATTGGAGAATACAGTATACACCAAATGAGAAACACAGCAGCTATAAGTCCACCTCGATACAATAACACATTGCAGATCAGAATGGTCTCTAAGAAGCAACATTTTACAGAGTACAAGGTCAGGTTGACCTTCAGCTGACACCAGCTTCAGACATGTAAACCCAGTTATGAACTGACACTAGCTTCAGACATGTGAACCCTGGTATGAACTGACACTAGCTTCAGACATGTGAACCCCGGTATGAACTGACACTAGCTTCAGACATGTGAACCCCGGTATGAACTGACACTAGCTTCAGACATGTGAAGCCCGGTATGAACTGATACTAGCTTCAGACATGTGAACCCTGGTATGACCTGACACTAGCTTCAGACATGTGAACCCTGGTATGAACTGACACTAGCTTCAGATATGTGGACCCTGGTATGAGCTGACACTAGCTTCAGACATGTGAACCCTGGTATGAACTGACACTAGCTTCAGACATGTGGACCCTGGTATGAGCTGACACTAGCTTCAGACATGTGAACCCTGGTATGAACTGACACTAGCTTCAGACATGTGAACCCCGGTATGAACTGACACTAGCTTCAGACATGTGAACCCCGGTATGAACTGACACTAGCTTCAGACATGTGAAGCCCGGTATGAACTGATACTAGCTTCAGACATGTGAACCCTGGTATGACCTGACACTAGCTTCAGACATGTGAACCCTGGTATGAACTGACACTAGCTTCAGATATGTGGACCCTGGTATGAGCTGACACTAGCTTCAGACATGTGAACCCTGGTATGAACTGACACTAGCTTCAGACATGTGGACCCTGGTATGAGCTGACACTAGCTTCAGACATGTGAACCCTGGTATGAACTGACACTAGCTTCAGACATGTGGACCCTGGTATGACCTGACACTAGCTTCAGACATGTGAACCCTGGTATGACCTGACACTAGCTTCAGACATGTGAACCCTGGTGTGAACTGATACTAGCTTCAGACATGTGAACCCTGGTATGAACTGACACTAGCTTCAGACATGTGAACCCTGGTATGAACTGAAACTAGCTTCAGACATGTGAACCCCGGTATGCAAATAGTGATTAAGGGTTACATATTGGCTCCATATCTATTTAAGGCTTTTATTCAATATTGTGTTCTTTTTAATCCAAGATTAAAAATCTAATCTGAGCAGGGATTTTCACAGTAGTGTTATTTTGTCTCCAGAAGTTAATTGATTGAGGAATTGCACTGATTGGTCATATTCCACCTGGTGTCCTTGGATCCTACTGTTGTTACTGTCACTGGTGATTATCATTTTGTTGCATCAGCTAATCAATCATTTGTTCTATTGAATGGCCTTGATGATGTTAAAAATGCATTGTGTTAGAACCAGGCACAGATCTCAAATGATGACTCTTACCACCAGAGCTTTCAAGAACTCCTCATTTTCGTCTTTGAAAGATCGCTTCATGAACGACTGTGTGGCCTCGGACTCTGAGCGAAGGTGGTTCTCTGACAGCTGATTGATGTCCACCGGGAATAAGGCCTTCACATCCTCCATTCCCTTCTGGTACACCGCCAGGCCCTCATCCACAGCAGCCTGGTTCTCAATTTTAGCCATGGCCAGCACTGCATTCTCCAGACAGGGCACATTGCCTTTGGCTATGGTCTCCACATAGGTGGTGACCAAGTGCCCCAGCACTGCAATCAGACAGGTCGGAGGAAAAATTTGAATGTTTGAATTTAGTGGCACAATACAATTCAGAATCAATATGTGTATCCATTTTCACATATTGTACTGTAGGTAGATGTCTGACTCACTCTCTCCGGTCAATGTGTGTCCCCCTATAACAGTCTTCATACGGCTTTCCTGGTAAATGAAGCTGCAGAAAGTATCTACGACCTCTCTGAAACTTTCAGAAAGCTCAGCCTCGTCCATGGAGTCCAGTCGGTGCATGTTATCAGGAGTTGTAGGGGAGGGGAACACAAAACACTTGCGTGAGGGGAAGAAGTTCCGGATGCACTCTCGCGGAACGTTGTAGTCATTGATCTTTTTACCATAACCTGAAAGATAACATTGGCATTACTGGATTTTATAGTACAAGCAGATCTTGGGTACATCCAAATAATATCTCCTTTCTCCTCCAACCTATCAAGAGCTCTTACAGCATGAACTGGCATGTTGTCAACCGAATCAAAGGATCAGAGAATTAATCTAGTACTGAAAGCACAAGCTACAGCTAGCTAGCGCTGCAGTGCATGAAGTGTGGTTAGTAATTGACTCAAAGAGAAAGACAATAGTTTAACAGTTAACAAATTAATCTCTTTAAAAATGAAGGAGAAGCGAAAGAGTGTATATTTTGTTGTATTTTTTCCACTTTCACTTAGCTAGTGCATGCAGCTAGTTAGTTTAGCCTACTCAAACAGCCGGCTAAAACAAAGAGGGATGCTATGGTACCTAGCTGAATGTCTATCCAAGACTGGAACTCTTCCAAGGTAAGATTTTGGTTTTACTAATTTATTGCCACTGGGGCCCGCCGGTTTAACTGCTAAACTGCTTGCTGACTGTTAACTGTAACGTTCCTGTAGGAATGTAGCGGGTTTGGAAACACCTTACTTCTATTAGCTATGTTGACTATGACGTTAGCTAATATGGTGACAATGATGTAGACTGTGTGTAGTAGTTAGCAGTTATGATATGAAGGTTTGGCTTGGATTTTTTTTGGTCTGGTCACAGACAGCTGATGTGTTGTGCACTGAAGTCTACAAGTGAAGGGAAAAGGTGAGAGGAGGAGAGAGTGTAGACGTGAGAAGGAATTATATATATATATATGAGCAAAATGATCATGCTGTTTGTATGTGGCTGCGATGAAAGTGAACTGTGTTTGCGTGTGATCAGGGGTGTATTAATTCCGCCGATTCTGTTGAAAAACATTTCTTAAGCTTTCTGCCAATATGAGATATGTCTCCTGGGAAATGTTCTTGTTACTTACAACCTCATGCTAATCGTATTAGCCTATGTTAGCTCAACCGTCCCATGGAAGGGACACCGATCCTGAAGAAGTAATTAAACTGGGTGAATGGAATATGAATGACAGTCATCCAATATGCTGTAATAGAAATAAGGCCATGTTCATGAAAAAAAAGAATCATCCTCCCTCATCTTAAACGTCACCGACCGCCGCTGTTTCATTCATCTGCTTGCTCTTATATGTAACCTCACATTGAAGTGTTTTACCATGCTCTTTTCAGGACAACCATGTCTACATGTAGAACAACAATTTGACATAAAGTGTTGCATTTGTGAGTTTTATTGCAAATGTAAAAAAAATTAAAAACACGGTCCGCCTTAACAGAAACCTGATTAAAATGAATTTATAAAAATGCTGTAAGTCCAGAAATTGTTTGCTTAGTGGGAAATGAATATCCAACTACCCAGTAATAACTGTGTGGAGTTTGGAGTTTGTGACAGCAACTATGTGATCTTATTACAGTATTATAGACACTATGTCCTGGGTTTTACTATGATCTTCTATGTAGAAGAACCCCTTACAGTATTATAGACACTATGTCCTGGGATTTCCTATGATCATCTATGTAGAAGAACCCCTTACAGTATTATAGACACTATGACCTGTGATTTCCTATGATCTTCTATGTAGAAGAACCCCATACAGTATTATAGACACTATGTCCTGGGATTTCCTATGATCTTCTATGTAGAAGAACCCTTTAGCTTCTAACGACTCTTGTGTAGCTTACATGTGTGTGTTTGTGAGTGTCTCAGCTTTTCATATTGGGGTCATAATAGTCTGTAGCTCAAACTGTTCAGACATTACAAACGTTTTTTGTGAGAACTGTTTTCGGGATCCGCCCTTGTCACACAAACTCCACTCTATCTCAGCCCCCACACAGGTTAATGGTTGGTATCTGCGGATACAGAAGGAATAGACGAATCCGATGCAAAAAAATACGTATGTAGCTCAAACACACAATGTTTAAAAGGGGTTGAAGGTAATAAATCACGCCGGTGTGATTGTGGGACTCAAAGGGAGTCCCTACCCGCGCCCCCAGCAGGGCTCCTGTGCGCTCTGTCGTCAGTTAGGGTGAGGCTACTTGAAGAGAGAGGGCGGCCAGATTTTGTGGGTACCCCCTGCTGCCTGTGTCTGCCTCGGTCAAGCACCGTTTGCCTCTATTCCCAGACATGTTGATGAACGGTCCGGTCCCACCCCAGTAAACCGTTTCCTACTTGGACTTTCGAGACTGGGCTAGCTAAACAAGCACTGCATATAACTATCTATTCCTACCTGCCCACGGTGGAGTTGCTGGGGTAGCTCTCTTGTTAAGAATACGTAGCGTAAAGTCGCTTGGTTATTCTAAATAGATACTTCGGTCAAAGATGCTAGCTAGCCTACCTTGTCAAAGCCCTTTTTGCTTCACGCAGGTTATACAGTTTCATAGAAGCACTACCTATGTTGGAAGCTTGTCTATGTTTAATGTTCCCCCCTTTGTTACCCCACGTTCCACGGTGTCAATGGGGTTCAGGGGCTAAATCAATCTCTCCAGGGTGAGAGTGAGAAGTTGGGTATTTGTCCACAAAGGGGTGCCCCTCCCCCATAGGTGGCTCATTACTGAGATTCATTGCTGATCCCTGCCTGTAGCTCACTGGCCTCTGGTGTCTAGTGATACATGTTATGGTCTCTATAGGTGATTAGTTGTTGGTAGCGGAGTTGAGGGAACGAGCAGGGTTGGACACTATTATCCCACACAAAGTTTCTGTGGTTCATATGAGCCCACAAATGAGCTGTCTGTCTCCAGCTCAACACTTTTCATTCCTGGGAATTAGATTCAATTACAATTCGCCCGGTCTGTTACAACAGCTGTCTGTCCCATTCCCAGCTATGTTACAAGGTATTTTGTCATCAGTACCTATGACTGGTCAGTAGGGTAACCTCCATGATAAGGCTTTTTCCCTAGGTCTGTTTGTAAAGCATGCGTTCCAGCGCTGGGTGCCAGCCGGTTGCCAGAACGCATCTTACCACCTAAACCGAGTGAGGCTCGTCACTGATCTCCGGAGCCTGTGTACCCAGAGAGGACCAGGCTTTAGGCAAACTTTGACACATGAACACAGGTTTTTCAACTGGTTCCACAGTGTTCACGGGTGTAAAAAGTGTTGTGTCTCCCACATATGAGTTAGATGAAGTGTCCCATCTCCACGTTCAGACACACAGTTGTTAAGAGTGGTGGAAGAATCTCTCCCAGTCCCAGAATTTCATTGGCCTTGTCAGGCGTGATTGTAGATCCTTCAACCAAAGTCGCGAGAGTGTGACTCCCCATAATATGTTGTACTCCTTCAGGGAACAGTAGTTATACTCATAATGCTACGCTTTGCATCATACCGTGGTATATTGTCTGATATACACACAGCTGGAATGCTGTTTGAGCCAATCAGCATCTAGGTCTCAAACTACCTGGTTTTATAATAATCAATATCACCTTTCTTGAGTTGCAGGGAATTCTCCAGGTACTGGTCTGGAGTGATTTCTCCACCGTCGATCTCGAGCTGTAGAGTGAAATCTCTGACGGTCCACACAAAATTAGGAAAGAACTGCATAAACTGGGTGCCCTCTCCTTCCTCCTCATTGTCAGTGGTAGACTTCACCTTGATCCTCTCTGTCAGCTCGTTCACATATCTATAGGACCGGTTGAGGATTGATACAGGAGTTCCCAAAGCTCATGTCAATGTCATGCACAGTTTGCGTACAGGGGCTTGAATTTCAGGGAAGTTACAAACAAGCAAAAAAACAAACAAAACAAGTAATTTTCAGTTTAGATTTAAATTGACACAGTAACGTCATTTGCTTGAAAGTCACAGACATTGCTTTTAGTCAACACCAGCTCTTCATGTTCACTAAAGCTAAGAATCAATCACGGGAACCGGCATCCTGAGATTTCTCAAGCCCTTTACAGTTTCCAGAGAAAAAAAATTCTGCGTAGTACTGATAAACACGACATATGCAACTTGCATATAGCATATTTAATTAAATGGAACATATTTAGTTGGCGAATTATGAACATTTAAATTCTCTACCATATCAATGATTAGGTCTAGCCTACAATTAAATAATGTTAAAAATATACATACAAATTCATGAAAATGTCCATCACAATTAGCTAGGCTACCACTAATATAGCTGAGATGACTGTCAAAAGCCTAACAAACACGCAAACTATCATATCAAATACCACAACAGATTATGTCCACAAGATGCCACAGAATGGAGCCAAATGTTGACCCAAAAGGATACTGAAGCTTCTCCACAGCATCATTGTCGATGGTCCCTCGACTGTTGTAGACCAGAGTACTGCTTAACAGAATGGCCAGGGAGAAGATCCAGGCATCATTCTTAGAATCCCCCTGAAACAAGTATGACGACATGTATTGGATCTCTGACTCAGTAATCATCTCATTTAAATGATGAGTGTGCAGATATGTGATCACTGTGCTTGGTCAATAATCTAAGAGGAATATGAATATGGAAGAGGAATATGAATATGAATGTGGATTGGTAAGAGATTGAACTTTGACCCCCACCTTCTCCACGTCCCCCAGCCCCTCTGTATCCAGCAGCACCAGGGTGTGGTCTGTTTTTTCAGGATGAGGGACACACCACATCCAGATGCCCTTAGTCTTGGACTGGATGGTGGCTCCAAGGGCAAAACCTAAATGAACACAGATTATTGAGGACATTTACAGTACAAATATTAAACCAGCCTATAAGACTGTTACAGAGCTGGACCAGAGCTACCGCAGACCAGAACTAGCTAGCTACTAGCTACGCCCTAGACCAGTTAGTTGGTGTGGACCAGAACTAGCTAGCTACTAGCTACGCCCTAGACCAGAGTTAGTTAGTGCGGACCAGAACTACTGCGGACCAGAGTTAGGGGGGAGGGGAAGATAGATGCCCCATTTTATGGGACAAAAAGTATTGGGACAAATTCACTTCGAAGTAAATGCTAATTAAAGTATTGTGTCATATTTGAGTCACTTTTGTTGTAAATAAGAATAGTATATGTTTGTAAACACTTTTACATTAATGTGGATGCTACCGTGGTTCCACATAGTCCTGAATGAATCGTGAATAAGGATGAGTGAGGAAGTTCATACCCCCAAGACATGCTAACCTCTAACCATTACAATAACAGGGGAGGTTAGCATTTCATATCATACCTCCAAGACATGCTAACTTCTCACCATTACAATAGAGTGGAGGTTAGCATTTCATATCATACCTCCAAGACATGCTAACTTCTCACCATTACAATAGAGTGGATGTTAGCATTTTTGGGGGGGTAGGATATTTGCAATCATCATTATTCACGATTTATTCAGGACTATCTGTAATCATGGTAGCATCCACATTAAGGTAGATGTGTGTAGAAACATATTATTTTCTTATTTACAATAAAAGTAACTAAAAAAAAAAATCACTATGCATTATTTACCATTACTTTCCATTAAGCACAAAATAATCTGAAATGCAACCTAGTCAGTTGTACAACTGAATGCATTTAACTGAGATGTGTCTTCCTTATTTAATAATCCAACCCTTTACATTTTTAATTACAACCTTTGCAGACAACAGACTAACCAGGAGAAATAAAGGAGACAGGAGAACGTTTTTCAGTTTGACTTCTCTTTAAAAAGGGTTTCAAAGTTGATAAAGTAACTTTGGAAGCTAGCAGATTTCATTATTTACCAACAACAGCTGCAAATTCCAATAAAACAATATGTTTTAAATTCACGTTCCTATCATGAATCTAGTAAATACATTTTGGGGTTGAGTGCAGCATTTATTTCGTTAATTAAGGGAGATGGAGATGACAGGTTATGATGTTGACCATGGTGATTTTTATTATTATTGTTATTTTTCTTTCTCAAAGGAAAGAGAAAGATAATTTTAGATCTGTAAGGAAATTATTTTCATGACATATATATATGTACACACACACACTATACTTTATATAGCTAATATACTTTATATAGCTTATTTTATTTGATTTATTTCACCTTTATTTAACCAGGTAGGCAAGTTGAGAACAAGTTCTCATTTACAATTGCGACCTGGCCAAGATAAAGCAAAGCAGTTCGACACATATAACAACACAGAGTTACACATGGAGTAAAACAAACATACAGTCAATAATACAGTAGAAAAATAATTCTATATACAATGTGAGAAAATGAGGTGAGATAAGGGAGGTAAAGACAAAAAAGGCCATGGTGGCAAAGTAAATACAATATAGCAAGTAAAACACTGGAATGGTAGATTTGTAGTGGAAGAAAGTGCAAAGTAGAAATAGAAATAATGGGGTGCAAAGGAGCAAAAATAAAGAAAGAAATAAATACAGTAGGGGAAGAGGTAGTTGTTTGGGCTACATTATAGATGGGCTATGTACAAGTGCAGTGATCTGTGAGCTGCTAGTGAGGGAGATAAGTGTTTCCAGTTTCAGAGATTTTTGTAGTTCGTTCCAGTCATTGGCAGCAGAGAATTGGAAGGAAAGACAGCCAAAGGAGGAATTGGCTTTGGGGGTGACCAGAGAGATATACCTGCTGGAGCGCGTGCTACGGGTGGGTGCTGCTACAGTGACCAGTGAGCGGAGATAAGGGGGGACTTTACCTTGCAGGGTCTTGTAGATGACCTGGAGCCAGTGGGTTTGGCGACGAGTATGAAGAGAGGGCCAGCCAACGAGAGCATACAGGTCGCAGTGGCGTGTAGTATATGGGGCTTTGGTGACAAAACGGATGGCACTGTGATAGACTGCATCCAGTTTGTTGAGTAGAGTGTTGGAGGCTATTTTATAAATGACAAGGATCGGTAGGATAGTCAGTTTTAAGAGGGTATGTTTGGCAGCATGAGTGAAGGATGCTTTGTTGCGAAATAGGAAGCCGATTCTAGATTTCATTTTGGATTGGAGATGCTTAATGTGAGTCTGGAAGGAGAGTTTACAGTCTAACCGGACACCTAGGTATTTGTAATTGTCCACATATTCTAAGTCAAAACTTTCCAGAGTAGTAATGCTGGACGGGTGGGAAGGTGCAGTTTGCGATTGGTTGAAGAGCATGCATTTAGTTTTACTTGTATTTAAGAGCAGTTGGAGGCCACGGAATGAGAGTTGTATGGCATTGAAGATCAAACTGGAGGTTAGTTAACACAGTGTCCAAAGAAGGGCCAAAAGTATACAGAATGGTGTCATCTGCGTAGAGGTGGATCAGAGAATCCCTAGCAGCAAGAGTGACATCATTTATGTATACAGAGAAAAGAGTCGGCCTGAGAATTGAACCCTGTGGCACCCCCATAGAGACTGCCAGAGGTCCAGACAACAGGCCATCCGATTTGACACACTGAACTCTGTCTGAGAAGTAGTTGGTGAACCAGGCGAGGCAGTCAATTCAGAAACCAAGGCTGTTGAGTCTGCCGATAAGAATGTGGTTATTGACAGAGTCGAAAGCCTTGGCTAGGTCGATGAATACGGCTGCAGAGTATTGTCTTTTATCGATGGCGGTTTTGATATCGTTTAGGACCTTGACCGTGGCTGAGGTGCACCCATGACCAGCTCAGAAACCAGATTGCATTGCTGAGAAGGTGTGGTGGGATTCAACATGGTCGGTGATCTGTTTGTTAACTTGGCTTTCGAAGACTCTAGAAAGGCAGGGTAGGATAGATATAGTTCTGTAGCAGTTTGGGTCAAGAGTGTCCCCTCCTTTGAAGAGGGGGATGACAGCAGCTGCTTTCCAATCTTTGGGAATCTCAGACGACACAAAAGAGAGGTTGAACAGGCTAGTAATAGGGGTTAAAACAATTTCGGCAGATAATTTTAGAAAGAAAGGGTCGAGATTGTCTAGCCCGGCTGATTTGTAGGGGGTCTAGATTTTGCAGCTCTTTCAGAACATCAGCTGACTGGATTTGGGAGAAGGAGAAATGGAGAAGGCTTGGGCGAGTAGCTGTGGGGGGTGCAGTGCTGTTGACCGCGGCCAGCCGTAGAAAAATGCTTATTGAAATGTTCAATTATCCTGTTGGGGCTAGGGGCCAGTATTTGCATGGCCGGATAAAAAACGTACCCGATTTAAACTGGTTACTACTCTTGCCCAGAAACGAGAATATGCATGTAATTAGTAGATTTGGATAGAAAACACTCTTAACGTTTCTAAAACTGCTTGAATGGTGTCTGTCAGTATAACAGAACTCATATGGCAGGCCAAAACCTGAGAAGATTCCATACAAGAAGTGCCTTGTCTGACAATTTGTTCTCCTTCTGTGGCATCTCTATCAAAAATACAGCATCTCTGCTGTAACGTGACATTTTCTAAGGCTTCCATTGGCTCTCAGAAGGCGCCAGAAAGTGGAATGACGTCTCTCCAGTCTCTGGCCGAAAAACAGCAGGAGATTTTGTGAGTGGTCAGGCTGACAACAGTGACACTGGAGATGCACGTTCATGTGAATTCAAAATTTTTTTCTTTCAGCCTTTGAATGAATATAACGTCGCCCGGATGGAATATTATCGCTATTTTACGAGAAAAATAGCATACAAATTGATTTTAAACAGCGTTTGACATGCTTCGAAGTACGGTAATGGAATATTTTGAAGTTTTTTGTCACGAAATGCGCTCGCGCGTCACCCTTCGGATACTGACCTGAACGCACGAACAAAACGGAGCTATTTGAATATAACTATGGATTATTTGGAACCAAAACAACATTTGTTGTTGAAGTAGAAGTCCTGGGAGTGCATTCTGACGAAGAACAGCAAAGGTAATCCAATTTTTCTTATAGTAAATCTGAGTTTGGTGAGGTCCAAACTTGGTGGGTGTCAAATTAGCTAGCCGTGATGGCCGGGCTATGTACTCGGAATATTGCAAAATGTGCTTTCGCCGAAAAGCTATTTTAAAATCTGACACCGCGATTGCATAATGGAGGTCTGTATCTATAATTCTTAAAATAATTGTTATGTATTTTGTGAACGTTAATCATGAGTAATTTAGTAAATTCACCGGAAGTTTGCGGTGGGTATGCTAGTTCTGAACATCACATGCTAATGTAAAAAGCTGGTTTTTGATATAAATATGAACTTGATTGAACAAAACATGTATGTATTGTATAACATAATGTCCTAGGAGTGTCATCTGATGAAGATCATCATAGGTTAGTGCTGCATTTAGCTGTGGTTTTGGTTTTTGTGACATATATGCTTGCTTTGACAATGGCTGTGTGGTTATTTTTGGCAGGGTACTCTCCTGACACAATCTAATGTTTTGCTTTCGTTGTAAAGCCTTTTTGAAATCGGACAATGTGGTTGGATTAACGAGAAGATTATCTTTAAAATGGGATATAATAGTTGTATGTTTGAGAAATTTGAATTATGAGATTTTTGTTGTTTTGAATTTGCCGCCCTGCTATTTCACTGGCTGTTGAATAGTGTGTACCGCGGGTGTGAGCGCCTGGGGAATAGGAGTGGAGCTAGGCACTGCAGGGCCTGGATTCAGTTATACGTCACCAGAGGAACAGAGGAGGAGTAGGATAAGGGTACGGCTAAAAGCTATGAGAATCGGTCATCTATGACGTCCGGAATAGAGAGTAAAAGGAGCAGGTTTCTGGGGGCGATAAAATAGCTTCAAGGTATAATGTACAGACAAAGGTATGGTAGGATGTGAATACAGTGGAGGTAAACCTAGGCATTGAGTGATGATGACAGAGATATTGTCTCTAGAAACATAATTGAAACCAGAAGATGTCATAGCATGTGTGGGTGGTTGAATTGAAAGGTTGGATAAGGTATAATGAGCAGGGCTAGAGGCTCTACAGTGAAATAAGCCAATAAACACTAACCAGAACAGCAATGGACAAGGCATATTGACATTAAGGAGAGGCATGCTTAGCCGAGTGATCATAAGGGTCCAGTGAGATTCAGACAGCTAGTCGAGCCATAGGTAGCAAGCTGGCAGAAGATGGAGGCAGGTCTGTTTTTAGCCACCTCGTGCGTTTCCGTCTGTAGATTAGTGGGGTTCCGTGTGGTAGGGGGGACCAGTCCAATTGGCAAAATAGTTGTAGTTATAGTGGCCCAAGGAAATTGTCCGAATAGACCTATTCTGTCACGTCCTGACCATAGTAAAATATTATTAGAGTAGGTCAGGGTGTGACGGGACGTTTTGTGTTTTTCTATGTTTCCTATTTCTATGTTTTAGTTCTAGTTTTTTCGATTTCTATGGTTTTTTTGGGGATGATCTCCAATTAGAGGCAGCTGGTCCTCATTGTCTCATATTGGAGATCATACTTAAGTAGGGTTTTTTTCCATCTGTGTTTGTGGGTAGTTATTTTCTGTTTAAGTCTATGTACCTGACAGAACTGTGTGCTTTCGTTTTTTCTCTTTGTTATTTTGCTTCAGTTTTTTGAGTTATAATAAAATAAAATAATGAGCAATCAACACGCTGCGCTTTGGTCCCCTCTCTACGACAGCCGTTACATATTCAGATAGCAGCCGATAAGACAGCTAAAGATTAGCGGGCCGCATATGGGCGTTCAGGTTACGTCGCGATGGAGGGGCCAGTTGGATAACTCCCTCGGGCAGATAACGTCGGTAGTCCAGTCATGAAGGCCCGATGGGGCTCCGCATCGGCAGTAAAACGGGTCCGGATAGGTGATTGTAGCCCAGGAGTGGCTGATGGAACTCTTCAGCTGGCTAGCTCTGAAATAATTGATGTTAGCTCCGGGACCGACGTTAGCCAATAGTCGCTAGCTGCAAGCTCCAGTTGTAAATGTCCAGAGCCTGCGGTAGAAATCCGGGAATATGGAGAGAAAATAGGTCCGGTATGTTCTGGTCTGAGTCGCACTGTAGAAAACTGGCGATAGCTGATGACCGCCAACCGTGGCTAGCTGAACTCCAACTTTAGCCAGTGAACTGGCCAACCTCTGGCCAGCTTCTGTTGTGGATTTCAGATTTGAGGTAAATAATACATTTTTTTTTTTATTGTTGAGGCGGGTTGCAGGAGAGTGTTTTGAGGTTGAGTTTTAGAAAAAAATATATAAAAAAATATGCGAAGAAAAGATGTAAATATATATATATACACACGGGACACGACAAGACGAGGACATCTGACTGCTATGCCATCTTGGAATGATGAAGTAATTTACTAAATGTATTTTGTTTTCGGTAAATTGTCTGCTTTTTGTGCTTTGGATTTAGTTTACATAAGCCTATTTAACAAGAAATGTCAATATTATACAATTCCAAAGTAGTTGTCTTTTGTTTCATATTAGTTCACTGTTTACTGTTCTAAGTGTCATCCTCGTTACTTTGCAGAGGCCACTAAACTGTCACGGCCATTGGAGAGGCCACTAAACTGTCACGGCCATTGGAGAGGCCACTAAACTGTCACGGCCATTGGAGAGGCCACTAAACTGTCACGGCCATTGGAGAGGCCACTAAACTGTCACGGCCATTGGAGAGGCCACTAAACTGTCACGGCCATTGGAGAGGCCACTAAACTGTCACGGCCATTGGAGAGGCCACTAAACTGTCACGGCCATTGGAGAGGCCACTAAACTGTCACGGCCATTGGAGAGGCCACTAAACTGTCACGGCCATTGGGGAGGCCACTAAACTCTCATGGCCATTGGAGAGGCCACTAAACTGTCACGGCCATTGGAGAGGCCACTAAACTGTCACAGCCATTGGAGAGGCCACTAAACTGTCACGGCCATTGGAGAGGCCACTAAACTGTCACGGCCATTGGAGAGGCCACTAAACTGTCACGGCCATTGGGGAGGCCACTAAACTCTCATGGCCATTGGAGAGGCCACTAAACTGTCACGGCCATTGGAAAGGCCACTAAACTGTCACGGCCATTGGGGAGGCCACTAAACTGTCACAGCCATTGGAGAGGCCACTAAACTGTCACGGCCATTGAAGAGGCCACTAAACTGTCACGGCCATTGGAGAGGCCACTAAACTCTCATGGACATTGGGGAGGCCACTAAACTCTCATGGACATTGCTTATTTGTTTGCATTGTGTGTGTGCTTCACACCTACTATGTGAGTCACTGTACAGATGAAGTCCAGGCTTGGTGTTTTTACTTTACAGTGATGTTGTTTTGTAAACTTAGTCAACTGTAATTCTGTGTGTCTTACAACAATATATCCCTTTATTTGATTCACTATAGAGTGGAGGATGCAGAGGATTTGGATGATGACATTTGGGAGCCACCCCTCCCCAACAAGCTGCTTTCTGTGAAATGGAATGACATTAGGGAAGTAACCATGCTCACCACACAGCATAAGGCATTCAATAACTACCATGCTTCAAGGAGGGTGAAAAAGGAAGAATGTCCCCATTCCTGTTTCTGTGAAGGACTGCAATGCCAGCATGGGGGTGTGTCAACCTATCTGATGCTCTGATAGGCTACTACCAGGTCCTCCATAAGACCAGGAAGTGGTATAAGACTTTTTTTTTTACCACTTTGTGGACATTGCTACAGTAAATACTTTCATTCTCCACAAGCATATGGCCAAAACAAAAAGTCAAACCCCTCTCTCCCAGTTGGCCTTCCGAGAGCAGCTGGTGTGGGAAATGGCTGAATTGGGGTCCCAAAGCAACCTCACAACCATCACAAGACCCCCACTCAAGGTGAGTGCCACTATCCAACACACATGCCAAAAGACAAAAAGAAAGAACTGCAAGCATTTCACTAAACACAGACAGGAAAAAAGGGTGCAATGCCAGATCTTCTGTCCGAAATGCCAGTTCTCTTTTTGTTTCCTGTCAGAGAGAGAGACTGTTTCAAAGACTAACACAACATGCACAAGCTACAATGAAAGTGAAATCTAATCATCTACACCTGGGATGTAAAACAAACACGAACGCCATTTTGTAAATAGTTTAGCTTATGTCTATTTTTGCACTTTTTTTAGTGAAGGACACATGTGTAACCAATTTTGTGTTTCATAAGACATGTTGATATATTTGTTTATGTATATCTGTTGCTTTTATATTGTTTTTGTGAACAGTTCATTTGTATGGGGAGCCAATACATTGGATAGGCCTAGGCTAAACGTTCAGGCACTTTGGAAAGGTTGAAAAACCATTTGGATATCCCTTGTACGTCCTCTGACACCAGCACAACGTTTGAGAGAGGTTGGTGTTGTAGAAATGTAGTTTTTATACTGAACAATAACTTTTGGGCACATCCAGTGTGCAAAAACAGTGCAATTACCACATTCAGACAATTTTGAAAGGTTTAAAGGGCACATGAATGTACCCTGGATAACCCATAATACCACCACAGTTTGAGTGAGGTTCTGCCCCTGAACAAGGCAGTTAACTCACTGTTCTCTGGTCGGCCGTCGTTGTAAATAGGAATTTGTTCTTAATGTAACTGTATTGCTTCCGTTCCTCTCCTCGCCCCTACTTGGGCTCGAACCAGGGACCCTCTGCACACATAGACAACCGCCTCCCACGAAGCATCGTTACCCATCGCTCCACAAAAGCCATGGCCCTTGCAGACCAAGGGGAACAACTACTTCAAGGTCTCAGAGCGAGTGACGTCACCGATTGAAACGCAATTAGCGCGCACCCCGCTAACTAGCTAGCCATTTCACATCGGTAACATTAACTGACTTGCCTAGTTAAATAAAGGTTAAATAAACATTTTAAATATGGTAGAAATATGGTAGAAATTTGGTTTTTATACTGAACAAATAGCATTTAGAGATTACAGATATGTAATAGCACTGGAATTTTCACATTTACAGACATATGCCCCTTTGGAGAGGTTTAGGGACACTTGGAAACGTCCCGTGACCACACCTGACACCACTTACTAAAACATCTGCCCATTTCTAGTTGTTGGATCTATCAATCCCATTTTGTTTCTGATATTGTTCACATGATGTGGACGCCTTCTGATGTGTTTCCAGCTCTGGGAATCAATAATTCACTTATAGCTTGTCAATGAAAGATGACTTTCAAAATAAAAAATAAACGGTTATTTTGTGTGTGCTTGATCTTGTGTATTCTGAACTATGTAACTCCTATCTATCTTATGATAATTTCCCCATAATCTCCCAGATCTATTCTTTCCAAATATACCAACTTTTGGCATGTCAGAATCATCTAATTACACATGAAAAGCAGTTACTTTTGGGTATGTCTATTTTGGCGGAAATCAAACATTTGCCATTACATCTAAGAGGTTAAGCACAGATAATGTTTTTCTGCCATACAAAGATTGTATGAGTTTCAAGAATCCCTGTCCTACTATGTTTCTACAGTTATTACTGTGTAGTTACAAAGTAGTAGGGGAAACAATGTACAGTGTTACTAAAAAAGACTTAGAGGCACAGATGATGTCAAAACCTGTTTGTAAAGAAAGATATATTTGTCTCTCACCACTTCTCTTCTGAGCCAGCTGGTTCATGAGGTAGGACTTGCCGGTGCGATACAGCCCAACCACAGACACAACAACGACTTTCTGTTTCAGTCCCTTCAGGTAGTCGATGGCCTCTGCTTCAACGCAAAGCTCTCCGTCGGCGTTTTTAACGAGGCACATTGGGGAGTCCATGGTCAAGTGGATTCACAAGATCGCTTAAAAGTAAATGGTTGATACACGTTCATCATCATTAATGCTTATTTGACCTCTATGATGCTATTCCTTGTCGTGTCAATAGCAAGTACAACACATTTTAACATCATAAACTATTTTACTTCCAATAATGATATGTAACAATAATAAATAGTAAATAGTTTGACAGCAACTAAAGCCAAACTTCTAATGCAGGGATCTCTTGCTCCAGTCCAGTAGTGACTGGTTCTTTAGGCTTGTATATTAATCCAGCACTAACATGCCTGATTCAAAATATCAAGGTACAGGTTTGATACAGGTTTGTTAGTGCTTTTGGTGTGTGTCATGAGAACATGAGAACAATACTACAGACAAATCAGGGTCGGGAATGCAGCTGATAGAGAAACTCTGAAGAATACAGATCACGAAGGAACGCCTGGGGCAAAAAATTTTTATTAACGTCTTCATAAATCTACAACAGAGTTGTTCAGTTTGGTATATTTAGTTCAAGCAATAGGAAAGTGGTCGCTGAGATCATTTGTAAAGACACCACTGGCCAAGTACTTAAGGAGACAATTTGTCAGGATTAGGTCAACCAGCGAAGAGTTTGAATATCTGTGGGTTTGGAAATCAGAACTCAGGTTAAAGTCAGGCTTGATACTCACATATACTCGTAGTTTCACTGAGAGTCAAGGATCCTCTGCAAACCAATTTGGCAAAATAACCAAGCAGCAGGCTATTTAAAGGCTGCAGACACTGAAAGTGAAAGTGACCTCCTGTCTGGTGAAACTCATTCATTACCTAAGTACTACAAGAATGCAGTTTAACAGGACCTACCTCCGATTCCCAGTTGCTTTTATTCATGAGTGCCAATGGAACTGTACAATGTACTAAAGTACAATGCCTTCTAACAACAAGGGCTTATCAAGAAAAACCTTGATAAGCCCTTGGATAAGGACTAATTCGAGGCAAAAAGGAGTTGGAGCACTAAACAACAAAGACCGAGATTAATTTCTTATTTGCTCAGTTTGAATCCATTGTTAGTGTCAAGAGAGGAGAGGTGAATAGTCTATATGTCACGACCGTGGAGAGACGGACCAAGGCGCAGCGTGATTGGAGTTCCACATCTTTATTAAGTGAAACCTAAAACAAACCAAGACACAAACAACGACCGTGCAGCACTGAGGTGCTACATGCACTCTCTCAAAAACAATATCCCACAAAGCAGGTGGGAACAGGGAACCCTTAAGTATGATCCCCAATTAGAGACAACGAACATCAGCTGCCTTTAATTGAGAACCATACCAAGATCACCAACATAGAAATATATAACTTAGAACACCCCCTAGTCACGCCCTGACCTACTACACCATAGAGAACCAAGTGCTCTCTATGGTCAGGGCATGACACTATAGGGCGAGTAAGACTAGAATATAGACAGTAAAGAAAAATACCTTCTGTGGTTATATCCACGGGGCGGGACGATTTAGGGTCATGAAATGTGGTCTAGTTGTAGGGCGGATGGGTGGCAGTCTGTTTGAATAAATAGAAAATAATCCATAAAAAATCCATAAATGAATCATCATTGTTGTGTAATTTATATCTATAGATTTTATCCTTCATTATTTTTTATCTATCTGGCATTAGTGTTTAAGCCTAAACTTTAGGGCCTAATTTTACGCACACCAAATGGCCTACACGAAAATCCTTTTGTGAATGATTGATACAAGTTAATCCTCATTAATACTTAAATATTTGTCACGTCCTGACCAGTAAAGGGGTTATTTGTTATTATAGTTTGGTCAGGATGTGGCAGGAGGTATTTGTTTTATATGGTTTTGAATGTGTGTTTATGTAGAGGGGCGTTTGATTTATGTTTCCGGGGTTTTTGGTTTAGTTCTATATTGTATGGTTCTATGTCTGTTTCTAGGGTGTTTATTTCTATGTTTAGTAAATGAGATTGGGGCCTTCAATTGGAAGCAGCTGGTTATCGTTGCCTCTGATTGAAGGTCCTATAATTAGGAGTATGTTTGTTTTGGGTATTGTGGGTAGTTGTTCTTAGCATAGCTGTGTGTTGCCTGCAAGACTGTTTGTCGACCGGTTTCTTGGTTTTTTGGGGGGGTGAATAAAAATGAGCATTCACCTACCCGCTGCGCCTTGGTCCAATTCATACGACGGCCGTGACAATATTAAATATTTGAGAACTAAATATTAAATCCCCCAAATAAACCCTCACACATCTTTCTTGTGCCCATTGCAAAATACAAGGCCTGGTGTTCACTATCAAGGCCTGGTGTTCACTATCGATGTCTGGTGTCCACTATCAAGGTTTGGTGTTCACTATCGAGGCCTGGTGTTCACTATCAAGGCCTGGTGTTCACTATCAAGGCCTGGTGTTCACTATCAAGGCCTGGTGTTCACTATCAAGGTCTGGTGTTCACTATCAAGGCCTGGTGTTCACTATCAAGGTCTGGTGTTCACTATCAAGGTCTTATCCTATTGGAGGCTTTCATTCCAACCAAGCACTAACACACTATTCAAATATTTAACGGACGACTGAACTTCCTGATTTGGCCTCGTTTTTCACCAATGCTCATTAACCATGACTGAATACCCTGGCAGGTTCTGTTGTTTGTCCCTCCTGAGTCACCGTAGCATCATAGCCACTTCCTCAAAATAGTGACTTCCTCAAAATAATCTGAATAATTCTAAGACACATTAAAAAATCTGTAATTAATTTATACTTTTTTGCCGCCGAAATCTTAGTTGCACAATTTTACATCTAGCTAAGATGTTGGGTGCAGTATTTCTCAAGTAAAAACATTTGCATGGAAAACTAGTCAGTGCACTGCAAACAGTCTATGGAGTCAGGAAAGTCTGGCAGCACGCTCAGGACTGCTTTCTGAGAACAATAACATGCAATTGTTTTTAAAGAGGCACATTGGGAAATCCATGATCAAATGATCACTTCAAAGCAGCTAATGGTTGATACCAATTAATCATCATTGATTCTTGAATTAAATTCTCATGATAATGCATTCCACTCTCTTGTGCCTAGAGACAAAATGTATGAACATATTTTATTCTAACCCAGCATTGACACGATATTAAAATATTTAAGGTCCAGACTTAAGACCATTATTAATGGATTATTTGAAACAGGCGTGTTAGTGCAGATGTGGAACAAAGACTTGGAGATACCTAGGAAAAATAGGGCAGAATTCATACTTGAGATGCATACGCACAGCAATTGTGAATGATGGGAGTTTGCCATGATAGATTGAATTGAAATAAGTTTAGCCTGCAGATCTAAAGTTAGGATTCAGCCCATTGGTTCCCTGAAATGCTGTGTGGATCCCAGATACTCACGTAGACGTGTATTTTGTTTGCCAGATAAAGCCAAGGATCCCCTGCAAATCAATCTCTAAATGGCAAACACTACACAGCAGGCTACTGAAAGTGAAAGTAGCCTCCAAGACCATGTTGTCATAAGCTCAAATGTTATTTGTCACATGCTTTGTAGACAACGCTGGGTCAACTGTGTGCAGCCCTATGGGGCTCCCAATCACGGCCAGTTGTGATACAGCTTGGAATCAAACCAGGGTCTGTAGTGACACCTTTAGCACAGAGATGCATTGCCTTAGACCGCTGCGCCACTTGGGAGCCCTGTGTGTGATTGCTCTGAAGAGTGAAACCATTTAAATCCCCATTATCCTGTCCACTAAAATCATTGACAGGTGGCATCAGTATGTACTGTATCTTAAAATAAAAATTACTTTGGAAAAATATCAAATAATTTGCTTACAAGTGTGACCTTCCTGGTCCCATCCCTCAAGTCCGTCAGTCAACACAGGAAGGAGTAATGGATGGATAATTATTTTATTTCCAAAGCTGTGATCATGGGACACACTTGATGAATGATGAGTATTAGACGGGATATAACAGCACTCCAAAAGAAGATGCATTCTTGAGTTAGCTACCAACTTCAAAGAGGGAACTTTAGCTAGCATAAAACCCGCATGGCAAAATGAGCTTCGGCAAATAACATGGTGGCTTATTTGACGCCAACCCAACAACATTAGATACTGATAACATAAATTGCTAATGTACGGTGTAAAATGTGGATTTTATGATATAATGTAAACTTTATACATTTCTATCCCGGGACCATTCAATTTTCAACTCACCCACAGCAATTCTCCATAAATCTGCTGTGGATTACCCTGAATCCCATACTTTTATCACTGAGCGTATTAGACAATGTAAACACACTAATCCACCAGGAGGTGGCATAATACCCATTTTATGCAGGAATTTAACAACTTAATTACACCGTTACATACATCCCCCTTAAATGATGCTAAATTGGGGAAGCACATCACTAAATCCTTAGACCATAGAGAGAATAGAAGAAAAGAACTCAATGTGTATCTCATAGAGCACTACTGTACATGACAATTGTAAAATTCTCCTCTTGGAAGTGCTTGATAATGGGGAGGTACCAGGCCCCAAACCTAACGGAGATGAAAGAGATGCCTTATCTTCTATGGGCTAGGTGGGATGCTTGCGTCCCACCCTAGTCAACAGCCAGTGGAATCGCGTGGCGCGAAATACAAATACCTCAAAGGTGCTATAACTTCAATTTCTCAAACATATGACTATTTTACACCATTTTAAAGACAAGACTCTCGTTAACCTGTTAGGGCTAGGGGGCAGTATTTACACGGCCGGATAAAAAACGTACCCGATTTAATCTGGTTATTACTACTGCCCAGAAACTAGAATATGCATATAATCATTGGCTTTGGATGGAAAACACCCTAACGTTTCTAAAACTGTTTGAATGGTGTCTGTGAGTATAACAGAACTCATATGGCATGCAAAAACCTGAGAAGATTCTGTACAGGAAGTGCCCTCTCTGACCATTCCTTGGGCTTCTTGGCTCTCTTTATTGAAAACTGAGGATCTTTGCGTAACGTGACAATTCCTACGGCTCCCATAGGCTCTCAGAACCCGGGAAAAAGCTGAATGATGTAATTCCAGCCCCTGGCTGAAAAACATTAGCGCCTTTGGTAAGTGGTCTATCAGAGGACAATGAGACTGAGGCGCGTGCACGAGGCAACCCCATGTTTTTATTTTCTCTCTCTTTGAACTAAAACACAGATTCCCGGTCGGAATATTATCGCTTTTTTACGAGAAAAATGGCATAAAAATTGATTTTAAACGGCGGTTGACATGCTTCGAAGTACGGTAATGGAATATTTAGATTTTTTTTGTCACGAAACGCGTCGGGCGCGTCACCCTTCTTTACACTTCGGATAGTGTCTTGAACGCACAAACAAAACAGAGGATATTTGAACATAACTATGGATTATTTTGAACCAAACCAACATTTGTTATTGAAGTAGAAGTCCTGGGAGCGCATTCTGACGAAGAACAGCAAAGGTAATAGCATTTTTCTTATAGTAAATCTGACTTTGGTGAGGGCTAAACTTGGTGGGTGTCTAAATAGCTAGCCCTGTGATGCCGGGCTATCTACTTAGAATATTGCAAAATGTGCTTTCACCGAAAAGCTATTTTAAAATCGGACATAGCGAGTGCATAGATGAGTTCTGTATCTATAATTCTTATAATAATTGTTATGCTTTTTGTGAACGTTTATCGTGAGTAATTTAGTAAATTCACCGG
Organism: Salmo salar; assembly: GCF_965601325.2. Lineage (NCBI taxonomy): Eukaryota > Metazoa > Chordata > Actinopteri > Salmoniformes > Salmonidae > Salmo > Salmo salar. Next base: position 52,980,941 of record NC_138311.1, on the reverse strand, counting down.
AAGTTTGCGGGGGGTATGCTAGTTCTGAACGTCACATGCTAATGTAAAAAGCTGTTTTTTGATATAAATATGAACTTGATTGAACAAAACATGCATGTATTGTATAACATAATGTCCTAGGATTGTCATCTGATGAAGATCATCAAAAGTTGGTCTTGGTCTTGGCTGAACATGTCTCTATGAAGTGTCCGTAGTAGAGAACCATTCTCAGGAACGAGCGGATTTTCTTTTGACACGGTGCCATTCCATCAGAGTCCATTAGGTCAGCTTTCTGGACGTTGTTGATGGCGTCAACTTTCTCTGGATCTGTTTGCACACCATTTTCACAGATGATGTGACCAAGGAATCTGACAGATCTTCTTAAGAAGTAGCACCTCTTGGGAGCCAGCTTCAAGTTGTGTTTTGACAGACGAGAAAACACCATCTGGAGGCGTTCAAGTGCTAACTGCTCAGTAGGTGCAAAGACCATTATGTCATCAAGACAGCACAGTAGGCTTGTGAAGTTCTCATCACCAAATATAGACATCATCATAAGCATGAACGTTGAACTGTTCGATAGGCCCTGTGGTAACCTATTGTATTCATGGAGTCCAAACGGTTGTGAAAACGCAATATACTTCTTGTCCTCTTCGTGTAAAGGAACGTTATAGAAGGCTGACGTGAGATCCATTGTTGAGAAAAATGCATTTCCTCCGAGTGCAGCTAGGGCGTCGGCCTGGTGGGGCAAGGGATGGGCATCTTTTATTGTTCTGGCAGTGAGCCACCGGAAATCAGTGCAAATTCTGAGATCGTCATTTTTCCTCAACACCAGAACAAGCGCAGATGCATATTCTCTCATAGACTTGCGAATGATGCCTCTTTCTTCCATCTCATCCAGGGCAGTTCTCAGCTTCTCATAGTGGCTTGGAGATATCGGTAAGGCAGATGGAACGGCTTGTCATCGACAAGATTCATTCTGTGGACAAAGTCCTTTGCCTCACCACAATCCATTTTGTGCCTAGAAAAGGTTGACTCATGATTTTCAATGAGGTGCAGCATTCCAATGAGACTTCACAGGACTCCAAGTCTATATCCTGCAATCCAAGATCTCTCAGAACACTTGCCATCTCTTCTTTTGTTCTTGATGGGATGTCAGAGCTCTGTGCACATTAGACTGGATACTGTCAACCCCCGGCAAGTCCTCTACTGTAATGCAAGGAGACACCTCAGCAATTTTTGTATTTCTCTTCAGAATTGATTATTTTGTTTGTAGGATTGGCTACTTTAAGTGGGATAGAATCATCTTCCCATAATGGAGTGATAACTCTCTGTCATGACGTTGGCCTGTGGGTAAGGTTTATGACCCCCCCATAAATACCTTGTTCCCTTCCCCTCTCTTTCTGACCCTACTGAAGGACTGTTGAATAGCCTTTGTTAAATATAGAGAGTCTGGGAACATCAAACAAATGGAGAAAAGGAACCATATTTTGGTAATAAAACCAGTTGGAAATATGCTTTGGAACTTAATGAGTATGGATGTCAGTTCGGTTGTCATCTGAGACATTATGACTGATGACAGGACGACATAAACTGTACCTGGGAAAGTATACACCCGCTAGTTATCAGAGTCACGTGGAATTGTTATGCAATTGAAATGTTTGATATTGAAATTGTTTGTTAGGAGATTAAATGTAATTTTAGCTTCCAATTGAGAGAATTGGGTTTTCATAAGGAAAGTGCCCTGCTTTATCAGTGGCCCGCCCCTGTGAAGAGACAGGGGTTATAAACGATGACACACCCTTCTCCCCTCGCCACTATATAAGACAATGACACAATGTAACCGGGTTCCACTACGTGAGGTCTGCAGCCTCTGCGTTACAAGGACACACATGTCAAGTACAGAACTAAGCCAACCTCGGCGGGAGCTTTGGTTGTGAATGGTATGAACTTTGAACTTTTTCACTACAGAAGTGATACTTCCTAGGCGTTGAGTTAGCAGCGGCCGGTGTAGACGTGGGCTAGGAAAGGACGGACGACGGATCCAGTCTACCACAGACGAAGATACTACAATGTATCCACTTTACCACCATTGACATTCTTCCGAGGACCGGAAGATCTGTTGGCCAACCCGACCAGCATCTACGACCAATCTACCGAAGCGCAGCTCAGAGTAAATATTTATTGCATTTTCCTTTTCCAAATGGGCGGTAATTTAGAATGAATAATATTCTGTATTTACGATAGCATAGCTGCTGTTTCTTTGTTCCTAAGTCTTCCCGCTCTTTCATTCAAGCCCAACCCCCTTTCTTTGTGTAACAAGCCGCCATGTCGGCTCCATCCACCATGGGCGTTTTCTGTATGACATCATTTGTATTCTGTGTATATGTAATTCTGTGTGATTAGTTAGGTATTTAGTAAATAAATAATTAAACCCAATTTTGTTTTGCTGATTCAACTTATTAGCCAGGGTTCGTGAAAATAACCAATAATTTACAACTTTCATTGTGAGACTGATAATAAAATGAGGATTAATATTGACGGCTATCGATGTAAAATATTAAAGTCTTTAAGAGTTTATTCGGAAGATAACAGCTCTATAAACACTCTTCCGTGGTGTCCCGACTTTCTAGTTAATTACATTTACATGATTAGCGAATCAGGTGATATTAATTACAGAGAAAGGATTTTGTAGAATAGCATGTCATATCACTTAATCCGGCATAGCCAAAGACACAACATCTCCCTATCAGTATGTGTTTTGGTCTGGTCTTGGATTCAGTGGGTTCAACAATCACTGTACTACCTACTGATATGACTGCAGACACAGGTAACTTGTCCCAAACATGATGTTCACTCTGTGGCGGTAATGTCACCCTTTACTTGAGCTTGACCATACCTACCCTGTCTGGCACAGTTTGGCCTCCACTTCAACTTGATAAGGAAGCTCAAGCTGAGAATAGGTTTTATTATCGGCATAAGGCTAGTTATTCTTTGGAGGCCAGGAAGGAGCTGGTACGATGTACATTACTGGCGGTTTTAGATTTTAGTGATGTTATATATATGCAGGCCTCAACCACTACCCTGAGAGCACTTGATTCAGTGTATCATGCAGCCGTCAGGTTCATTACAAATCAGAAACGTCATCATTGTGATCTCTACAGCGCTATTGGCTGGTCGTCATTGACCTTGCGTAGGCTTAAACACTGGTATTCACTGATTTATAAGGCCATATTGGGTAAAATGCCATTTTGTCTCTGTTCTTTTTTTTTTGTCAGGTCGGTAAATAAATAAATAAATATCAATTACGGTCCCATTCTCATTTGCTTCTAACAGTACCAAAAAGAACAGGTCATGGTAAAAATAGTTTTAGTTACTTAGCGGTCTGTTCAAGCCCTAAATGACTTTGACCACACCCTATTCTCTCCTATTTATATCCATGTTATTTTTCTTTCTCTGATTATTGTACTCGGACTATTGGTTATTGCCCCTGTTTCTAGGTTTTTATAATTGTTCTCTTTTTGAGTATATTCTTACATGCCTTCATGTACATATCTACCTCATTGTGAAAAACTGAGTTTAAATGTATTTGGCTAAGGTGTATGTAAACTTCTGACTTCAACTGTATCTACCTCAAATACCTTATTATTATTATCTATCCTGATGCCTAGTCACTTTACCCTGCCTTCATGTACAAGGGATCTTGTATATGAAACAGTAATTTTCGGGGTAGTTATGCTGAGTATATGTAAGAGCTGTTACACTACGAGCGACAAGAAACCTCAAGAGAGAGAAAGTACAGAAAACATGTCTCCTAGACCAATTCTAGGTATATTGTGATTCACCTTCAATGAATGAAATCCCTGTCTCTGTCTCTCTCCCCCTTGGGGTATGTGTGAGGCCTAGTTGCATGGGTGGTGACAGGTTACTCTCACGCCCTGACCTGAGAGAGACGTTTTTCTCTGTTTAGTTAGGTCGGGGTGGGATATGGGGTGGGCATTCTCTGTATTTTATGTCTATGTTTTGGCCAGGTATGGTTTCCAATCAGAGGCAGCTGTCTATCGTTGTCTCTGATTCGGAACCATACTTAGGCAGCCTTTTCCCACCTGTGTTTTGTGGGTAGTTATTTTCGGTTTTGTATTTCTGTTTAGTCTATGTACCTGATAGAACTGTGCGCTGTCCTTTTTTCTCTTTGTTATTTTGTCTTTAGTGTTTTTGAGTTATAATACATTTCATCATGAGCACTCAACACGCTGCGTTTTGGTCCCCTCTCTACGACAGCCGTAACAGTTACAAGCTGTGGGGTTACAAGCAGAGAGAACCCTTCCCGAGTCCTTCTTTTCTAAGACATTAAAACATCTGTCTTTCCAGCAATTAAAAGTATTTATACATTTTAAATATATATTATGTAGTAATGTGTGATAATAACACGTATGAGATATATATATATATATATATATATATATATATATATATGTATATATGGTTTAGTAAAAAACAGAGGTATATTTTAATATTTCATAGTAAAGTTTTTATAATAGTAATATGTTTAAATGTTGGTAGTAATAGTGTTGAAAAAATAAAGGGTTTTAAAATGTAATTTACCTTTAATGAAATATCTCTGTCTATGTGTCTGTGTGTCTGTGGCGGTGTGAGCATGGGAGGGCGTTAGGTTACAAGCAGAGAAACTTAACTGAAAAAAAAATTTCTAAGACAAATGCATTTAAAAACAGTATTTCCTACAATAAAATAATTATACATGTAAACATTTAATGGATATTAAAGTGTAGTATGATAAAAAATATGTTTGATTTATATAAATGTTTAGTATAAAAATAAGGTATAGTTTCATAATGCATAGTGCACTTTTTAATATAAATATAGTAATATGTAGACATTTATGTATTAACATTTTAGAAAGAAAAAATTTAAGTTTTTCAAGAAGGTAAATACACTTTTCTTTAATGAATGACAGCTCTTTCTTGGGACATATGTCTAAGTGTGGGTGTGTCCAGGCTCCAGGAGGGGAGGTGTCAAGGTCTGTGGGTTTACACACACAGAGAATCCTGATCAAGGAGCAAAAGGCCTTGTTTTATATAAATACAGTTCCGCGTCCGAGGATCTCATGACCTGTCACCCAAAAATATATGAAAAAATGTATCACTAGTCACTTTAAATAACACCACTTTAATAATGTCTACATTTCCTACATTACACACCTCATATGTATATACTGTTCTATAACATCTACTGCATCTTGCCTCAGCCACACGGCCATCGCTTATCCATATATTTATATGTACATATTCTTATTCATCCCTTTACATTTGTGTGTATTAGGTAGTTAGGGAATTGTTAGATATTACTGCACTGTCAGAACTAGAAGCACAAGCATTTCGCTACACTCACATTAACATCTACTAACCATGTGTGTGTGACCAATACATTTGATTTGCATAGCAGAATGTAGCCTCATATGTTTATTTTACCATAATGTAGAACTCCTAAATGCCTTTCTGCTTCTAGAAATAGAACACTGTGCCTTGCGTGAAAGCCTGTTTATCCAGATGACTGTGTGATCTCGCTCTCCATGGCCGATGTGAGCAAAACATTTAAACAGTTTACAATCAGACACTGAAAGTGAAAGTGACCTCCTGTCTGGTGAAACTCATTCATTACCTAAGTACTACAAGAATGCAGTTTAACAGGACCTACCTCCGATTCCCAGTTGCTTTTATTCATGAGTGCCAATGGAACTGTACAATGTACTAAAGTACAATGCCTTCTAACAACAAGGGCTTATCAAGAAAAACCTTGATAAGCCCTTGGATAAGGACTAATTCGAGGCAAAAAGGAGTTGGAGCACTAAACAACAAAGACCGAGATTAATTTCTTATTTGCTCAGTTTGAATCCATTGTTAGTGTCAAGAGAGGAGAGGTGAATAGTCTATATGTCACGACCGTGGAGAGACGGACCAAGGCGCAGCGTGATTGGAGTTCCACATCTTTATTAAGTGAAACTTAAAACAAACCAAGACACAAACAACGACCGTGCAGCACTGAGGTGCTACATGCACTCTCTCAAAAACAATATCCCACAAAGCAGGTGGGAACAGGGAACCCTTAAGTATGATCCCCAATTAGAGACAACGAACATCAGCTGCCTTTAATTGAGAACCATACCAAGATCACCAACATAGAAATATATAACTTAGAACACCCCCTAGTCACGCCCTGACCTACTACACCATAGAGAACCAAGTGCTCTCTATGGTCAGGGCATGACACTATAGGGCGAGTAAGACTAGAATATAGACAGTAAAGAAAAATACCTTCTGTGGTTATATCCACGGGGCGGGACGATTTAGGGTCATGAAATGTGGTCTAGTTGTAGGGCGGATGGGTGGCAGTCTGTTTGAATAAATAGAAAATAATCCATAAAAAATCCATAAATGAATCATCATTGTTGTGTAATTTATATCTATAGATTTTATCCTTCATTATTTTTTATCTATCTGGCATTAGTGTTTAAGCCTAAACTTTAGGGCCTAATTTTACTCACACCAAATGGCCTACACGAAAATCCTTTTGTGAATGATTGATACAAGTTAATCCTCATTAATACTTAAATATTTGTCACGTCCTGACCAGTAAAGGGGTTATTTGTTATTATAGTTTGGTCAGGATGTGGCAGGAGGTATTTGTTTTATATGGTTTTGAATGTGTGTTTATGTAGAGGGGCGTTTGATTTATGTTTCCGGGGTTTTTGGTTTAGTTCTATATTGTATGGTTCTATGTCTGTTTCTAGGGTGTTTATTTCTATGTTTAGTAAATGAGATTGGGGCCTTCAATTGGAAGCAGCTGGTTATCGTTGCCTCTGATTGAAGGTCCTATAATTAGGAGTATGTTTGTTTTGGGTATTGTGGGTAGTTGTTCTTAGCATAGCTGTGTGTTGCCTGCAAGACTGTTTGTCGACCGGTTTCTTGGTTTTTTGGGGGGGTGAATAAAAATGAGCATTCACCTACCCGCTGCGCCTTGGTCCAATTCATACGACGGCCGTGACAATATTAAATATTTGAGAACTAAATATTAAATCCCCCAAATAAACCCTCACACATCTTTCTTGTGCCCATTGCAAAATACAAGGCCTGGTGTTCACTATCAAGGCCTGGTGTTCACTATCGATGTCTGGTGTCCACTATCAAGGTTTGGTGTTCACTATCGAGGCCTGGTGTTCACTATCAAGGCCTGGTGTTCACTATCAAGGCCTGGTGTTCACTATCAAGGCCTGGTGTTCACTATCAAGGTCTGGTGTTCACTATCAAGGCCTGGTGTTCACTATCAAGGTCTGGTGTTCACTATCAAGGTCTTATCCTATTGGAGGCTTTCATTCCAACCAAGCACTAACACACTATTCAAATATTTAACGGACGACTGAACTTCCTGATTTGGCCTCGTTTTTCACCAATGCTCATTAACAAATACTAGCGACCATGACTGAATACCCTGGCAGGTTCTGTTGTTTGTCCCTCCTGAGTCACCGTAGCATCATAGCCACTTCCTCAAAATAGTGACTTCCTCAAAATAATCTGAATAATTCTAAGACACATTAAGAAATCTGTAATTAATTTATACTTTTTTGCCGCCGAAATCTTAGTTGCACAATTTTACATCTAGCTAAGATGTTGGGTGCAGTATTTCTCAAGTAAAAACATTTGCATGGAAAACTAGTCAGTGCACTGCAAACAGTCTATGGAGTCAGGAAAGTCTGGCAGCACGCTCAGGACTGCTTTCTGAGAACAATAACATGCAATTGTTTTTAAAGAGGCACATTGGGAAATCCATGATCAAATGATCACTTCAAAGCAGCTAATGGTTGATACCAATTAATCATCATTGATTCTTGAATTAAATTCTCATGATAATGCATTCCACTCTCTTGTGCCTAGAGACAAAATGTATGAACATATTTTATTCTAACCCAGCATTGACACGATATTAAAATATTTAAGGTCCAGACTTAAGACCATTATTAATGGATTATTTGAAACAGGCGTGTTAGTGCAGATGTGGAACAAAGACTTGGAGATACCTAGGAAAAATAGGGCAGAATTCATACTTGAGATGCATACGCACAGCAATTGTTATTGATGGGAGTTTGCCATGATAGATTGAATTGAAATAAGTTTAGCCTGCAGATCTAAAGTTAGGATTCAGCCCATTGGTTCCCTGAAATGCTGTGTGGATCCCAGATACTCACGTAGACGTGTATTTTGTTTGCCAGATAAAGCCAAGGATCCCCTGCAAATCAATCTCTAAATGGCAAACACTACACAGCAGGCTACTGAAAGTGAAAGTAGCCTCCAAGACCATGTTGTCATAAGCTCAAATGTTATTTGTCACATGCTTTGTAGACAACGCTGGGTCAACTGTGTGCAGCCCTATGGGGCTCCCAATCACGGCCAGTTGTGATACAGCTTGGAATCAAGCCAGGGTCTGTAGTGACACCTTTAGCACAGAGATGCATTGCCTTAGACCGCTGCGCCACTTGGGAGCCCTGTGTGTGATTGCTCTGAAGAGTGAAACCATTTAAATCCCCATTATCCTGTCCTCTAAAATCATTGACAGGTGGCATCAGTATGTACTGTATCTTAAAATAAAAATTACTTTGGAAAAATATCAAATAATTTGCTTACAAGTGTGACCTTCCTGGTCCCATCCCTCAAGTCCGTCAGTCAACACAGGAAGGAGTAATGGATGGATAATTATTTTATTTCCAAAGCTGTGATCATGGGACACACTTGATGAATGATGAGTATTAGACGGGATATAACAGCACTCCAAAAGAAGATGCATTCTTGAGTTAGCTACCAACTTCAAAGAGGGAACTTTAGCTAGCATAAAACCCGCATGGCAAAATGAGCTTCGGCAAATAACATGGTGGCTTATTTGACGCCAACCCAACAACATTAGATACTGATAACATAAATTGCTAATGTACGGTGTAAAATGTGGATTTTATGATATAATGTAAACTTTATACATTTCTATCCCGGGACCATTCAATTTTCAACTCACCCACAGCAATTCTCCATAAATCTGCTGTGGATTACCCTGAATCCCATACTTTTATCACTGAGCGTATTAGACAATGTAAACACACTAATCCACCAGGAGGTGGCATAATACCCATTTTATGCAGGAATTTAACAACTTAATTACACCGTTACATACATCCCCCTTAAATGATGCTAAATTGGGGAAGCACATCACTAAATCCTTAGACCATAGAGAGAATAGAAGAAAAGAACTCAATGTGTATCTCATAGAGCACTACTGTACATGACAATTGTAAAATTCTCCTCTTGGAAGTGCTTGATAATGGGGAGGTACCAGGCCCCAAACCTAACGGAGATGAAAGAGATGCCTTATCTTCTATGGGCTAGGTGGGATGCTTGCGTCCCACCCTAGTCAACAGCCAGTGGAATCGCGTGGCGCGAAATACAAATACCTCAAAGGTGCTATAACTTCAATTTCTCAAACATATGACTATTTTACACCATTTTAAAGACAAGACTCTCGTTAACCTGTTAGGGCTAGGGGGCAGTATTTACACGGCCGGATAAAAAACGTACCCGATTTAATCTGGTTATTACTACTGCCCAGAAACTAGAATATGCATATAATCATTGGCTTTGGATGGAAAACACCCTAACGTTTCTAAAACTGTTTGAATGGTGTCTGTGAGTATAACAGAACTCATATGGCATGCAAAAACCTGAGAAGATTCTGTACAGGAAGTGCCCTCTCTGACCATTCCTTGGGCTTCTTGGCTCTCTTTATTGAAAACTGAGGATCTTTGCGTAACGTGACAATTCCTACGGCTCCCATAGGCTCTCAGAACCCGGGAAAAAGCTGAATGATGTAATTCCAGCCCCTGGCTGAAAAACATTAGCGCCTTTGGTAAGTGGTCTATCAGAGGACAATGAGACTGAGGCGCGTGCACGAGGCAACCCCATGTTTTTATTTTCTCTCTCTTTGAACTAAAACACAGATTCCCGGTCGGAATATTATCGCTTTTTTACGAGAAAAATGGCATAAAAATTGATTTTAAACGGCGGTTGACATGCTTCGAAGTACGGTAATGGAATATTTAGATTTTTTTTGTCACGAAACGCGTCGGGCGCGTCACCCTTCTTTACACTTCGGATAGTGTCTTGAACGCACAAACAAAACAGAGGATATTTGAACATAACTATGGATTATTTTGAACCAAACCAACATTTGTTATTGAAGTAGAAGTCCTGGGAGCGCATTCTGACGAAGAACAGCAAAGGTAATAGCATTTTTCTTATAGTAAATCTGACTTTGGTGAGGGCTAAACTTGGTGGGTGTCTAAATAGCTAGCCCTGTGATGCCGGGCTATCTACTTAGAATATTGCAAAATGTGCTTTCACCGAAAAGCTATTTTAAAATCGGACATAGCGAGTGCATAGATGAGTTCTGTATCTATAATTCTTATAATAATTGTTATGCTTTTTGTGAACGTTTATCGTGAGTAATTTAGTAAATTCACCGGAAGTTTGCGGGGGGTATGCTAGTTCTGAACGTCACATGCTAATGTAAAAAGCTGTTTTTTGATATAAATATGAACTTGATTGAACAAAACATGCATGTATTGTATAACATAATGTCCTAGGATTGTCATCTGATGAAGATCATCAAAAGTTGGTCTTGGTCTTGGCTGAACATGTCTCTATGAAGTGTCCGTAGTAGAGAACCATTCTCAGGAACGAGCGGATTTTCTTTTGACACGGTGCCATTCCATCAGAGTCCATTAGGTCAGCTTTCTGGACGTTGTTGATGGCGTCAACTTTCTCTGGATCTGTTTGCACACCATTTTCACAGATGATGTGACCAAGGAATCTGACAGATCTTCTTAAGAAGTAGCACCTCTTGGGAGCCAGCTTCAAGTTGTGTTTTGACAGACGAGAAAACACCATCTGGAGGCGTTCAAGTGCTAACTGCTCAGTAGGTGCAAAGACCATTATGTCATCAAGACAGCACAGTAGGCTTGTGAAGTTCTCATCACCAAATATAGACATCATCATAAGCATGAACGTTGAACTGTTCGATAGGCCCTGTGGTAACCTATTGTATTCATGGAGTCCAAACGGTTGTGAAAACGCAATATACTTCTTGTCCTCTTCGTGTAAAGGAACGTTATAGAAGGCTGACGTGAGATCCATTGTTGAGAAAAATGCATTTCCTCCGAGTGCAGCTAGGGCGTCGGCCTGGTGGGGCAAGGGATGGGCATCTTTTATTGTTCTGGCAGTGAGCCACCGGAAATCAGTGCAAATTCTGAGATCGTCATTTTTCCTCAACACCAGAACAAGCGCAGATGCATATTCTCTCATAGACTTGCGAATGATGCCTCTTTCTTCCATCTCATCCAGGGCAGTTCTCAGCTTCTCATAGTGGCTTGGAGATATCGGTAAGGCAGATGGAACGGCTTGTCATCGACAAGATTCATTCTGTGGACAAAGTCCTTTGCCTCACCACAATCCATTTTGTGCCTAGAAAAGGTTGACTCATGATTTTCAATGAGGTGCAGCATTCCAATGAGACTTCACAGGACTCCAAGTCTATATCCTGCAATCCAAGATCTCTCAGAACACTTGCCATCTCTTCTTTTGTTCTTGATGGGATGTCAGAGCTCTGTGCACATTAGACTGGATACTGTCAACCCCCGGCAAGTCCTCTACTGTAATGCAAGGAGACACCTCAGCAATTTTTGTATTTCTCTTCAGAATTGATTATTTTGTTTGTAGGATTGGCTACTTTAAGTGGGATAGAATCATCTTCCCATAATGGAGTGATAACTCTCTGTCATGACGTTGGCCTGTGGGTAAGGTTTATGACCCCCCCATAAATACCTTGTTCCCTTCCCCTCTCTTTCTGACCCTACTGAAGGACTGTTGAATAGCCTTTGTTAAATATAGAGAGTCTGGGAACATCAAACAAATGGAGAAAAGGAACCATATTTTGGTAATAAAACCAGTTGGAAATATGCTTTGGAACTTAATGAGTATGGATGTCAGTTCGGTTGTCATCTGAGACATTATGACTGATGACAGGACGACATAAACTGTACCTGGGAAAGTATACACCCGCTAGTTATCAGAGTCACGTGGAATTGTTATGCAATTGAAATGTTTGATATTGAAATTGTTTGTTAGGAGATTAAATGTAATTTTAGCTTCCAATTGAGAGAATTGGGTTTTCATAAGGAAAGTGCCCTGCTTTATCAGTGGCCCGCCCCTGTGAAGAGACAGGGGTTATAAACGATGACACACCCTTCTCCCCTCGCCACTATATAAGACAATGACACAATGTAACCGGGTTCCACTACGTGAGGTCTGCAGCCTCTGCGTTACAAGGACACACATGTCAAGTACAGAACTAAGCCAACCTCGGCGGGAGCTTTGGTTGTGAATGGTATGAACTTTGAACTTTTTCACTACAGAAGTGATACTTCCTAGGCGTTGAGTTAGCAGCGGCCGGTGTAGACGTGGGCTAGGAAAGGACGGACGACGGATCCAGTCTACCACAGACGAAGATACTACAATGTATCCACTTTACCACCATTGACATTCTTCCGAGGACCGGAAGATCTGTTGGCCAACCCGACCAGCATCTACGACCAATCTACCGAAGCGCAGCTCAGAGTAAATATTTATTGCATTTTCCTTTTCCAAATGGGCGGTAATTTAGAATGAATAATATTCTGTATTTACGATAGCATAGCTGCTGTTTCTTTGTTCCTAAGTCTTCCCGCTCTTTCATTCAAGCCCAACCCCCTTTCTTTGTGTAACAAGCCGCCATGTCGGCTCCATCCACCATGGGCGTTTTCTGTATGACATCATTTGTATTCTGTGTATATGTAATTCTGTGTGATTAGTTAGGTATTTAGTAAATAAATAATTAAACCCAATTTTGTTTTGCTGATTCAACTTATTAGCCAGGGTTCGTGAAAATAACCAATAATTTACAACTTTCATTGTGAGACTGATAATAAAATGAGGATTAATATTGACGGCTATCGATGTAAAATATTAAAGTCTTTAAGAGTTTATTCGGAAGATAACAGCTCTATAAACACTCTTCCGTGGTGTCCCGACTTTCTAGTTAATTACATTTACATGATTAGCGAATCAGGTGATATTAATTACAGAGAAAGGATTTTGTAGAATAGCATGTCATATCACTTAATCCGGCATAGCCAAAGACACAACATCTCCCTATCAGTATGTGTTTTGGTCTGGTCTTGGATTCAGTGGGTTCAACAATCACTGTACTACCTACTGATATGACTGCAGACACAGGTAACTTGTCCCAAACATGATGTTCACTCTGTGGCGGTAATGTCACCCTTTACTTGAGCTTGACCATACCTACCCTGTCTGGCACAGTTTGGCCTCCACTTCAACTTGATAAGGAAGCTCAAGCTGAGAATAGGTTTTATTATCGGCATAAGGCTAGTTAATCTTTGGAGGCCAGGAAGGAGCTGGTACGATGTACATTACTGGCGGTTTTAGATTTTAGTGATGTTATATATATGCAGGCCTCAACCACTACCCTGAGAGCACTTGATTCAGTGTATCATGCAGCCGTCAGGTTCATTACAAATCAGAAACGTCATCATTGTGATCTCTACAGCGCTATTGGCTGGTCGTCATTGACCTTGCGTAGGCTTAAACACTGGTATTCACTGATTTATAAGGCCATATTGGGTAAAATGCCATTTTGTCTCTGTTCTTTTTTTTTTGTCAGGTCGGTAAATAAATAAATAAATATCAATTACGGTCCCATTCTCATTTGCTTCTAACAGTACCAAAAAGAACAGGTCATGGTAAAAATAGTTTTAGTTACTTAGCGGTCTGTTCAAGCCCTAAATGACTTTGACCACACCCTATTCTCTCCTATTTATATCCATGTTATTTTTCTTTCTCTGATTATTGTACTCGGACTATTGGTTATTGCCCCTGTTTCTAGGTTTTTATAATTGTTCTCTTTTTGAGTATATTCTTACATGCCTTCATGTACATATCTACCTCATTGTGAAAAACTGAGTTTAAATGTATTTGGCTAAGGTGTATGTAAACTTCTGACTTCAACTGTATCTACCTCAAATACCTTATTATTATTATCTATCCTGATGCCTAGTCACTTTACCCTGCCTTCATGTACAAGGGATCTTGTATATGAAACAGTAATTTTCGGGGTAGTTATGCTGAGTATATGTAAGAGCTGTTACACTACGAGCGACAAGAAACCTCAAGAGAGAGAAAGTACAGAAAACATGTCTCCTAGACCAATTCTAGGTATATTGTGATTCACCTTCAATGAATGAAATCCCTGTCTCTGTCTCTCTCCCCCTTGGGGTATGTGTGAGGCCTAGTTGCATGGGTGGTGACAGGTTACTCTCACGCCCTGACCTGAGAGAGACGTTTTTCTCTGTTTAGTTAGGTCGGGGTGGGATATGGGGTGGGCATTCTCTGTATTTTATGTCTATGTTTTGGCCAGGTATGGTTTCCAATCAGAGGCAGCTGTCTATCGTTGTCTCTGATTCGGAACCATACTTAGGCAGCCTTTTCCCACCTGTGTTTTGTGGGTAGTTATTTTCAGTTTTGTATTTCTGTTTAGTCTATGTACCTGATAGAACTGTGCGCTGTCCTTTTTTCTCTTTGTTATTTTGTCTTTAGTGTTTTTGAGTTATAATACATTTCATCATGAGCACTCAACACGCTGCGTTTTGGTCCCCTCTCTACGACAGCCGTAACAGTTACAAGCTGTGGGGTTACAAGCAGAGAGAACCCTTCCTGAGGCCTTCTTTTCTAAGACATTAAAACATCTGTCTTTCCAGCAATTAAAAGTATTTATACATTTTAAATATATATTATGTAGTAATGTGTGATAATAACACGTATGAGATATATATATATATATATATATATATGTATATATGGTTTAGTAAAAAACAGAGGTATATTTTAATATTTCATAGTAAAGTTTTTATAATAGTAATATGTTTAAATGTTGGTAGTAATAGTGTTGAAAAAATAAAGGGTTTTAAAATGTAATTTACCTTTAATGAAATATCTCTGTCTATGTGTCTGTGTGTCTGTGGCGGTGTGAGCATGGGAGGGCGTTAGGTTACAAGCAGAGAAACTTAACTGAAAAAAAAAATTCTAAGACAAATGCATTTAAAAACAGTATTTCCTACAATAAAATAATTATACATGTAAACATTTAATGGATATTAAAGTGTAGTATGATAAAAAATATGTTTGATTTATATAAATGTTTAGTATAAAAATAAGGTATAGTTTCATAATGCATAGTGCACTTTTTAATATAAATATAGTAATATGTAGACATTTATGTATTAACATTTTAGAAAGAAAAAATTTAAGTTTTTCAAGAAGGTAAATACACTTTTCTTTAATGAATGACAGCTCTTTCTTGGGACATATGTCTAAGTGTGGGTGTGTCCAGGCTCCAGGAGGGGAGGTGTCAAGGTCTGTGGGTTTACACACACAGAGAATCCTGATCAAGGAGCAAAAGGCCTTGTTTTATATAAATACAGTTCCGCGTCCGAGGATCTCATGACCTGTCACCCAAAAATATATGAAAAAATGTATCACTAGTCACTTTAAATAACACCACTTTAATAATGTCTACATTTCCTACATTACACACCTCATATGTATATACTGTTCTATAACATCTACTGCATCTTGCCTCAGCCACACGGCCATCGCTTATCCATATATTTATATGTACATATTCTTATTCATCCCTTTACATTTGTGTGTATTAGGTAGTTAGGGAATTGTTAGATATTACTGCACTGTCAGAACTAGAAGCACAAGCATTTCGCTACACTCACATTAACATCTACTAACCATGTGTGTGTGACCAATACATTTGATTTGCATAGCAGAATGTAGCCTCATATGTTTATTTTACCATAATGTAGAACTCCTAAATGCCTTTCTGCTTCTAGAAATAGAACACTGTGCCTTGCGTGAAAGCCTGTTTTTCCAGATTACTGTGTGATCTCGCTCTCCATGGCCGATGTGAGCAAAACATTTAAACAGTTTACAATCAGACACTGAAAGTGAAAGTGACCTCCTGTCTGGTGAAACTCATTCATTACCTAAGTACTACAAGAATGCAGTTTAACAGGACCTACCTCCGATTCCCAGTTGCTTTTATTCATGAGTGCCAATGGAACTGTACAATGTACTAAAGTACAATGCCTTCTAACAACAAGGGCTTATCAAGAAAAACCTTGATAAGCCCTTGGATAAGGACTAATTCGAGGCAAAAAGGAGTTGGAGCACTAAACAACAAAGACCGAGATTAATTTCTTATTTGCTCAGTTTGAATCCATTGTTAGTGTCAAGAGAGGAGAGGTGAATAGTCTATATGTCACGACCGTGGAGAGACGGACCAAGGCGCAGCGTGATTGGAGTTCCACATCTTTATTAAGTGAAACTTAAAACAAACCAAGACACAAACAACGACCGTGCAGCACTGAGGTGCTACATGCACTCTCTCAAAAACAATATCCCACAAAGCAGGTGGGAACAGGGAACCCTTAAGTATGATCCCCAATTAGAGACAACGAACATCAGCTGCCTTTAATTGAGAACCATACCAAGATCACCAACATAGAAATATATAACTTAGAACACCCCCTAGTCACGCCCTGACCTACTACACCATAGAGAACCAAGTGCTCTCTATGGTCAGGGCATGACACTATAGGGCGAGTAAGACTAGAATATAGACAGTAAAGAAAAATACCTTCTGTGGTTATATCCACGGGGCGGGACGATTTAGGGTCATGAAATGTGGTCTAGTTGTAGGGCGGATGGGTGGCAGTCTGTTTGAATAAATAGAAAATAATCCATAAAAAATCCATAAATGAATCATCATTGTTGTGTAATTTATATCTATAGATTTTATCCTTCATTATTTTTTATCTATCTGGCATTAGTGTTTAAGCCTAAACTTTAGGGCCTAATTTTACTCACACCAAATGGCCTACACGAAAATCCTTTTGTGAATGATTGATACAAGTTAATCCTCATTAATACTTAAATATTTGTCACGTCCTGACCAGTAAAGGGGTTATTTGTTATTATAGTTTGGTCAGGATGTGGCAGGAGGTATTTGTTTTATATGGTTTTGAATGTGTGTTTATGTAGAGGGGCGTTTGATTTATGTTTCCGGGGTTTTTGGTTTAGTTCTATATTGTATGGTTCTATGTCTGTTTCTAGGGTGTTTATTTCTATGTTTAGTAAATGAGATTGGGGCCTTCAATTGGAAGCAGCTGGTTATCGTTGCCTCTGATTGAAGGTCCTATAATTAGGAGTATGTTTGTTTTGGGTATTGTGGGTAGTTGTTCTTAGCATAGCTGTGTGTTGCCTGCAAGACTGTTTGTCGACCGGTTTCTTGGTTTTTTGGGGGGGTGAATAAAAATGAGCATTCACCTACCCGCTGCGCCTTGGTCCAATTCATACGACGGCCGTGACAATATTAAATATTTGAGAACTAAATATTAAATCCCCCAAATAAACCCTCACACATCTTTCTTGTGCCCATTGCAAAATACAAGGCCTGGTGTTCACTATCAAGGCCTGGTGTTCACTATCGATGTCTGGTGTCCACTATCAAGGTTTGGTGTTCACTATCGAGGCCTGGTGTTCACTATCAAGGCCTGGTGTTCACTATCAAGGCCTGGTGTTCACTATCAAGGCCTGGTGTTCACTATCAAGGTCTGGTGTTCACTATCAAGGCCTGGTGTTCACTATCAAGGTCTGGTGTTCACTATCAAGGTCTTATCCTATTGGAGGCTTTCATTCCAACCAAGCACTAACACACTATTCAAATATTTAACGGACGACTGAACTTCCTGATTTGGCCTCGTTTTTCACCAATGCTCATTAACAAATACTAGCGACCATGACTGAATACCCTGGCAGGTTCTGTTGTTTGTCCCTCCTGAGTCACCGTAGCATCATAGCCACTTCCTCAAAATAGTGACTTCCTCAAAATAATCTGAATAATTCTAAGACACATTAAGAAATCTGTAATTAATTTATACTTTTTTGCCGCCGAAATCTTAGTTGCACAATTTTACATCTAGCTAAGATGTTGGGTGCAGTATTTCTCAAGTAAAAACATTTGCATGGAAAACTAGTCAGTGCACTGCAAACAGTCTATGGAGTCAGGAAAGTCTGGCAGCACGCTCAGGACTGCTTTCTGAGAACAATAACATGCAATTGTTTTTAAAGAGGCACATTGGGAAATCCATGATCAAATGATCACTTCAAAGCAGCTAATGGTTGATACCAATTAATCATCATTGATTCTTGAATTAAATTCTCATGATAATGCATTCCACTCTCTTGTGCCTAGAGACAAAATGTATGAACATATTTTATTCTAACCCAGCATTGACACGATATTAAAATATTTAAGGTCCAGACTTAAGACCATTATTAATGGATTATTTGAAACAGGCGTGTTAGTGCAGATGTGGAACAAAGACTTGGAGATACCTAGGAAAAATAGGGCAGAATTCATACTTGAGATGCATACGCACAGCAATTGTTATTGATGGGAGTTTGCCATGATAGATTGAATTGAAATAAGTTTAGCCTGCAGATCTAAAGTTAGGATTCAGCCCATTGGTTCCCTGAAATGCTGTGTGGATCCCAGATACTCACGTAGACGTGTATTTTGTTTGCCAGATAAAGCCAAGGATCCCCTGCAAATCAATCTCTAAATGGCAAACACTACACAGCAGGCTACTGAAAGTGAAAGTAGCCTCCAAGACCATGTTGTCATAAGCTCAAATGTTATTTGTCACATGCTTTGTAGACAACGCTGGGTCAACTGTGTGCAGCCCTATGGGGCTCCCAATCACGGCCAGTTGTGATACAGCTTGGAATCAAGCCAGGGTCTGTAGTGACACCTTTAGCACAGAGATGCATTGCCTTAGACCGCTGCGCCACTTGGGAGCCCTGTGTGTGATTGCTCTGAAGAGTGAAACCATTTAAATCCCCATTATCCTGTCCTCTAAAATCATTGACAGGTGGCATCAGTATGTACTGTATCTTAAAATAAAAATTACTTTGGAAAAATATCAAATAATTTGCTTACAAGTGTGACCTTCCTGGTCCCATCCCTCAAGTCCGTCAGTCAACACAGGAAGGAGTAATGGATGGATAATTATTTTATTTCCAAAGCTGTGATCATGGGACACACTTGATGAATGATGAGTATTAGACGGGATATAACAGCACTCCAAAAGAAGATGCATTCTTGAGTTAGCTACCAACTTCAAAGAGGGAACTTTAGCTAGCATAAAACCCGCATGGCAAAATGAGCTTCGGCAAATAACATGGTGGCTTATTTGACGCCAACCCAACAACATTAGATACTGATAACATAAATTGCTAATGTACGGTGTAAAATGTGGATTTTATGATATAATGTAAACTTTATACATTTCTATCCCGGGACCATTCAATTTTCAACTCACCCACAGCAATTCTCCATAAATCTGCTGTGGATTACCCTGAATCCCATACTTTTATCACTGAGCGTATTAGACAATGTAAACACACTAATCCACCAGGAGGTGGCATAATACCCATTTTATGCAGGAATTTAACAACTTAATTACACCGTTACATACATCCCCCTTAAATGATGCTAAATTGGGGAAGCACATCACTAAATCCTTAGACCATAGAGAGAATAGAAGAAAAGAACTCAATGTGTATCTCATAGAGCACTACTGTACATGACAATTGTAAAATTCTCCTCTTGGAAGTGCTTGATAATGGGGAGGTACCAGGCCCCAAACCTAACGGAGATGAAAGAGATGCCTTATCTTCTATGGGCTAGGTGGGATGCTTGCGTCCCACCCTAGTCAACAGCCAGTGGAATCGCGTGGCGCGAAATACAAATACCTCAAAGGTGCTATAACTTCAATTTCTCAAACATATGACTATTTTACACCATTTTAAAGACAAGACTCTCGTTAACCTGTTAGGGCTAGGGGGCAGTATTTACACGGCCGGATAAAAAACGTACCCGATTTAATCTGGTTATTACTACTGCCCAGAAACTAGAATATGCATATAATCATTGGCTTTGGATGGAAAACACCCTAACGTTTCTAAAACTGTTTGAATGGTGTCTGTGAGTATAACAGAACTCATATGGCATGCAAAAACCTGAGAAGATTCTGTACAGGAAGTGCCCTCTCTGACCATTCCTTGGGCTTCTTGGCTCTCTTTATTGAAAACTGAGGATCTTTGCGTAACGTGACAATTCCTACGGCTCCCATAGGCTCTCAGAACCCGGGAAAAAGCTGAATGATGTAATTCCAGCCCCTGGCTGAAAAACATTAGCGCCTTTGGTAAGTGGTCTATCAGAGGACAATGAGACTGAGGCGCGTGCACGAGGCAACCCCATGTTTTTATTTTCTCTCTCTTTGAACTAAAACACAGATTCCCGGTCGGAATATTATCGCTTTTTTACGAGAAAAATGGCATAAAAATTGATTTTAAACGGCGGTTGACATGCTTCGAAGTACGGTAATGGAATATTTAGATTTTTTTTGTCACGAAACGCGTCGGGCGCGTCACCCTTCTTTACACTTCGGATAGTGTCTTGAACGCACAAACAAAACAGAGGATATTTGAACATAACTATGGATTATTTTGAACCAAACCAACATTTGTTATTGAAGTAGAAGTCCTGGGAGCGCATTCTGACGAAGAACAGCAAAGGTAATAGCATTTTTCTTATAGTAAATCTGACTTTGGTGAGGGCTAAACTTGGTGGGTGTCTAAATAGCTAGCCCTGTGATGCCGGGCTATCTACTTAGAATATTGCAAAATGTGCTTTCACCGAAAAGCTATTTTAAAATCGGACATAGCGAGTGCATAGATGAGTTTTGTATCTATAATTCTTATAATAATTGTTATGCTTTTTGTGAACGTTTATCGTGAGTAATTTAGTAAATTCACCGGAAGTTTGCGGGGGGTATGCTAGTTCTGAACGTCACATGCTAATGTAAAAAGCTGTTTTTTGATATAAATATGAACTTGATTGAACAAAACATGCATGTATTGTATAACATAATGTCCTAGGATTGTCATCTGATGAAGATCATCAAAAGTTGGTCTTGGTCTTGGCTGAACATGTCTCTATGAAGTGTCCGTAGTAGAGAACCATTCTCAGGAACGAGCGGATTTTCTTTTGACACGGTGCCATTCCATCAGAGTCCATTAGGTCAGCTTTCTGGACGTTGTTGATGGCGTCAACTTTCTCTGGATCTGTTTGCACACCATTTTCACAGATGATGTGACCAAGGAATCTGACAGATCTTCTTAAGAAGTAGCACCTCTTGGGAGCCAGCTTCAAGTTGTGTTTTGACAGACGAGAAAACACCATCTGGAGGCGTTCAAGTGCTAACTGCTCAGTAGGTGCAAAGACCATTATGTCATCAAGACAGCACAGTAGGCTTGTGAAGTTCTCATCACCAAATATAGACATCATCATAAGCATGAACGTTGAACTGTTCGATAGGCCCTGTGGTAACCTATTGTATTCATGGAGTCCAAACGGTTGTGAAAACGCAATATACTTCTTGTCCTCTTCGTGTAAAGGAACGTTATAGAAGGCTGACGTGAGATCCATTGTTGAGAAAAATGCATTTCCTCCGAGTGCAGCTAGGGCGTCGGCCTGGTGGGGCAAGGGATGGGCATCTTTTATTGTTCTGGCAGTGAGCCACCGGAAATCAGTGCAAATTCTGAGATCGTCATTTTTCCTCAACACCAGAACAAGCGCAGATGCATATTCTCTCATAGACTTGCGAATGATGCCTCTTTCTTCCATCTCATCCAGGGCAGTTCTCAGCTTCTCATAGTGGCTTGGAGATATCGGTAAGGCAGATGGAACGGCTTGTCATCGACAAGATTCATTCTGTGGACAAAGTCCTTTGCCTCACCACAATCCATTTTGTGCCTAGAAAAGGTTGACTCATGATTTTCAATGAGGTGCAGCATTCCAATGAGACTTCACAGGACTCCAAGTCTATATCCTGCAATCCAAGATCTCTCAGAACACTTGCCATCTCTTCTTTTGTTCTTGATGGGATGTCAGAGCTCTGTGCACATTAGACTGGATACTGTCAACCCCCGGCAAGTCCTCTACTGTAATGCAAGGAGACACCTCAGCAATTTTTGTATTTCTCTTCAGAATTGATTATTTTGTTTGTAGGATTGGCTACTTTAAGTGGGATAGAATCATCTTCCCATAATGGAGTGATAACTCTCTGTCATGACGTTGGCCTGTGGGTAAGGTTTATGACCCCCCCATAAATACCTTGTTCCCTTCCCCTCTCTTTCTGACCCTACTGAAGGACTGTTGAATAGCCTTTGTTAAATATAGAGAGTCTGGGAACATCAAACAAATGGAGAAAAGGAACCATATTTTGGTAATAAAACCAGTTGGAAATATGCTTTGGAACTTAATGAGTATGGATGTCAGTTCGGTTGTCATCTGAGACATTATGACTGATGACAGGACGACATAAACTGTACCTGGGAAAGTATACACCCGCTAGTTATCAGAGTCACGTGGAATTGTTATGCAATTGAAATGTTTGATATTGAAATTGTTTGTTAGGAGATTAAATGTAATTTTAGCTTCCAATTGAGAGAATTGGGTTTTCATAAGGAAAGTGCCCTGCTTTATCAGTGGCCCGCCCCTGTGAAGAGACAGGGGTTATAAACGATGACACACCCTTCTCCCCTCGCCACTATATAAGACAATGACACAATGTAACCGGGTTCCACTACGTGAGGTCTGCAGCCTCTGCGTTACAAGGACACACATGTCAAGTACAGAACTAAGCCAACCTCGGCGGGAGCTTTGGTTGTGAATGGTATGAACTTTGAACTTTTTCACTACAGAAGTGATACTTCCTAGGCGTTGAGTTAGCAGCGGCCGGTGTAGACGTGGGCTAGGAAAGGACGGACGACGGATCCAGTCTACCACAGACGAAGATACTACAATGTATCCACTTTACCACCATTGACATTCTTCCGAGGACCGGAAGATCTGTTGGCCAACCCGACCAGCATCTACGACCAATCTACCGAAGCGCAGCTCAGAGTAAATATTTATTGCATTTTCCTTTTCCAAATGGGCGGTAATTTAGAATGAATAATATTCTGTATTTACGATAGCATAGCTGCTGTTTCTTTGTTCCTAAGTCTTCCCGCTCTTTCATTCAAGCCCAACCCCCTTTCTTTGTGTAACAAGCCGCCATGTCGGCTCCATCCACCATGGGCGTTTTCTGTATGACATCATTTGTATTCTGTGTATATGTAATTCTGTGTGATTAGTTAGGTATTTAGTAAATAAATAATTAAACCCAATTTTGTTTTGCTGATTCAACTTATTAGCCAGGGTTCGTGAAAATAACCAATAATTTACAACTTTCATTGTGAGACTGATAATAAAATGAGGATTAATATTGACGGCTATCGATGTAAAATATTAAAGTCTTTAAGAGTTTATTCGGAAGATAACAGCTCTATAAACACTCTTCCGTGGTGTCCCGACTTTCTAGTTAATTACATTTACATGATTAGCGAATCAGGTGATATTAATTACAGAGAAAGGATTTTGTAGAATAGCATGTCATATCACTTAATCCGGCATAGCCAAAGACACAACATCTCCCTATCAGTATGTGTTTTGGTCTGGTCTTGGATTCAGTGGGTTCAACAATCACTGTACTACCTACTGATATGACTGCAGACACAGGTAACTTGTCCCAAACATGATGTTCACTCTGTGGCGGTAATGTCACCCTTTACTTGAGCTTGACCATACCTACCCTGTCTGGCACAGTTTGGCCTCCACTTCAACTTGATAAGGAAGCTCAAGCTGAGAATAGGTTTTATTATCGGCATAAGGCTAGTTATTCTTTGGAGGCCAGGAAGGAGCTGGTACGATGTACATTACTGGCGGTTTTAGATTTTAGTGATGTTATATATATGCAGGCCTCAACCACTACCCTGAGAGCACTTGATTCAGTGTATCATGCAGCCGTCAGGTTCATTACAAATCAGAAACGTCATCATTGTGATCTCTACAGCGCTATTGGCTGGTCGTCATTGACCTTGCGTAGGCTTAAACACTGGTATTCACTGATTTATAAGGCCATATTGGGTAAAATGCCATTTTGTCTCTGTTCTTTTTTTTTTGTCAGGTCGGTAAATAAATAAATAAATATCAATTACGGTCCCATTCTCATTTGCTTCTAACAGTACCAAAAAGAACAGGTCATGGTAAAAATAGTTTTAGTTACTTAGCGGTCTGTTCAAGCCCTAAATGACTTTGACCACACCCTATTCTCTCCTATTTATATCCATGTTATTTTTCTTTCTCTGATTATTGTACTCGGACTATTGGTTATTGCCCCTGTTTCTAGGTTTTTATAATTGTTCTCTTTTTGAGTATATTCTTACATGCCTTCATGTACATATCTACCTCATTGTGAAAAACTGAGTTTAAATGTATTTGGCTAAGGTGTATGTAAACTTCTGACTCAACTGTATCTACCTCAAATACCTTATTATTATTATCTATCCTGATGCCTAGTCACTTTACCCTGCCTTCATGTACAAGGGATCTTGTATATGAAACAGTAATTTTCGGGGTAGTTATGCTGAGTATATGTAAGAGCTGTTACACTACGAGCGACAAGAAACCTCAAGAGAGAGAAAGTACAGAAAACATGTCTCCTAGACCAATTCTAGGTATATTGTGATTCACCTTCAATGAATGAAATCCCTGTCTCTGTCTCTCTCCCCCTTGGGGTATGTGTGAGGCCTAGTTGCATGGGTGGTGACAGGTTACTCTCACGCCCTGACCTGAGAGAGACGTTTTTCTCTGTTTAGTTAGGTCGGGGTGGGATATGGGGTGGGCATTCTCTGTATTTTATGTCTATGTTTTGGCCAGGTATGGTTTCCAATCAGAGGCAGCTGTCTATCGTTGTCTCTGATTCGGAACCATACTTAGGCAGCCTTTTCCCACCTGTGTTTTGTGGGTAGTTATTTTCGGTTTTGTATTTCTGTTTAGTCTATGTACCTGATAGAACTGTGCGCTGTCCTTTTTTCTCTTTGTTATTTTGTCTTTAGTGTTTTTGAGTTATAATACATTTCATCATGAGCACTCAACACGCTGCGTTTTGGTCCCCTCTCTACGACAGCCGTAACAGTTACAAGCTGTGGGGTTACAAGCAGAGAGAACCCTTCCCGAGTCCTTCTTTTCTAAGACATTAAAACATCTGTCTTTCCAGCAATTAAAAGTATTTATACATTTTAAATATATATTATGTAGTAATGTGTGATAATAACACGTATGAGATATATATATATATATATATATATATGTATATATGGTTTAGTAAAAAACAGAGGTATATTTTAATATTTCATAGTAAAGTTTTTATAATAGTAATATGTTTAAATGTTGGTAGTAATATTGTTGAAAAAATAAAGGGTTTTAAAATGTAATTTACCTTTAATGAAATATCTCTGTCTATGTGTCTGTGTGTCTGTGGCGGTGTGAGCATGGGAGGGCGTTAGGTTACAAGCAGAGAAACTTAACTGAAAAAAAAATTTCTAAGACAAATGCATTTAAAAACAGTATTTCCTACAATAAAATAATTATACATGTAAACATTTAATGGATATTAAAGTGTAGTATGATAAAAAATATGTTTGATTTATATAAATGTTTAGTATAAAAATAAGGTATAGTTTCATAATGCATAGTGCACTTTTTAATATAAATATAGTAATATGTAGACATTTATGTATTAACATTTTAGAAAGAAAAAATTTAAGTTTTTCAAGAAGGTAAATACACTTTTCTTTAATGAATGACAGCTCTTTCTTGGGACATATGTCTAAGTGTGGGTGTGTCCAGGCTCCAGGAGGGGAGGTGTCAAGGTCTGTGGGTTTACACACACAGAGAATCCTGATCAAGGAGCAAAAGGCCTTGTTTTATATAAATACAGTTCCGCGTCCGAGGATCTCATGACCTGTCACCCAAAAATATATGAAAAAATGTATCACTAGTCACTTTAAATAACACCACTTTAATAATGTCTACATTTCCTACATTACACACCTCATATGTATATACTGTTCTATAACATCTACTGCATCTTGCCTCAGCCACACGGCCATCGCTTATCCATATATTTATATGTACATATTCTTATTCATCCCTTTACATTTGTGTGTATTAGGTAGTTAGGGAATTGTTAGATATTACTGCACTGTCAGAACTAGAAGCACAAGCATTTCGCTACACTCACATTAACATCTACTAACCATGTGTGTGTGACCAATACATTTGATTTGCATAGCAGAATGTAGCCTCATATGTTTATTTTACCATAATGTAGAACTCCTAAATGCCTTTCTGCTTCTAGAAATAGAACACTGTGCCTTGCGTGAAAGCCTGTTTTTCCAGATGACTGTGTGATCTCGCTCTCCATGGCCGATGTGAGCAAAACATTTAAACAGTTTACAATCACAAGGCCGCCGGGCCAGATGGAAATACCAAGGTGCGTTCTCAAAACATGCTCAAACCAGTTTGCAAGTGTCTTCACAGACATTTTCAATCTCTTCTTGTCCCAGTCTGTAATCCCAACATGTTTCAAGCTGACCACCACTGTCCCTGTTCCCAAGAGCTCCATGTTAACCTGCCTAAATGACTATCGTCCTGTAGCACTCACATCTGTAATGATGAAGTGCTTTGAAAGGGTGGTCATGACACACATCAACATCATCATCCCAGACAATCCTAGACCCACTCCAATTCACATACCACCCCAACAGATCCACAGATGATGCAATCTGAAATGCACTTCACACTGCCCGCTCCCACCTGGACAAGAAAAAAATGGAAAATGCTGTTCATAGACTACAGCTCAGCCTTCAACACGATAGTCCACTCCAAGCTCATCACCAAGCAACGAACCCTGGGACTGAACCTCTCTCTCCGCAACTGGATCCTGAACTTCCTGATGGGCCGGCTTCCAGGTGGTGAGGGTAGGCAACAACATCTCTCCTACGCTAACCCTCAACACCCTCAGGGGTGTGTGCTTAGTCCCCTCCTGTACTCCCCGTTCACCCACGACTACGTGGCCACGCATGAATCCAACACTATCATCAAGATTGCTGATGACAGTGGTGGTTGGCCTGATCACCGAAGGAGGCTGAAAAGATTTGGTATGGGCCCTCAGATCCTCAAAACATTCTACAGCTGCACCTTCGAGAGCATCTTGACTGACTTCATCACCGCTTGGTATGGCAAATGCATTGCCCTTGACCGCAAAGTGCTACAGAGTGTGCTGGCGGACAGACCAGTACATCACTGAGGCCGAACTCCCTGCCATCCAGGACCTCTATATCAGGCGGTGTCAGAGGAAGACCAGAGAAATTGCCAAAAACTCCAGCCAACCGTGTCATAGACTGTTCACTCTGCTACCGTCTGGCAAATGGTACCGGAGCAATGACTCTCTTGCACTGACCCTACGCAGTCACTCACACACACTACATTGTCAATCCCACACACATTCACTAAATACGCACACTCAAACCGAAACAACATAAACATACACTTTACACACACAAAACCTTTACACTCATTTGCTGCTGCTACTCTATTCTTTATTTTACTCTTATCTATCCTGATGCCTAGTCACTTTACCCTGCCTTCATGTACATATCTACCTCTAATACCTTATTATTATCTATCCTGATGCCTAGTCACTTTACCCTGCCTTCATGTACATATCTACCTCTAATACCTTATTATTATCTATCCTGATGCCTAGTCACTTTACCCTGCCTTCATATACATATCTACCTCTAATACCTTATTATTATCTATCCTGATACCTAGTCACTTTACCCTGCCTTCATTACATATCTACCTCTAATACCTTATTATTATCTATCCTGATGCCTAGTCACTTTACCCTGCCTTCATGTACATATCTACCTCTAATACCTTATTATTATCTATCCTGATGCCTAGTCACTTTACCCTGCCTGTCACTCCCGCCTCACATATCTACCTCTAATACCTTATTATTATCTATCCTGATGCCTAGTCACTTTACCCTGCCTTCATGTACATATCTACCTCTAATACCTTATTATTATCTATCCTGATACCTAGTCACTTTACCCTGCCTTCATGTACATATCTACCTCTAATACCTTATTATTATCTATCCTGATGCCTAGTCACTTTACCCTGCCTTCATGTAGATATCTACCTGAAATTCCTCGTACCCCTGCTCATTGATCTGATACTGGTAATCCCTGTATATTGCTCCACATTAGTAATTGATATGTTGGATACATGTCTCCATTTCAACCAAGAACCAACATTAAAGTGTAGGACTAAATCAAATACATTTGTAGACAGACTAAGTCAGCGGAACAAATGGAACTATCCAATATGAAGACATAGTACATCTCCTTCAAATGTTGATAGTTGGTTGAGTTGAAAACCAAACACAATTCAATGTCCAGTTTGTCTACAAATGAATAATTGATATGTTGGTCTACATCTCAACCCCCC
The DNA here is from genome assembly GCF_965601325.2 of Salmo salar. Taxonomy (NCBI): domain Eukaryota; kingdom Metazoa; phylum Chordata; class Actinopteri; order Salmoniformes; family Salmonidae; genus Salmo; species Salmo salar. The sequence goes on along the minus strand of NC_138311.1, from coordinate 52,952,189 downwards.
CAGAAATCTTACTTTAATAATATACCTTAATCTAATCTTAAATGCATTTTAAATAAAGTCTGATTTGATTTAGTCCTATTCTTACATTTTTGGTTGAAATGGAGAAGTGAATTCAACATATTCATGATTAACTTGAAGATTACATTTGGAATCAACCAACGCTTGAATCGCTAAACTTATATATTGTCTATTTTTAGTTGAACCCTGGATTGAATTGAAATAAATAATGTAGCTGTTGATGACTTGGCAAATGCCTTCAGAAATAATGTACAGCCCTTTACTTGTTCCACATTTTGTTGTGTTACAGCCTGAATAAACAATGGATTAAATTGAGATGTTTTTTCACTGACTTACACACAATACTCCATAATGTGAAAGTGGAATAATGTTTTTCAAAATGTTAAAATTAAAAATTAAATGCTGAAATGTCTTGAGTTAATAAGTATTCAACCCCTTTGTTATGGCAAGCCTAAATAAGTTCAGGAGTAAACATTTCCTTAATTTAGCCTAGGCGTCCTGGAGGACGCGCATTCAAATGAATTATCATTAAAATTATGGATATTAAACATTTAGGTACATACATATGTCTTATATCAGTTGAAAGCTTAGATTATTGTTAATCTAACTGCACTGTCCAATTTACAGTAGCTATTACAGCGAAAGCATGCCATGCGATTGTTTGAGGACGACGCGCCACATCAAAATATTTTTCCACCGGCACAGGTTTCATAAATTCACAAATAGCAAATAACTATTCACTTTTTGAAAATCTTTCTCTGATTTGTGATCCAAAGGGTCCCAGCTACAACATGTAGTGTTGTTTTGTTAGATAAAATCCTTCTTTATATCCCAAAAAGTTGTTTAGTTGGCGCCATCGATTTCAGTAATCCACTCGTTCATGCAAAGAAAGGAATCGAAACATCTACCCCTAAACTTTGTTTCAACAAGTCAAAATACATTTCTATTTATTCCTCAGATACCCTAAAATGTAATCAAACTATAAGATTTTTTACAGAAAGAAGTATGTTCAATAGGAAACCGATTTTAGCAGGTGCGTCTTGTCTTCTAAGACTGTGTCCCTGTACTAAAACGTATTTCTTACTAGTTTTTCAAGTTACAAGCCTGAAACCTTGAACAGAGACTGCTGTCACCCAGTGCAAACCATAGGAATTGCATCATGGGATCTGGAATTGAGTATGCCCTTATACTGGCCATTGGAAGAGCATGGTCTCGCAAAATAAATTCTGGTTGGTTTTTCTTTGGATTTTCTCCTACCATATCTATTGTGTTATATTCTCCTACATATTTTAACATTTCTACAAACTTCAAAGTGTTTTCTTTCCAATGGTACCAATTATATGCATATCCTGGCTTCAGGGCCTGAGTAACAGGCAGTTTACTTTGAGCACGTCATTCAGACAGGAAGTGGAGAAAAAAGGGGCCTAGTCTTCAAGTGGCATAATAAATTGCATGGACCAAAAAAAGTAAGGGTCTCTCAGTCGAACAGTGAATTTAAAAGACAGATTCAACCACAAAGACTAGGGAAGTTTCCCAATGCCGCACAAAGAAGGGCACGTATTGGTAATGAGTAAAAAAAAAAAACAAGACATTGAATATCCCTTTGAGCATGGTGAAGTTATTACACTTTGGATGGTGTATCAATAGACCTATTCATTACAAAGACAATGAATAGGTCTATAATGAATAGGTCAGATGCTGGAGAGAAAGGAAACCGTTCAGGGATTTCAACATGAGGCCAATGGTGTCTTTTAAACTGTTACAGAGTTTAATGGCTGTGATAGGAGAAAACTGAGGATGGATCAACAACACTGTAGTTACAGAGTGAAAAGAAGGAAGCCTGTACGGAATAAAAATATAAAAATATTCCTAAACATGCATCCTGTTTGCAACAAGACACTAAAGTAGTAGTGCAAAAAAATATGGCAAATCAATTCAATTTTTGTCCTGGGGCAAATCCAATACAACACATTACTACTCCCCATATTTAAGCATAAACTGGTGAGGGCCCAAAATGGTGACACTTTGTTTTGCACTGAAACATGCAAAATAAAATCCTGCTAGGGGGAAATACAGGTTTTAACTAATTAAACAACAAAGAATATGATCTACATGATCAGTCTCTGTGTGTAAAATAAAACGTGGTAAATGTGTAAAAGAGGTAATACAGTAGATGGCATGTGTCCGAAAGTGATTGATGACCTATTTTATGTGTCATGTGGTTATGCCAATTTATGTACATGCTTATGTAACCTGATAGTGTAGCTGTGCAGGGTTTGCTATAAAGCTGTCCTGGTGATTGATGTGTAGTGACCTTGTTTAACTGTGTTATGTGTTTGAACATTTGAAAGAGTTGGGACATGTTGTAGTGAACTTATGGCTCTGCTGTTTAGGGATCTTGTATATGAAACAGTAATTTCCGGGGTAGGTATGCCTGAGTATAAGATCAGAATTGAGTTTTTTTCTTCACATGATCTTAACTACCTAATACATATACAACTTTTTGCATTCACCCCTTGGCTATTTAAACCACACTCTAGCTTTCATTTGTGTTATAATATTATGTAATTGTTGATTCGATTCTTTTCCATTATTTAGCCATTAACTATTGACTTTTTCATTTGTAAATCACTATTATAACACAAATGAAAGCTAGAGTGTGGTGTCTACACTAAAGAATATAAATTTGGTCATAAAAATACTTTTTGACAAGTTTTATGCATGAAAATAAAGATGCTTAAAACATTTGACAATTTGGAGAGATTTTTGGACGCTACAAGGGCCTCCTAGGCCTTGTTAAGGACAAACGTCTGTAAAGATAAACTCAGCAAAAAAGAAATGTCCTTTCACTGTTGTAACGGCTGTCTGGAAGAGGGAACCAAGGTGCAGCAGAGGATGTGTTCATCATTAGAATTTTAATTCAAATAAACAAGAGAACACTACAAAATGAACAAAAACGACAGCAAACAGTCCTGTTAGGAAAATACTCAAACAGAAACAATTACCCACAAAACCCAAAGGAAAAACATGCTCCTTATGTGTGACTCCCAATCAGCACCAACGAGCTTCAGCTGTGCCTGATTGGGAGCCACACACACGGCCCAAAACAAAGAAATACCAAAACATAGAAAAAGGAACATAGAACGCCCACCCAATGTAACACCCTGGCCTAACCAAAATAAAGAACAAAAAAACCCCTCTCTATGGCCAGGGCGTTACAGTACCCCCCCCCCCCAAAGGTGCGGACTCCGGCCGCCAAAACCTGACTCTGAAGGGGAGGGTCCGGGTGGGCCTTCTTACGGCAGCGGCTCAGGTGCAGGACGTGGCCTCTGCTCCACCCTTGGCGACGCCCTCTTAGGTGGCGCACCTGGCCGCGCCGAAGGTCTGGTGGGCGACGCTGACTGCGCCCGGCTGGCGGGCGGCGATGGTTGCGCCCGGCTGGCAGGCGACCCTGGTTGCGCCCGGCTGGCGGCCGGCGATGGTTGCGCCCGGCGATGGTTGCGCCCGGCTGGCGGGCGACCCTGGTTGCGCCCGGCTGGCGGGCGGCGAAGGCTGCGCCTGGCTGGCGGGCGTGTCTGGCCACTCTGGCAGTTCAGGGCAGTCTGGCCACTCTGGCAGTTCAGGGCAGTCTGGCCACTCTGGCAGTTCAGGGCAGTCTGGCCACTCTGGCAGTTCAGGGCAGTCTGGCCACTCTGGCAGTTCAGGGCAGTCTGGCCACTCTGGCAGTTCAGGGCAGTCTGGCCACTCTGGCGACTGTTGACTGGCGGGCAGCTCTGACGACTGTTGACTGGCGGGCAGCTCTGACGACTGTTGACTGGCGGGCAGCTCTGGCGACTGTTGACTGGTGAGACCCACTGGAGGCCTAGTCCTGGGAGGTGGCACAGGATGGACCAGGATGGGGAGACCCACTGAAGGCCTGGTCCTGGGAGGTGGCACAGGATGGACCAGGATGGGGAGACCCACTGAAGGCCTGGTCCTGGGAGGTGGCACAGGATGGACCAGGATGGGGAGACCCACAGGAGGCCTGGTCCTGGGAGGTGGCACAGGATGGACCAGGATGGGGAGACCCACTGAAGGCCTGGTCCTGGGAGGTGGCACAGGATGGACCAGGATGGGGAGACCCACCGGAGGCCTGGTCCGAGGAGGAGGCACAGGATAAACCGGGCTGTGGGGGAGCACTGGAGTTCTGGTACGGACACTCTTTACCCACACTCCAGGCTGAATGCCCACTTTGGCCCGGCACGGGCGGAGAGCAGGCATTGGGCGAACTGGACCCTCCCAGCGCTCTGGAGACACAGTGCGCAACGCTGGCGCAGGATAACCTGGACCGAGGAGGCGCACTGGAGACCAGACGCGCTGAGCTGGCACCATCCGCCCTGGCTCGATGCCTGCACTCGCATGGCACTTGTGGGGGGCTGGTATGTAGCGCACCGGGCTTTGAACGCGCACTGGGGACACCGTGCGCTCCACAGCATAACACGGTGTCTTACCAGTACCACGCTGCTTCCGGTAAGCACGGGGAGTTGGCTTAGGTCTACCACCTGACTCCGCCAATCTCCCCGTGTGCCCCCCCCAAAAAAAATTGTGGGGCTGCCTCCCGTGTCCGTTGCGCTCCCTCTCCTCATACCAGCGCCTCTCAACTCTCGCCGCCTCGATCTCCCACTGTGGGCGGCGATAATCCCCAGCTTGAGTCCATGGTCCTTTCCCGTCCAGGATTTCCTCCCAAGTCCATGACTCCAGATAGCTTTTCTCCTGGTGCCTCTCCTTGTGCTGCTCCTTCCTCTGCTGCTTGGTCCGTTGTTGGTGGGTAATTCTGTAACGGCTGTCTGGAAGAGGGAACCAAGGTGCAGCAGAGGATGTGTTCATCATTAGAATTTTAATTCAAATAAACAAGAGAACACTACAAAATGAACAAAAACGACAGCAAACAGTCCTGTTAGGAAAATACTCAAACAGAAACAATTACCCACAAAACCCAAAGGCAAAACATGCTCCTTATGTGTGACTCCCAATCAGCACCAACGAGCTTCAGCTGTGCCTGATTGGGAGCCACACACACACGGCCCAAAACAAAGAAATACCGGAACATAGAACGCCCACCCAATGTAACACCCTGGCCTAACCAAAATAAAGAACAAAAAAAACCCTCTCTATGGCCAGGGCGTTACAACTGTCAACTGCATTTATTTTCAGCAAACTTAACATGTGTAAATAGTTGAATGAACATAACAAGATTCAACAACTGAGACATAAACTGAACAAGTTCCACAGACATGTGACTAACAGAAATGGAATAATGTGTCCCTGAACAAAGGTGGGTTCAAAATCAAAAGTAGCCACCAGCTGCATTAAGTACTGCAGTGCATCTCCTCCTCATGGACTGCACCAGATTGGCCAGTTTTTGCTGTGAGATGTTACCGTACTCTTCCACTAAGGCACCTGCAAGATCCCAGAACTTTTTGGGGGGAATGGCCCTAGCCCTCACCCTCCGATCCAAAAGATCCCAGACTTGCTCAATGGGATTGAGATCCGGGCTCTTCGCTGGCCATGGCAGAACACTGACATTCCTGTCTTGCAGGAAATCACGCACAGAATGAGCAGTATGGCTGATGGCATTGTCATGCTGGAGGGTCATGTCAGGATGAGACTGCAGGAAGAGTACCACATGAAGGAGGAGGATGTCTTCCCTGTAACGCACAGCGTTGAGATTGCCTGCATTGACAACAAGCTCAGTCCAATGATGCTGTCACACACCGCCGCAGACCATGATGGACCCTCCACCTCCAAATCGATCCTGCTCCAGAGTACAGGCCTCGGTGTAATGCTCATTCCTTCGATGATAAATGCAAATCCGACCATCGCCCCTGGTGAGACAAAACCACAACTCATCAGTGAAGAGCACTTTTTGCCAGTCCTGTCTGGTCCAGCGACGGTGGGTTTGTGCCCATAAGCGACGTTGTTGCCAGTGATGTCTGGTGAGGACCTGCCTTACAACAGGCCAACAAGCCCGCAGTTCAACCTCTCTCAGCCTATTGCGGACAGTCTGAGCACTGATGGAGGGATTGTGCATTCCTGGTGTAACTCGGGCAGTTGTTGTTGCCATCCTGTACCTGTCCCGTGTCGTGTCTTTGGGGTACCATTAAACTTAAGATATGTTTATCAATTAGCTCCCTGTAATTATTATCACGTGATTAAACTGATTAATCGTTTAATTGTAATTAACTAGGAGATCGGGGCACCAAGAAGAATATTCAGATTACAAAGCTATAATTTTCCTAATATAACTTTCCTGTACTATAATATTATATTCTATTATAGTATAGGCCGATTATCTTCTGGTTTAAATGGTGTATTTTACCTCTAGTCCAGTCTCATTCCAAACGTCGTAAATTGTTGTATCTGCACGAACCCAGTCTTTACTAAAATCATCCATACGTCAATTGTCTTAAAATCATTTATTTACTACACTAAGTAATTAACAGAAAAACATACAAACAGTAATTATCGTCACAAAGGATTGGTAGAGGAATGTGCCCTTGTGGGCTAAACAGGCAGGTCGGCCTGTTGAACAATGGGTCATAAACGGTCAGCTGAGAAGTTGCACGGAGTTCATTAATATTAACAATTGACAATTGAAGGCTCACTCATTCGGGAACAATTGCAATCAATATATATTTACGCTCAGTGTGTCGTCGTGATCCTTGTTCGAGAGTTCTGTTCTGTTGGGGAGTTTTGTCCGCGTTCTCTCTCTCTCTCTCTCTCTCTCGGTTTGAATGGATCTTTCAGAGCGACATTCATTAATGTCGTCATAGAATGGTTGTTTCGTTGGTCTTCGCGTTCGATGATATAATTTACTTAGCTGCAGACTAATAATTAATATCAAAGACTTGTTCTTATTCTGTCGGTCTCGATAGTCTAAAAGTTAACCACGTGGTATAGTTCACTTTCAGTAGAGTACTTGGATGGTCAAACCTCTGGCCATAGAGTGTAGGCCTGGTCTGAAGAAATGTAAATCAGGGGGTGTTTTATAGTGCCCATCGAACAGGCTTGTCAAATGACGCCTGGTCCTGTATGGGTCCCTGGGGGCGTGCCTATGACTGAGTTAGATTTGGTTACAGAAATACAATTATATCACATTACATCAGTACATAGCATCTCAATGTCTTACAAAAGCTTTATCCTTATTAATACATTCTATACAACCATTATGATGCTATTATATAAACAGTTTTATGGTAATATGGCTATATTGTCTCTTCTGAGTATCACAAAATTGTACCAAGCGGATCAGTTCGTAGCTGGATTCTTCACCAATCTTCCATACCTTCTCCAGAACACAAAATGTCGCTTGGCTCTCCAATTCTATGAGTTGGAAGAATTTCCTGTGTCTCTCTATGGGCCATGTGGCCAGAGACTCTCCTGGAATTTTAGAGTTTTTACAACCCTTTACACACAGGGTGGATTGGAGGGGAGTCAACTGTCCTCCCTGTACCAAAAGAGGCCAACGTCATGACATACCCCCCCTGGTGGTTTGGATCTTGTTTATCCTGCAAGTTACAAATCAACATAAAATCATGACCACGTGATGTCCCATTGGTAGATCATCGTTGCAGTCCTCTCTGGTGGTTGAACTTGGTAGGCTCTCTGAAAGCGGAGCCGTCCACCACAAGGATGGGCAGTTGATGTCCGGTTGGTGATCGCCGTTGCGGTCCCCCCCCTCTGGTGGTTTACCTTGGTAGGTTCCCTGGAAGCTGTAAAGTACCCCAGGAAGGGCCAGGGGGATGTCCTGGTTGGTGATCGCCGTTGCGGTCCCCCCCTCTGGTGGTTTACCTTGGTAGTCTCTCTGACAGCGGGCATGCCGCCACAAGGATAGGCTGTGGGTGTCCGGATTTGGGGTCGCCGTTCCGGACCCGTCGTCCAGACTGGAAGATCTGGGCAGTAACTTAGGCAGATGTTAACAACGCACACACACTCATGAAATATATATAATTACATTCATTCCCCAATGAGCGGCGTTGTGGCACTAAGTGATGGTTGTATGGGGACTTTGTTTATGGCTCTATCACTTCCTAAGTGTCAAAGGAACTGAACCGAAAAGGAATGAAAGCATAAACAAAACAAAAATATACAAAATATAGTTCACACAAAAAAATAATCTAATTGGACTGTATTCTATATACGTCCAATGTTCTGGCAAAATGATTATCATGGCATTGTCTCTAATGCCATATCTAGGGTTTTTCCTACTTGGTGTGTTGCTTAGGCGCTATCCTAAGTTGATAACTATATGATAAGTCTACAGCTGTAATGCACCAGTTTTGGGCAGTCTACAGGTATGACCTTCGGACTTCTGGGAAGAAAACTGGTGAGTGCTGTAGAGTCAAAGGCCTAGAAGTAAATGTTCAACTTTACTAAGGCTGGTATATTGCTTGGGCCCTTAAGTGGTCCTAGCATAAATCCTAATTGGATGTTCCGTTGTGCATGTGCGCTTATGCTTACACAAGCGCGCATGTCAAGGGAAGAAAACCAAGTATCCGGGCAGATTACAACTTGTTCAGAATGAGTCTGACGTAGTTAGGTAATTTTCAGGTCAATGCCTGGAGGTCAGTCAGAATTGGTGTCAAGCGAGTCTGTAGTAGTTTTTTCTACAAGTCACTGTCTTCCACTATTGTAGTGGCGATAGGTATGAAGTCTATTTCATAGCTATGTTATCCACGGAGGAGCTAACCTCACGACGGAAGTACTCTTTAAGTATTGGACCAGTCATACGTGGTGTGATCATGGTTCATGACTTCTAATAATTTTACTCCTGAATGGAGGGTCCTATTTATTAGTGACATGTGTGTTAACCATTGGAAGAGTGCACTGGAGATTCCCCTCCACGTGTTGCACTCTGAGTGACTCCTATGTCGCTGTTGTCAATGGTAATTTGATTGGTTAAGTCTCTAACCTTCTTACTGATTGTAGCTGGACTGACTGTTGCTAGTATTGGTACTGGTACTCAAGGGGACCAGTTATCCTACCGATTTATTCTGAAATATTATCTACCGGAACACATGATTGGAGCATTTTACTAGTTGTATTGTAGTTGAACCTACGCATGGCAAAGAATGATTATTGTTGCTATTTGTTTTGGAGGTGGACAAGTCCACTGGACTTCCTTTACGACCAGTGTGGTACACCTCAGTACTATCTTAGATGTCTTCTAAGATAATCCCCGTCTAGGGGCCTGTCTGCTCCTCACTGTTCTCATAGGAGAGTTTACAACTAGATTTGATGTATGCTCTGGCGGCCTCGTACGGTGTTGTCCGTAGTCTTGACCCCCCCCCCACCGGCCTCGATGAGGCTCATCATGGGTCTGGGCTACTATTCCCCCCCTTTGTGCCTCGGGACCCCCCCACCAGTCCATAACTATGTGTGTGAGGTGTACACTTTTGTTTCACAGTAATGCTTAAGACTACCAAGAAACACTCTGTGTGCTCCTGATTTAGCCCTCTGCAGTAATAGGTTATAAATGGGGGGTAAAAGGGATCTGTTTAAGTCATAAGTAAAGGGTCCATCTTAAAGAGTACAATTACCCTTTCAAAAAGAGGATGGTGTGATTGACTGAGACAGCCACCCCCACGACAACACATAACTGTTTTCAAACATTTGTTATGTGGTCTCCTGAGGTGTAAGGCTTGTAAACATTTGTTGACCCTTCATATGGATATGCCGAGAAGTATTTTGGAAGGTCAGAGGTTCGACAGGTTTAACAAATGCTGGTACAAGCACACATACAGAGACACACATTCATCAAGTTTCTCTGCTTGTAACCTAACGCCCTGCAACACACACACACCCGTATGCTCACGCACACACACAGACAGAGATATTTCATTAAAGGTAAATTACATTTCAAAACCCTTTATTTCTTCAAAAATTTTACTTCCAACATTTAACATATCACTATTATTAAAAGTGCACTATATTAAACTATATCTGTGTTTTTTAACTAAACCTTTATATATATCATACATATTATTATCACACATTACTACAAAATATATATTTAAAATGTATAATTATTTTTAATTGTTGGAAAGACAGATCTTTTAATGTCTTAGAAAAGAAGGACTCGGGAAGGGTTCTCTCTCTCTCTCTCTCTCTCTCTCTCTCTCTCTCTCTGCTTGTAACCTGGTACCACCCTAAACCTCAACTATATCTTGTAATAAATTATGTGGAAATTGAGCAATTTGAGACGACTAAACTGCTTGGAGTAACACTAGATTGTAAACTGTCATGGATAAAACATATTCATACAACAGTAGCTAACATGGGGAGAAGTCTGTCCATAATAAAGCGCTGCTCTACCTTCTTAACAGCACTATCAACAAGGCAGGTCCTACAGGCCCTAGTTTTGTCACACCAGGACTACTGTTCAGTCATGTGGTCAGGTGCCACAAAAAAGGACTTAGGAAAATTGCAATTGGCTCAGAACAGGGCAGCACAGGATGTACAGGGAGAGCTAATATTAATTATATGCATGTCAATCTCTCCTGGCTAAAAAGTGGAGGAGAGATTGACTTCATCACAACTTTTATTTATGAGAGGTATTGACATGTTGAATGCACCGAGCTGTCTGTTTAACCTGTTAGGGCTAGGGGGCAGTATTTACACGGCCGAATAAAAAACGTACCCGATTTAATCTGGTTACCACTCCTACCCAGTAACTAGAATATGCATATACTTATTACATATGGATAGAAAACACCCTAAAGTTTCTAAAACTGTTTGAATGGTGTCTGTGAGTATAACAGAACTCAAATGGCAGGTCAAAACCTGAGAGATTCCTTTACAGGAAGTGGCCTGTCTGACCATTTCTTGAACTTCTTTTCCATCTCTATCTTTTACTAAGGATCTCTGCTCTAACGTGACACTTCCTACGTCGTCCATAGGCGCTCAGAGCCCGGGAAAAAACAGAATGTCGTCATCCCAGCCCCAGGCTGAAACACATTATCGCCTTTCTCAAGTGGCCCATCAAGGGACACTGGGCTTAGGCGCGTGACCCGACCGCCCCCGCCTTTGTGATTTTTTCCTCTGTTTGCCGAAAAGGAGATTCCCTGTCGGAATATTATCGCTTTTCTACGAGAAAAATGGCGTAAAAATTGATTTTAAACAGCGGTTGACATGCTTAGAAGTACGGTAATGGAATATTTAGAATTTTATTGTCACGAATTGCGCCATGCGCACGACCCTTCTTTACCATTTCGGATAGTGTCTGGAACGCACGAACAAAACGCCGCTATTCGGATATAACGATGGATTATTTTGGACCAAACCAACATTTGTTATTGAAGTAGCAGTCCTGGGAGTGCATTCTGACGAAGACAACAAAAGGTAATCAAACTTTTATAATAGTAAATATGATTATGGTGAGTGCTAAACTTGCCGGGTGTCTAAATAGCAAGCCCATGATGCCTGGGCTATGTACTTAGAATATTGCAAAATGTGCTTTCACCAAAAAGCTATTTTAAAATCGGACATATCGAGTGCATAGAGGAGGTCTGTATCTATAATTCTTAAAATAATTGTTATGCTTTTTGTGAACGTTTATCGTGAGTAATTTAGTAAAATGTTAGCGAATTCCCCGGAAGTTTGCTAGTATGCTAGTTCTGAACGTCACATGCTAATGTAAAAAGCTGGTTTTTGATATAAATATGAACTTGATTGAACAAAACATGCATGTATTGTATAACATAATGTCCTAGGGTTGTCATCTGATGAAGATCATCAAAGGTGAGTGCTGCATTTAGCTGTCTTCTGGGTTTTGGTGACATTATATGCTGGCTTGAAAAATGGGTGTCTGATTATTTCTGGCTTGGTACTCTGCTGACATAATCTAATGTTTTGCTTTCGTTGTAAAGCCTTTTTGAAATCGGACAGTGTGGTTAGATTAACGAGAGTCTTGTCTTTAAATAGCTGTAAAATAGTCATATGTTTGAGAAATTGAAGTAATAGGATTTTTAAGGTTTTGAAAATCGCGCCACAGGCTTAAAGTGGCTGTTACGTAGGTGGGACGAATTCGTCCCGCCTAGCCCAGAGAGGTTAACGAGAGTCTTGTCTTTAAAATGCTGTAAAATAGTCATATGTTCGAGAAATTGAAGTAATAGCATTTCTAAGGTATTTGAAAATCGCGCCACAGGATTCAACTGGCTGTTACGTAGGTGGGACGATTTGGTGCCACCTAGCCCTGAGAGGTTAAACTACTGGCACACAGCTCGGACACCCATGCATACCCCACAAGACATGCCACAAGAGGTCTCTTCACAGTCCCCAAGTCCAGAACAGACTATGGGAGGCACACAGTACTACATAGAGCTATGACTACATGGAACTCTATTCCACATCAAGTAACTGATGCAAGCAGTAAAATTAGATTTAAAAAACAAATAAAAAAACACCTTATGGAACAGAGGGGACTGTGAAGCAACACAAACATTGGCGCATACACACTCACGCACACACGATAACATATAACTATACATTGTGGTGTCTTTGGCATCATTAAAACTGAAGACACATTTATCAAATAACTCTCTGTAATTATTATTACGCGATTAAACTGATTAATCGTGTAACTGTAATTAATTAGGAAGTCGGGGCACCAAGGAAAATATTCAGATTACAAAGTTATAATTTTACTAATATAACTTTCAGATATCATAATATCTGCTCAATTAGTCTTCAGATTAATGATGTATTCTTTACCTCGTCAGTCTCATTCCAAAAGTCGTAAATTGTTGGTTATCTGCACGAACCCAGACTTCACTATGAGTCATCCATACATCAATTGTCTTAAAATCATTTATTTACTAACTAAGTAATTCACAGAAATGCATAACAAACAGTAGATATGGTTACAAGGAAATGATAGGAGATGGCGGCTTGTTAGACAAAAGGGGAGTGGGGGAGGCTGAGAAGACACTACAGAGTTGATAATTATAACAATTGAAACGCTAATCCTTTGCACATGAACGCTCACTCATTCAAGAACAATTGCAATCAATATATATATTTACGCTCAGTGTGTCGTCGGGATCTTTGTTGAAAAGTTTGTTTCTGTTGTAGAGTTTTGTCCTCGCGTTCTCTCTCTCTCTCTCTCTCTCTTGGTTAGGATGGGTAGTTCAGAGTGACATTCATTAATGTCGTTATAGGACAGATGTTTCGGCGGTCTCCGCGTTCAATGATACCGAATTCCTAGCTGCAGACTAGTAATTAATATCAAAGACTTGTTATTATTCTGTCGGTATCGATAGTCTAAGAGTTTAACCACGTGGTATGGTTAAAGTTCAGTAAGAGGAATGCATGGTCAAACCTTCAGCCAACTCGTAATGGAGGTAGACTCGGTCTGGTGATAGAAAACCCTGGTGGGGTTTTTATTCGGAATAGCAGGAAAAGGCTGTGTCATGATGCCAGGTCCTGTCTGTTCATGGGAGCGTGCCCATGACTTAGTGAGACTTTAAACAGAAATACAATTCTCTCACATTAACATCATTACATAGCATCCCATCATATCCCAAATAGCTACATCCTTATTCATTCATTTTATACAACCATTAGATGTAAGTCTCATAACTGAGGCTATTATATAAACAGCGCAATGGTAATATGGCCGTATTGTCTCTCAGGAGTCTCACAAAATTGTACCTAATGGACCAGCTCGTAGCTGGATTCTTCACCGATCTTTTATACCTTCTCCAGAACATAAATGTTGTTTTGTTCTCCAGTCCTGTGAGGTGGAAGAATCCCTTGGTTCTTTCTATGAAACCCACTCTCTCTTTATACTGTGGCCATGAGGCAGGACATTTTCTTAGGAATTTACGACCGCTCTCACAGAGCCTGGGTGGGGGAGACAGAGGTAGGGGATGGTGCATAGAAAACCCAAAGAGGGCAACGTCATGACAACATACACATGGATTTAGTACTGTAGATATGTGGTAGGGGCCTGAGGGCACACAGTGTGTTCTGAAATCTGTGAATGTATTGTAATGTTTTAAAATTGTATAAACTGCCTTAACCTCTATGGGCTAGGTGGGACGCTAGCGTGCCACCCGTGGTGCACTCCATCAACAGCAGGTGCATTTCAAGAGCGGCAAATTTGAATCCAAATAAATGTCAAAATTCTAATTTTTCAAAAATACAACTATTTTACACCATTTGAAAGATAAACATCTCCTTAATCTAACCACGTTTTACGATTTCAAAAAGGTTTTACGGCGAAAGCATAAATTTAGAGTATGTTAGGACAGTACATTTACAAGAGTTGTGTGTAATGTTTTGTCAAGTCAAAGACAGGGTCACCAAAACCATAAAACCAGCTAAAATGATGCACTAACCTTTTACAATCTCCATCAGATGACACTCCTAGGACATTATGTTAGACAAAGCATGCATTTTTAGTTCTATCAAGTTCATATTTATATCCAAAAACAGCGTTTTACTATGGCATTGATGTTGAGGAAATCGTTTCCCTCCAATAACCGGCAGTCAAGTCAGCGTCACAAATTAAATAATTAAAATTAGAAAACATTGGTAAAATATTATATTGTCATTTAAAGAATTATAGATTTACATCTCTTGAACGCAATCAACTTGCCAGATTTAAAAATAACCTTACTGGGAAATCACACTTTGCAATAATCTGAGCACTGCGCCCAGAAAAATACGCGTTGCGATACAGACTAGACGTCATGTTGGGGAGATCTAAAATCGAAAATACTATGTAAATAATCCATTACCTTTGATTCTCTTCATCAGATGTCAATTCCAGGTATCACAGGTCCATAACGAATGTAGTTTTGTTCAAAAAAGCTCATCATTTATGTCCAAAAATCTCCGTCTTGTTCGCACATGATCTAAGCCAGCCGGACTTCTCGTCATGAACGAGGGGAAAAAATATATTTCCGTTCGTTCAAACATGTCAAACGTTGTATAGCATAAATCATTAGGGCCTTTTTTAACCAGAACATGAATAATATTCAAGGTGGACGAATGCATACTCTTTTATAACGTATTGGAACGAGGGTACCCAACATGAACTCGCGCGCCAGGTGTCTAATGGGACATCATCGTTCCATGGCTCTTGTTCGGTCAGATCTCCCTCCAGAAGACTCAAAACACTTTGTAAAGGCTGGTGACATCTAGTGGAAGCAATAGGAAGTGCCAAAATATTCCTAAACCCCTGTGTTTTTCAATGGGATAGGTTTAAAGTCAATACAACACATCAGGTATCCACTTCCTGTCAGAAAATGTCTCAGGGTTTTGCCTGCCAAATGAGTTCTGTTATACTCACAGACACCATTCAAACAGTTTTAGAAACTTTAGAGTGTTTTCTATCCATATATAATAAGTATATGCATATTCTAGTTACTGGGTAGGATTAGTAACCAGATTAAATCGGGTACATTTTTTTTATCCAGACGTGCAAATGCTGCCCCCTAGCCCTAACAGGTTAATTTTGCTGGACCCCAGGAAGAGTAGCTGCTGCTTTGGCAGCAGCTAATGGGGATCCATAATAAATACAAACAGGACAAGTCTAACAGTTACTTATACTCAGACAGACCTACCTGTAAAATACTTTTTCATTTCACAAGCTCCCTAAACAGCAACTCCATAAATTCACAACAAAAAATGTCACAACTCTTTCAAATGTTCAAACACATTCCACAGTTCAACAAGGATCACAAGAGTGTTGCATACACAACAGTGTCATCACCATACAGAGTGGTTCAACTACTTGTACGTCGGCCTGTGATCTCTCGTTGAGCACCACCATTAAAGCATTCAACTGTTTTTTATGTTCCGCAGCCTTCCGCTTGTAGACATGCAGCAGAGCCTTCTGATTCTGGGTAATGGCGTCCATTTCCAATTGATTCATCTTCTTTATCTCCTCGATCTCTTGTCTCATTAGCTCAGCCTTCTCCGGGAGATCTTCCTGCTCCTGCATCCTGCGGTCCAGGGTCCTGTCGAACTCCTGCTGCTGTTGCTTCCTCTCCTTCTCCATCTTCTTTTTCATCTCCTTCAAGTACTTCTCCTGGCCCTTGCCAATGTTCTCAATTCTGCGCTCTATCTCTGCTTTTTGCTCCTTGAATGCTGCCTTCTCCTGCTCCAGCTCAGCTGTTTTCTTCTTCTCAGCTGGAAGAGCCAAGGAGAGGGATAAATAAGTAGGAAAACTCGACCACTCATTTTCTCATACAGATTCATACACATTAAAACCCTCTAGAGTCTATTGGCACAACAGTGTCAATCTAAGTAACATAATAAAAAAATACAGATTAAAATCTGTCAGTTAAAGCTAGAGATATGTATATTTGCATCGGTTGCGTCTCAATCCACCACATCCACCTATGTCGCCGTTCTGCATCAGAAGGTAGAAAGGGGCAGATCTACTGCGCTGTTTGTCAGACCAGGAGACATCCGGCAAATCGTAAATCAGAGATTAAGTAATCATTCAAAAATCAGGTTAAACACTATTATTTAGGCTTGCCATAACAAAGGGGTTGAATACTTACTGACTCAAGACATTTCAACTTGTAATGTTTAATTAATTCGTAACCCATGTTAAAACCATAATTCAACTTTGACATTGTGTGTAGGCCAGTGACAAAACATCTGAATTTAATCCATTTTAAATTCAGGCTGAAACACAGCAAAATGTGGAAAAAGTCAAGGAGTGTGAATACATTCTGAAGGCTCTGTAAATAAAATCTGATTTGCTTTGATTTTAATTCTTCCTTCAAAATAGTAGAAACTAACTAAATGCTTATTGGTCAAATCTGCTATTTACATGTTCTAGTCGGCCACCAATAATACAATCCAATTTGGATATATTTGGTTATTTTTACTCCATAATACATAGAAGTTGTCATTTTGGGCAGGGCCTGTCATTACGGCGGGGCCACTGGTCTTATTTGCATCTTCCGAATGTTAGCCTACCACAGTAGATTTTATAATTTTATAATTGGAAGTAAAAAAAAGATTGAGGTGTGGCTTACCTTGGATTTTTTTCTCATTTTCCGTCAGTTTTTTGTCAGCTTGCAGGATGGAGTTGGACTCTGCACTCTTTCCCTTCAGGAACTGCTCCAGAACCTCCTCAGCCTGCAGAAAACATGCCTTTTAGATATTTGCATTGATTTTGATTCAAACCGTAACCAGGTGACTGAGATTAGTTGAAATGTTTAATTGGTCATTACTGACTAATGATGGATGTTTTTGATTCTCTAATACACAACGTTGTTGATGTTGTTTGGATTCTAGCTCTTACTCTGACTCCTTTGTTGGGCTCAGCCCGGTACTGTGCCACTATGTTGTCATGGTGATTGCAGTAAAGCTCATAGCCTCCTGGTGTGGCGTACGTCCCCTCCTTCATCCCCTGATCCATCTGAGCAGACAGATTCTCCAGAAGGGCCTTGCACTTATTCTCTGAGGCATCCTTGTTTTGTTTGAAAAGGTCGGCGAAGTGGTTACTAATGGCCTCCTAAAAGATTTATTGGGAATTTTCAGAATCAGGTGTGTAGAATAAGATAAAAGATCAGACAATTATAGAAAGACAGTTCTAGAAAAGGTTTATTGCAGCATGCTAACATTGGAGAATACAGTATACACCAAATGAGAAACACAGCAGCTATAAGTCCACCTCGATACAATAACACATTGCAGATCAGAATGTTCTCTAAGAAGCAACATTTTATAGAGTACAAGGTCAGGTTGACCTTCAGCTGACACCAGCTTCAGACATGTAAACCCAGTTATGAACTGACACTAGCTTCAGACATGTGAACCCTGGTATGAACTGACACTAGCTTCAGACATGTGAACCCTGGTATGAACTGATACTAGCTTCAGACATGTGAACCCTGGTATGAACTGACACTAGCTTCAGACATGTGAACCCCAGTATGAACTGACACTAGCTTCAGACATGTGAACCCCGGTATGAACTGACACTAGCTTCAGACATGTGAAGCCCGGTATGAACTGATACTAGCTTCAGACATGTGAACCCTGGTATGAACTGATACTAGCTTCAGACATGTGAACCCTGGTATGAGCTGATACTAGCTTCAGACATGTGAACCCTGGTATGAACTGACACTAGCTTCAGACATGTGAACCCTGGTATGAACTGACACTAGCTTCAGACATGTGGACCCTGGTATGACCTGACACTAGCTTCAGACATGTGAACCCTGGTATGACCTGACAGTAGCTTCAGACACGTGAACCCTGGTATGAACTGATACTAGCTTCAGACATGTGAACCCTGGTATGAACTGACACTAGCTTCAGACATGTGAACCCTGGTATGAACTGAAACTAGCTTCAGACATGTGAACCCCGGTATGCCAATAGTGATTAAGGGTTACATATTGGCTCCATATCTATTTAAGGCTTTTATTCAATATTGTGTTCTTTTTAATCCAAGATTAAAAATCTAATCTGAGCAGGGATTTTCACAGTAGTGTTATTTTGTCTACAGAAGTTAATTGATTGAGGAATTGCACTGATTGGTCATATTCCACCTGGTGTCCTTGGATCCTACTGGTGTTACTGTCGCTGGTGATTATCATTTTGTTGCATCAGCTAATCAATCATTTGTTCTATTGAATGGCCTTGACGATGTTAAAAATGCATTGTGTGTACCAGGCACAGATCTCAAATGATGACTCTTACCACCAGAGCTTTCAAGAACTCCTCATTTTCGTCTTTGAAAGATCGCTTCATGAACGTCTGTGTGGCCTCGGTCTCTGAGCGAAGGTGGTTCTCTGACAGCTGATTGATGTCCACCGGGAATAAGGCCTTCACATCCTCCATTCCCTTCTGGTACACCGCCAGGCCCTCATCCACAGCAGCCTGGTTCTCAATTTTAGCCATGGCCAGCACCGCATTCTCCAGACAGGGCACATTGCCTTTGGCTATGGTCTCCACATAGGTGGTGACCAAGTGCCCCAGCACTGCAATCAGACAGGTCGGAGGAAAAATGTGAATGTTTGAATTTAGTGGCACAATACAATTCAGAATCAATATGTGTATCCATTTTCACATACTGTACTGTAGGTAGATGTCTGACTCACTCTCTCCGGTCAATGTGTGTCCCCCTATAACAGTCTTCATACGGCTTTCCTGGTAAATGAAGCTGCAGAAAGTATCTACGACCTCTCTGAAACTTTCAGAAAGCTCAGCCTCGTCCATGGAGTCCAGTCGGTGCATGTTGTCAGGAGTTGTAGGGGAGGGGAACACAAAACACTTGCGTGAGGGGAAGAATTTCCGGATGCACTCTCGCGGAACGTTGTAGTCATTGATCTTTTTACCATAACCTGAAAGATAACATTGGCATTACTGGATTTTATAGTACAAGCAGATCTTGGGTACGTCCAAATAATATCTCCTTTCTCCTCCAACCTATCAAGAGCTCTTACAGCATGAACTGGCATGTTGTCAACCGAATCAAAGGATCAGAGAATTAATCTAGTACTGAAAGCATAAGCTACAGATAGCTAGCGCTGCAGTGCATGAAGTGTGGTTAGTAATTGACTCAAAGAGAAAGACAATAGTTTAACAGTTAACAAATTAATCTCTTTAAAAATGAAGGAGAAGCGAAAGAGTGTATATTTTGTTGTATTTTTTCCACTTTCACTTAGCTAGTGAATGCAGCTAGTTAGTTTAGCCTACTCAAACAGCCGGCTAAAACAAAGAGGGATGCTATGGTACCTAGCTGAATGTCTATCCAACACTGGAACTCTTCCAAGGTAAGATTTTGGTTTTACTAATTTATTGCCACTGGGGCCCGCCGGTTTAACTGCTAAACTGCTTGCTGACTGTTAACTGTAACGTTCCTGTAGGAATGTAGCGGGTTTGGAAACACCTTACTTCTATTAGCTATGTTGACTATGACGTTAGCTAATATGGTGACAATGATGTAGACTGTGTGTAGTAGTTAGCAGTTATGATATGAAGGTTTGGCTTGGATTTTTTTTTTGTCTGGTCACAGACAGCTGATGTGTTGTGCACTGAAGTCTACAAGTGAAGGGAAAAGGTGAGAGGAGGAGAGAGTGTAGACGTGAGAAGGAATTATATATATATATGAGCAAAATGATCATGCTGTTTGTATGTGGCTGCGATGAAAGTGAACTGTGTTTGCGTGTGATCAGGGGTGTATTAATTCCGCCGATTCTGTTGAAAAACATTTCTTAAGCTTTCTGCCAATATGAGATATGTCTCCTGGGAAATGTTCTTGTTATTTACAACCTCATGCTAATCGTATTAGCCTACGTTAGCTCAACCGTCCCATGGAAGGGACACCGATCCTGAAGAAGTAATTAAACTGGGTGAATGGAATATGAATGACAGTCATCCAATATGCTGTAATAGAAATAAGGCCATGTTCATGAAAAAATATATAATCCTCCCTCATCTTAAACGTCACCGACCGCCGCTGTTTCATTCATCTGCTGGCTCTTATATGTAACCTCACATTGAAGTGTTTTACCATGCTCTTTTCAGGACAACCATGTCTACATGTAGAACAACAATTTGACATAAAGTGTTGCATTTGTGAGGTTTATTGCAAATGTAAAAAAATAAAAAACACGGTCCGCCTTAACAGAAACCTGATTAAAATGAATTTATAAAAATGCTGTAAGTCCAGAAATTGTTTGCTTGGTGGGAAATTAATATCCAACTACCCAGTGATAACTGTGTGGAGTTTGTGACAGCAACTATGTGATCTTATTACAGTATTATAGACACTATGTCCTGGGATTTCCTATGATCATCTATGTAGAAGAACCCCTTACAGTATTATAGACACTATGACCTGTGATTTCCTATGATCTTCTATGTAGAAGAACCCCATACAGTATTATAGACACTATGTCCTGGGATTTCCTATGATCTTCTATGTAGAAGAACCCTTTAGCTTCTAACGACTCTTGTGTAGCTTACATGTGTGTGTTTGTGAGTGTCTCAGCTTTTCATATTGGGGTCATAATAGTCTGTAGCTCAAACTGTTCGGACATTACAGACGTTTTTTGTGAGTTCTGTTTTCGGGATCCGCCCTTGTCACACAAACTCCACTCTATCTCAGCCCCCACACAGGTTAATGGTTGGTATCTGCGGATACAGAAGGAATAGACGAATCCGATGCAAAAAAATACGTATGTAGCTCAACACACAATGTTTAAAAGGGGTTGAAGGTAATAAATCACGCCGGTGTGATTGTGGGACTCAAAGGGAGTCCCTACCCGAGCCCCTAGCAGGGCTCCTGTGCGCTCTGTCGTCAGTTAGGGTGAGGCTACTTGAAGAGAGAGGGCGGCCAGATTTTGTGGGTACCCTCTGCTGCCTGTGTCTGCCTCGGTCAAGCACCGTTTGCCTCTATTCCCAGACATGTTGATGAACGGTCCGGTCCCACCCCAGTAAACCGTTTCCTACTTGGACTTTCGAGACTGGGCTAGCTAAACAAGCACTGCATATAACTAGCTATTCCTACCTGCCCACGGTGGAGTTGCTGGGGTAGCTCTCTTGTTAAGAATACATAGCGTAAAGTTGCTTGGTTATTCTAAATAGATACTTCGGTCAAAGATGCTAGCTAGCCTACCTTGTCAAAGCCCTTTTTGCTTCACGCAGGTTATACAGTTTCATAGAAGCACTACGTATGTTGGAAGCTTGTCTGTGTTTAATGTTCCACCCTTTGTTACCCCACGTTCCACGGTGTCAATGGGGTTCAGGGGCTAAATCAATCTCTCCAGGGTGAGAGTGAGAAGTTGGGTATTTGTCCACAAAGGGGCGCCCCTCCCCCATAGGTGGCTCATTACTGAGATTCATTGCTGATCCCTGCCTGTAGATCACTGGTCTCTGGTGTCTAGTGATACAGGTTATGGTCTCTATAGGTGATTAGTTGTTGGTAGCGGAGTTGAGGGAACGAGCAGGGTTGGACACTATTATCCCACACAAAGTCTCTGTGGTTCATATGAGCCCCTAAATGAGCTGTCTGTCTCCAGCTCAACACTTTTCATTCCTGGGAATAAGATTCAATTACGATTCGCCCCGGTCTGTTACAACAGCTGTCTGTCCCATTCCCAGCTATGTTACAAGGTATTTTGTCGCCAGTACCTATGACTGGTCGGTAGGGTAACCACCATGATAAGGCTTTTTCCCTAGGTCTGTTTGTAAAGCATGCGTTCCAGCGCTGGGTGCCAGCCGGTTGCCAGAATGCATCTTACCACCTAAACCGAGTGAGGCTCGTCACTGATCGCCGGAGCCTGTGTACCCAGAGAGGACCAGGCTTTAGGCAAACCTTGGCACATGAACACAGGTTTTTCAACTGAGTTCCACAGTGTTCACAGGTGTAAAAAGTGTTGTGTCTCCCACATATGAGTTAGATGAAGTGTCCCATCTCCACGTTCAGACACACAATTGTCAAGAGTGGTGGAAGAATCTCTCCAAGCCCCAGGATTTCATTGTCAGGCATGATTGTAGATCCTTCAACCGAAGGCAGGAGAGTGCGACTCCCCATAGTATGTTGTTCTCCTTCAGGGAACAGTAGTTTTAGTCATAACGCTACGCTTTGCATCATACCGTGGTATATTGTCTGATATACACACAGCTGGAATGCTGTTTATGTCAATCAGCATCTAGGTCTCAAACTACCTTGTTTATAATAATCAAAATCACCTTTCTTGAGTTGCAGGGAATTCTCCAGATACTGGTCTGGAGTGATTTCTCCGCCGTCGATCTCGAGCTTTAGAGTGAAATCTCTGACGGTCCACACAAAATTAGGAAAGAACTGCATAAACTGTGTGCCCTCTTCTTCCTCCTC
Source organism: Salmo salar (assembly GCF_965601325.2). Taxonomy (NCBI): domain Eukaryota; kingdom Metazoa; phylum Chordata; class Actinopteri; order Salmoniformes; family Salmonidae; genus Salmo; species Salmo salar. The sequence continues at coordinate 52,929,313 of NC_138311.1, read as the reverse complement.
ATTGTCAGTGGTAGACTTCACCTTGATCGTCTCTGTCAGCTCGTTCACATATCTATAGGACCGGTTGAGGATCGATACAGGAGTTCCAATAGCTCATGGCAATGTCATGCACAGTTTGTGTACATGGACTTGCATTTCAGGGAAGTTACAAACAAGCAAAAAAACAAACAAAACAAGTAATTATCAGTTTAGATTTAAATTGACACAGTAACGTCATTTGCTTGAAAGTCACAGACATTGCTTTTAGTCAACACCAGCTCTTCATGTTCACTAAAGCTAAGAATCAATCAGGGGAACCGGCATCCTGAGATTTCTCAAGCCCTTTACCGTTTCCAGAGAAGTAAATTACTACGTAGTACTGATAAACACGACATATGCAACTTGCATATAGCATATTTAATTAAATGAAACATATTTAGTTGGTACATTATTAAAATTTAAATTCTCTACCATATCAATGATTAGGTCTAGCCTACAATTAAATAATGTTAAAAATATACATACAAATTCATGAAAATGTCCATCACAATTAGCTAGGCTACCACTAATATGGCTGAGAAGATTGTCAAAAGCCTAACAAACAAACTATCATATCAAATACCACAACAGATTATGTCCACAAGATGCCACAGAATGGAGCCAAATGTTGACCCAAAAGGATACTGAAGCATCTCCACAGCATCATTGTCGATGGTCCCTCGACTGTTGTAGACCAGAGTACTGCTTAACAGAATGGCCAGGGAGAAGATCCAGGCATCATTCTTAGAATCCCCCTGAAACAAGTATGACGACATGTATTGGATCTCTGACTCAGTAATCATCTCATTTAAATGATGAGTGTGCAGATATGTGTTCACTGTGCTTGGTTAGTAATCTAAGAGGAATATGAATATGGAAGAGGAATATGAATATGAACGTGGATTGGTAAGAGATTGAACTTTGACCCCCCCCCCCCCACCTTCTCCACGTCCCCCAGCCCCTCTGTATCCAGCAGCACCAGGGTGTGGTCTGTTTTTTCAGGATGAGGGACACACCACATCCAGATGCCCTTAGTCTTGGACTGGATGGTGGCTCCAAGGGCAAAACCTAAATCAACAGAGATTATTGAGGACATTTACAGTATAAATATTAAACCAGCCTATAACACTGTTACAGAGCTGGACCAGAGCTACTGCAGACCAGAACTAGCTAGCTACTAGCTACGCCTTAGACCAGAGTTAGTTAGTACGGATGAGAACTAGTGCAGGCCAGAACTAGCTAACTACTAGCTACGCCGTGGACCAGAGTTAGTTAGTGCGGACCAGAATTATTGCGGACCAGAACTAGCTAGCTACTAGCTACGCCCTGGACCAGAGTTAGTTAGTGCAGACCAGAGCTAGTGCAGACCAGCGCTAGCCAGCTACTAGCTACACCCTAGACTAGAGTTAGTTTGTGTGGACCAGAGTTGGTGCGGACCAGAACTAGCTAGCTACTAGCTATGCCCTGGACCAGAGTTAGTTAGTGCGGACCAGAACTAGCTAGCTACTAGCTATGCCCTGCACCAGAGTTAGTTAGTGCGGACCAGAACTAGCTAGCTACTAGCTACGCCCTGGACCAGAGTTAGTTAGTGCGGACCAGAACTAGCTAGCTACTAGCTACGCCCTAGATCAGAGTTAGTTAGTGCGGACCAGAACTAGTGTGGACCAGCGCTAGCTAGCTACTAGCTACGCCCTTGACCAGAGTTATTTAGTGCGGACCAGAACTAGTGTTGACCAGAACTAGCTAGCTACGCCCTAGACCAGAGTTAGTGCGGACCAGCGCTAGCTAGCTCCGAGCTCTTACTAGTGCTGGTCAACAGTATAGCGGGGGGAGGGTGGCGGGTGACTCTTAGCTTTAATTTAAGCGTATTTTCCTCCATATTAGGTGAACTGTTTAGAAATTGTTGCACCTTTTGTACATATTACATATTTTAGGGGACCAAAAATACTGGGACAAATTCACTTAGAAATGAATGGTAAATAATGTATTGTCATATTTGAGTCACTTTTGTTGTAAATAAGAATACGCATAGTTACGCAAAGTCCTGAATGAATCGTGAATAATGATGAGTGAGAAAGTTCATACCTCCAAGACATGCTAACCTCTCACCATTACAATAACAGTGGAGATTAGCATTATATATCATACCCCCAAGACATGCTAACCTCTCATCATTACAATAACAGGGGAGGTTAGCATTTTATATCATACCCCCAAGACATGCAAACCTCTCACCATTACAATAACAGTGGAGATTAGCATTTTATATCATACCCCCAAGACATGCTAACCTCTCACCATTAAAATAACAGGAGAGGTTAGCATTTTATATCATACCCCCAAGACATGCTAACCTCTCATCATTACAATAACAGGGGAGGTTAGCATTTTATATCATACCCCCAAGACATGCTAACCTCTAACCATTAAAATAACAGGGGAGGGTTAGCATTTTATATCATACCATCAAGACATGCTAACCTCTCATCATTACAATAACAGTGGAGATTAGCATTTTATATCATACCCCCAAGACATGCTAACCTCTCATCATTACAATAACAGGGGAGGTTAGCATTTTATATCATACCCCCAAGACATGCTAACCTCTCACCATTACAATAACAGTGGAGATTAGCATTTTATATCATACCCCCAAGACATGCTAACCTCTCATCATTACAATAACAGGGGAGGTTAGCATTTTATATCATACCCCCAAGACATGCTAACCTCTCACCATTACAATAACAGGGGAGGTGAGCATCTTTCTGTCACTGTACCAATACTTTGTTAGCTCACTGTACATATACTGTATATGAACATATACTGTACATATATTTTTGTAACTCAGTCAGGGTCTTAACTTACTATTGAGAGTCAGAAAAGCAGAATACACAAAGTGCAATTTCAAAATGCGTTGGTGCATCAGCAGTTTCCCTCTTGTTACTGTACGTAATTCACTCAATTAACCCATGTCAGCTTTTACTGGCTCAATGGAAAGGGAAAGGGGGATACCTAGTCAGTTGTACAACTCAATGTATTCAACTGAAATGTGTCTTCCTTATTTAACCCAACCCCTCTGAATCAGAGAGGTGCAATCAACACCAAATGGACCCAAATTTAAGTTTAATTTAAGAACAATGTAGTTACACAGGATTTACTTGTAATTATCATGTAGCAACTTATTGTAAAGTGAAACCCAGTAGTATGGTATTTTAAATTCTATACTAGTTACAATGTAAAATTTGCAGATAATAGGCTAATGAGGTGAAATTAGGAGACAATAAAACATTAAGTATAATATTACCATATATATTATATATAATATATATATTATTAGTAGTATTACTTTATAACAATCTTTAACAACCAAGTCTGTAATTACAATGTTGTTACATGGGACACACATGTATTTAAAATGTACTTACTCATCAGCAAGCTATTTAATGTAAAGTGAGGTGACATTTTTAATTACTATGTAGTTACAATGTAACAACGTTTGCAGACAACAGACTAACTAGGAGAAATTAGAAGACAGGAGAACATTTTTCAGTTTGACTTCTCTTTAAAGGATTTCAAGGATGAGAAAGTAATTTCAGAAGCTAGCATATTTCATTATATACCAAAAACAGCTGCAAATTCCAACAAAACCACATCATGTTTTTAAGTTCTAGTTCCTTGCCTTGTCTAACAACACTATCATTAATCTAATACATTTTGTGGTTCAGAGTGCAGTATTTATTTGGGTTCATAAGGGAGATGGAGAGGACAGGTTATTATTGTGACCATGGTGATTTCAATACTTTTGTTTAAATCTGTCCAAAGTAGAGAACTTTCCAGACCGTAAGTGGTCTTGTTTCACAACATGTAATGAGGACATGAAGAAGGGGTCCTTATGGTAAAGCTGACCCTGCTCATTCCTGATTCATTTAGGATTTTTAGAAAGATCTGAGTTGACCAAAATTCTGCACAAGTTTTTAAGGAATCACAGTTTTGGGAGAAATATTCCTTGACGTCACAGAGGGCTATTGTAAGGAACTATATGAGGTCATTTTTTTCAGGTAATATTAATTTTTTACATTTTTGCAACAACTGTTTGGGAGAGTTTGAAATTGTGATCATTTCCTCATGACATTGGCATTTCTGTGCATGGAAATTAATAAAGTAAAAAAAATATTTTATATATATATATATGTATATTTATATATATATATATCTTTCTACGGTTATTACTGTGTAGCTACAGAGATTTAGGGGAAACTTAATGTACAGTGTTACCAAAAAAGACTGATGATGTCCAAACCTGTTTGTAAAGAAAGATATATTTGTCTCTCACCACTTCTCTTCTGAGCCAGCTTGTTCATGAGGTAGGACTTGCCGGTGCGATACAGCCCGACCACAGACACAACTACGACTTTCTGTTTCAGTCCCATCAGGTAGTCGATGGCCTCTGGTTCTATGCAAAGCTCTCCGTCGGCGTTTTTAACGAGGCACATTGGGGAGTCCATGGTCAAGTGGCTTCACAAGATCGCTTCAAAGTAAATGGTTGATACAAGTTCATCATCATTAATACTTATTTTACCTCTATGATGCTATTCCTTGTCGTGTCAATAGCGAAATACAACACATTTTGTCATCATGAACCATTTTACTTCCAATAATGATCTGTAACAATAATAAAAAGTAAATAGTTAGACAGCATCTTAAGGCGAAATTCTAATGCAGGGATCTCCTGCTCCAGTAGTGACTGGTTCTATAGGCTTGTATTGTAATCCAGCACTAACATGCCTGATTCAAAATATCAAGGTCCAGACTGAAGATCATCATTAGTTGATAATTTGACACAGGTTTGTTATTGCTATTTGTGTTTGTCTGCAAGAGTGACAATAAAACATGAGAACAATTCTACAGCCAAATCAGGGTGGAGCAGATGATATAGATAAACTCTGAAAAATATTGATGATGAAGGAACGCCTGGGGTGAGAAATTTTATAAATGTCTCTTCATATTTATACAACGATCAGAGTTTTTCAGTTTGGTAGTTTAGTGCAAACAATACGAAAGTGGTCGCTGAAATCATTTTAAAAGACATCACAGGCCAAGAGTTTGAATACCTATGCGCTTGGAAATCAGAAGAGACAGGAAGTCAGGCTTGATACTCACATATACTCGTAGTTTCGCTGAGAGTCAAGTATCCTCTGCAATGATGGCAAAAGCACTAAGCTGCAGGCTATTTAAAGTCTGCAGACACTGAAAGTGAAAGTAGCATCCTATCTGATGAACTCTTTCATGACCTAAGTACGACAAGAATCCATCATAACAGGAACTGCTGTGGGAAAGTACCCCAGATTTCAAGGGCCTTGTAGTAATGGGGGGGTGCAGACATTTTTTTTTGCCCGTGCTACAGTACACTATTTTTGTGAGAAAATAAACCGTTTTTTTTTCTCCCAAAATATGAGTTATTTATGAATATATTTTGTTATTTATTTTGACTTTTCAGCACCCTACTTCCCACGGCAATGGTCCTAAGGTACTATGCCTTCTAACAAAAGGGTTTATCAAGAAAAAAGTCCTAAAGGATTCATTCAAGGCAGAAAGGAGATGGAGCACTCAACAAAAAAATGCAGAGATTAATTTCTTATTTGCTCAGTTTTAATCCATTGTTTGTGTCAAGAGAGGAGAGGTGAATAGTCTATAGTGCTAGTAAAACTAGAGTATAGACAGTAGGGGAAAAAGACCTGCGGTTATATCCATGGGGCGCAAACGTTCATTAAATATTGTCCGGTTGTAGGGTGGATGGGTGGCGGTCTGGTTGAATAAAGAGAAAATAACCCAGTAAAAATCCATAAATAAATCATCATTCTTGTGTAATTTATATCGGTTTTCTCTTTCATTATTTTTATCTATCTGGCATTAGTGTTTCAGCCTACATTTTAGGGCCTAATTTTACTCACACCAAATAGCCTACAAGCCATTCCCCAAATGCTTTTGTGAATGATTGATACGAGTTAATCCTCATTAATTAAATAATATTATATGTTTGAGTATTACATATTAAATGCCCAAAATAAATCGTAACTCTCTATTTCTTGTGCCAATTGCAAAATACAAGGCCTGGTGTTCACTATCAATGTCTTAACTTATTGGAGGCTTTTATTCCAACCAAGCACTAACACACTATTCAAGTATTTAAAGGACGACTGCACTTCCTAATTTGGCCTCGTTTTTCACCAATGCTCATTAACAAATGCTAGCGGCCATGACTGAAGCCAAACAAGAGTTGTCTTGGGGTGTGTTATGTTTGCCCATCATACCCAGGCAGGTACTGTTGTATGTCCTTCCTGAGTCACAGTAGCATCATAGCCAGTTCCTCAAAATAGTAACTTCCTCAAAATAATCAGAATGAATCTAAGATCAATCAAAAAATCTGTAATTCATTTATACTTTTTTAGAGCAGAAATCTTAGTTGCGCAATTTTACATCTAGCTAAGGTTTTCGGGGCAGTATTTCTCAAGTAAAATTATTTGCATGAAAAACTAGTCAGTGCACTGCATACAGTCTATGGAGTCAGGAAGTCTAGCCGTGCGCTCAGGACTGCTTTATGAGAAAAATAACATGTCTCCATCATAGTTATTAAAGAGGCACATTGGGGAATCCATCGTCAAAATCCATGGTCAGTCAGGAGGCTGAGGAAATTTGGCTTGGCCCCTAAGACCCTCACAAACTTTTACAGATGCACAATTCAGAGCATCCTGTCGGGCAGTATCACCGGCTGGTACTGCAACTGCACCGCCCGCAACCGCCCACCGGGGGCACACTGCCTGCCCTCCAGGACACCTACAGCACTCGATGTCACAGGAAGGCCAAAAAGATCATCAAGGACATCAACCACCCGAGCCACGGCCAGTTCACCCTGTTATCATCCAGAACAGGTGAGACTGAAAAGCAGCTTCAATCTCAATGCCATCAGACTGTTAAATAGCCATCGCTAGCCGGCTACCACCCGGTTACTCAACCCTGCACCTTAGAGGCTGCTGTCCTATATACATAGACATGGAATCACTGGCTACTTTAATAATGGAACACTAGTCACTTTAATCATGTTTACATACTGCTTTACTCATCTCATACGTTTGTACTGTATTCTATTCTACTGTATTTTAGTAAATGCCACTGAAGGGGTTAAGGTCCCAAAGACCCTCTCCATTATGTTTTTCTGCAGGCCTTATAATAAGATACTGTTGCTACGTGTCTAAAGCTCTGCAACTATACGTTGCACAAGATATCTTTATTAGTCTTTGTGGTTAAGCCCTGGTTGTTATGAGAGTGTGCTTGCAGGCTAGGTCTGAGTCAGACTGAAACTAGATATAGAGAAGTACCAACTGTCTTGTTTTGACATTTTGATCTTGTGTGGCAGTTGACAATGCTAATGAATTCAGAGAAGCTACTGTACTAGGTTGCCTTACAAGGTAACCTCAGCTTATTGATATACACATACATTGACGTAGGTGATCATACCAATAGGGAGTGATCACATGTATAAAATCAGCTGTGTCTTAAGGTGGGGTGCAGAACTTACTCTCAAACATGCGTGCTGTGTTTCCGTTGTCAACTTCTGTCTGCAATTGCATTAATAAAGGTTTAATTGATTTACTTAAAGAATATATTGTCTGATTGCACCAATAAGCCAATGATTGACAAGGAACAAGGAACCTACGCCGACACCACTCCGACATTGCTTGTCCTAATATTTATGCATTTCTTAATTATATTTATTGTGCAACCGGGTCCTGGACTTCCCAACGGGCCGCCCCAGGCGGAGAAGGTAGGAAACAACACCTCCGCTTCACTGATCCTCAACACATGCACCCCACAAGGGTGAGTGCTCAGTCCCCTCCTGTACTCCCTGTTCACCCATGATTGCGTGGCCATGCAAGCCTCCAACTCAATCATCAAGTTTGCAGAAAACACAACAGTAGTAGGCCTGATTACCAACATTGACTAGACAGCGTACAGGGAGGAAGTGAGGGCCCTGGCGGAGTGGTGCCAAGAAAATAACCTCTCCCTCAACGTCAAAACACGAAGGAGCTGATAATGGACTTCAGGGAACAGCAGAGGGAGCACGCCCCCATTTAGATCGACGGGACCGCAGTGGAGAAGGTGGAAAGCTTCAAGTTCCACTGCGTACACATCACTGACAATCTGAAATGTTCCACCCATACAGACAGTGTGGTGAAGAAGGCACAACAGTGCCTCTTTAACCTCAGGATGCTGAAGAAATTTTGGTTATGGCCCCTAAGACCATCACAAACTTTTACAGATGCACAATTGAGAGCATACTGACGAGTTGTATCACTGCCTTGTACGGCAACTACACCGCCCGCAGGGTTCTGCAGAGGGTGGTGCAGTCTGCCCAACACATCGCCAGAGGCACACTACCTGCCCTCCAGGACACCTACAGCACCCGATGTCACAGGAAGGCCAAAAAGATCATCAAGGACAACAACCACCCGAGCCACTGCCTGTTCACCCCGCTATCATCCAGAAGGCGAGGTCAGTACAGGTGCATCAAAGATGGGACCGAGAGACTGAAAAACAGCTTCTATCTCAAGGCCATAAGACTGTTAAATAGCCATCACTCTCTCTCTTTTTCTCTCCCTCTCTCTTTCTTTCCCCCTCCACCTTTCACAGAGAAGCTCGTCATATGGATATGACTTTGTTCCTGCCTTCTCTGGGCACTACGCCCTCTACGATGGTGAGTGACTTCAACCGTTAAAACTACCTCAAGCTGCGGACACATTTCTTTAGGTTGTTGGGTTGTAATTTGAAACACCAAAAGTTAATGTTTGTATGTAGGAGGAATGTAAATTATGGGGTCAATGGAGGGTGGATAAGAAGTACGGGCCTGGAAAATGACTAAGTAAGGGAAAAGGCAATCACGTGGTTGATAAGGGTGGATAGCTGTGGATTAGTGAGGAATGTGGGCCGAGATCAGGTCACATGAAGGCAGAAGGAACAGTTTCATTTCACACATCACTTAACTTCCTGCCTACAGTAGCAACAGAAAATGTAATGTTTAGACAAAAGGAGGAGACGCCAGCTAAAGGGGGTAAAAATACTGGTGCTGGTGGGAACATGTTTTTGTCTATGCAGCTTTTGGAGCCATTGAGTGAATAAACTTGGTTTGAGCTAGTTGTCCATTTAGTTTTTCAATCTGCTTGTCAGAACCTAACAAGGTTTTACGTGATGTCACTGTATTTGAGGTGTGTGGATACCTGATGTGTTGTATTGACTTTAAAGCTATCCCATTGAAAAACACAGGGGTTTAGGAATATTTTGGCACTTCCTATTGCTTCCACTAGATGTCACCAGCCTTTACAAAGTGTTTTGAGTCTTCTGGAGGGAGATCTGACCGAACAAGAGCCATGGAACGGTGTCCTTAACAAGGCCTAGGAGGCCCCGATAGTGTTCAAAAATCTCTCCAAATTGTCAAATGTTTTAAGCATCTTTATTTTCATGCATATAACTTGTCAAAACGTTTTTTTATTACCAAATTCATACTCTTTAGTGTAGACACCACACTCTAGCTTTCATTTGTGTTATAATAGTGATTTACAAATGAAAAAGTCAATAGTTCATTGCATATAGGCTAAATAATGAAAAATAATCAAATCCACAATTACATATTATAACACAAATGAAAGCTAGAGTGTGGTTTATATAGCCAAGGGGTGAATGCAAAAAGTTGTATATATATTAGGTTGTTTTAAGATCTTAGATTACATGTAAAAAAAAATAAACTCAATGCTGAATTTATACTCAGCCATACCTACCCTGGAAATTGCTGTTTCATATACAAGAGAGCCATAAGTTCACTACAACATTGCCCAACTCTTTCAAATGTTCAAACACATAACACACTGCACAGCTATCAGGTTACATAAGCACTCACTCCATAGAGTGAGAACATCCGGACAGGATGTACATAAATGGGCATAACAATGTGACACATAAAATAGGTCACCAATCACTTTTGGACACATGCCGTCTACTGTATTATCTCTTTTACACATTAACCACGTTTTATTTTACACACAGAGACTGATCATGTAGATCATATTCTTTGTTGTTTAATTAGTTATAACCTGAATTTCACCCTAGCAGGGATTTTTTTGCGTGTTTCAGTGCAAAAAAAAAGTGTCATCTTTTTGGGCCCTCACCAGTTTGCATCCCTGCACTATGCTTAAATATGGGGAGTGGTACTCAGTAATGTGTTGTATTGGATTTGCCCCAAACATTACACTTTGTATTCAGGTCAAAAAGTGAATTGATTTGCCATATTTTTTTGCACTACTACTTTAGTGTCTTGTTGCAAACAGGATGCATGTTTAGGAATATTTTTATATTTTTATTCCGTACAGGCTTCCTTCTTTTCAGTCTGTAACTACAGTGTTGTTGATCCATCCCCAGTTTTTTCCTATCAGAGCCATTAAACTCTGTAACAGTTTAAAAGTCACCATTGGCCTCATGGTGAAATCCCTGAACGGTTTCCTTTCTCTCCAGCATCTGAGTTAGGAAGGACGCCTGTATCTTTGTAATGAATAGGTCTATTGATACACCATCCAAAGTGTAATAACTTCACCATGCTCAAAGGGATATTCAATGTCTTTAAAACATATATATTAAGTTATCTACCAATAGGTGCCCTTATTTGCGAGGCATTGGAAAATCTCCCTAGTCTTTGTGGTTGAATCTGTGTTTGAAATTCACTGTTCGGCTGAGGGACCCTTACTTTTTTTTGTCCATGCAATTTATTATGTCACTTGAAGTCTCCTTTTATCTCCACTTCCTGTCTGAACAACATGCCCAAAGTAAACTGCCTGTTGCTCTGGCCCTGAAGCCAGGATATGCATATAATTGTTACCATTGGAAAGAAAACACTTTGAAGTTTGTAGAAATTGTAAAATATGTAGGAGAATATAACACAATAGATATGGTAGGAGAAAATCCAAAGAAAAACCAACCAGTATAAGGGCATACTCAATTCTAGCTCCCATGATGCAATTCCTATGGCTTTCACTGGGTGACATCAGTCTATGTTCAAGGTTTCAGGCTTGTAACTTTAAAAACGAGTTAGAAATTACAGTTTTAGTAAAGGGACATAGTCTTGTAAATCCGTGCTTGCGTGCGCCAAGAAGACAAGACGCACCTGCTAAAATCGGTTTCCTATTGAACATACTTCTTTCCGTAAGAAATATTATAGTTTGATTACATTTTAGGGTATCTGAGGAATATATAGAAACGTATTTTGACTTGTTGAAACAAAGTTTAGGGGTAGATTTTGGGATTCCTTTCTTTGCATGTTGAACGAGTGGATTACTCAAATCGATGGCGCCAATTAAACAGACTTTTTGGGATATAAAGAAGGATTTTATTTAACAAAACGATACTACATGTTATAGCTGGGACCCTTTGGATGACAAATCAGTGGAAGATTTTCAAAAGGTAAGTGAATATTTAATCGCTATTTGTGAATTTATGAAACCTGTGCCGGTGGAAAAATATTAATATATGGGGCGCCGTCCTCAAACAATCGCATGGCATGCTTTCGCTGTAAGAGCTACTTTAAATCGGACAGTGCAGTTAGATTAACAAGAATTTAAGCTTTCAACCGATATAAGACACTTGTATGTACCTAAATGTTTAATATCCATAATTTTAATGATTATTTATTTGAATTGCGCGGCCTCCAGTTTCACCGGAAGTTGTCCCGCTAGTAGGCTTAATTAAGGAAATGTTTACTCTTGAACTTATGGCATGCTTTCTCTGTAATAGCTACTTTAAATCGGACAGTGCAGTTAGATTAACAAGAATTTAAGCTTTCAACCGATATAAGACGTATATACCTAAATGATTCATATCCACCATTTCTATGATTATTTATTTGAATGCGCACCCTCCAGTTTCACCGGAAGTTGTCCCGCTAGTGGGCCGCCTAGGCTTAATTAAGGAAATGTTTACTCCTGAACTTATTTAGGCTTGCCATAACAAAGGGGTTGAATACTTATTAACTCAAGACAATTCAATTTTTAATTTTAACATTTTGAAAACATAATTCCACTTTCACATTATGGGGTATTGTGTGTAAATCAGTGAAAAAAACATCTCAATTTAATCCATTGTTTATTCAGGCTGTAACACAACAAATTGTGGAACAAGTAAAGGGCTGTACATAATTTCTGAAGGCATTTGCAATGTATCAACAGTTATTTATTTCAATTCAATCCAGGGATCAACTAAAAATAGACAATACATAAGCTTAGGGTTTCAAGCGTTGGTTGATTTCAAATGTAATCTTGAAGTTAATCATGAATATGTTGAATTCACTTCTCCATTTCAACCAAAAATCTCAATTTAAAGAATAGGACTAAATCAAATCAGACTTTATTTAAAATGCATTTAAGATTAGATTAAGTCCTATTGTTAAACTAAGATTCTTTTGGGTTGAGATGTAGACCAACATGTCAATTATTCATTTGTAGACAAACTGGATATTGAATTATGTTTGGTTGTCAACTCAACCAAATATCAACATTTGAAGGGGATGTACTATGTCTTCGTATTGGATAGTTCCATCTGTTCCGCTGACTTAGTTTGTCTACAAATGTATTTGATTTAGTCCTATACTTCAACGTTTATTCTTGGTTGAGATAGAGACGTGTATCCAATATATCAATTATTAATGTGGAGTTATATACAGGGGATACCAGTTCCAGATCAATGTGGAGTTATATACAGGGGGTACCAGTTCCAGATCAATGTGGAGTTATATACAGGGGGTACCAGTTCCAGATCAATGTGGAGTTATATACAGGGGGTACCAGTACCAGATCAATGTGAAGCTATAGTACCGGTACCCCCTGTATAAATCAATGTGGATCTATATATGGGGGGTACCAGTACCAGATCAATGTGGAGCTATATACAGGAAGTCCCAGTACCAGGTCAATGTGCAGAGGTACGAGGAATTTGAGGTAGATATGTACATGAAGGCAAGGTAAAGTGACTAGGCATCAGGATATATAATAATAAGGTATTTGAGGTAGATATGTACATGAAGGCAGGGTAAAGTGACTAGGCATCAGGATAGATAATAATAAGGTATTTGAGGTAGATATTTACATGAAGGCAGGGTAAAGTGACTAGGCATAAGAATAGATAAGAGTAAAATAAAGAATAGAGTATGTCGTGGATGAATCAGAATTAGTTGGGTAACATAGATAATTAAGATGTTTTATTAGTATAATATGCTTATGTGAGATACTTGTCATTAGAAAGTGTCCATTGGACTCTGGTGTTTTTCAGTTGCACGACACTTGGGGCCCAGAGAGGGGAGAGGTCAGACTTGTCGTCATGGGAATGTGTCTTTACCTATTCTTAAACCATGTGAAGGGATGGCGTGATTAATAGGGAACCAATGACTTGTCTCCACAATGTCTGTGAGCAAGTCACTCCCTCCTTTTCTTTATAGTGGGGAGGATTATGGCAGTGTCTGGACCATTGTATGTCCTCTGTTAGATCTCGCACTTATCCTGGGATAGTATATGGCCTAGAGGCTCACTCCCCCCAGTGAGCCTGTCCAGGAGTGGGGTCAAGAGGGGGTTTGCTTGAGATAGGAGTATCTAGAGTTGACAATTGATATATGCCATTGGATGAAATGGTGTTTTTGTTCTGTACCGTACCAGGGAGGGACGGTTCTAAGGAGACCAGATACTGGGCTATACAATGAACCCTGTTGACATAGCAGTTACTGTCTGTTGTATTTTATGGATATCTGTCATACAAAACTTAATATTGTGACCCATTCTATGTATCTGTGGTTTGTCAATTTGTAAGTCGCTCTGGATAAGAGCGTCTGCTAAATGACTTAAATGTAAATGTAAATGTCAATGAACGTTGAAGGGGGTGTATCTTTGCTATAAAAGATCTCTGTAGCCATTGTGTAATTACCTTATGCCATGGTTCATTCGAGAGAGTGCATTAATGAAGGTGAAGTGCTTTTGCAAAAGTATCTTAATTAAGTATTAAAGATTTAGTTTAACTCAGACTGGTGTGTTGTAACTCTCTTCATTTGGTAATACAGAAATTAGCCACCACTAGTAGCAGCAGCAAATGATGTGTGTAAAGTATACAGTGCCTTGAATAAGTTCTTCCACCTTGGTGTTTTTCCTATTTTATTGCATTACAACATGTAATTTAAATTGATATTTATTTGGATTTCATGTAATGGACATGAACAAAATAGTCCAAATTGGTGAAGTGAAATTAAAAAAATTACTTGTTTCAAAAAACAAAAAAATCAAACGGAGAAGTGATGCATGCACATGTATTCACCCCCTTTGCTATGAAGCCCCTAAATAAGATCTGGTGCAACTAATTGCATTCAGAAGTCACATAAGTAGTTAAATAAAGTCCACCTGTGTGTGATCTAGGTGTTACATGATCTATCACATGATCTCTGTTTATATATATATATATATATATATATATATATATATATATATATATATATATAAACCTGTTCTGAAAGGCCCCAGAGTCTGCAACACCACTAAGCAAGGGGCACCAGCAAGCAAGCGGCACCATGAAGACCAAGGAGCTCTCTCTCCAAACAGGTCAGCGACAAAGTTGTGGAGAAGTACAGATCAGGTTTGGGTTATAAAAAAATTGCAGAAACTTTGAACATTCCACGGAGCACCATTAAATCCATTATAAAAAATTGAAAGAATATGGCACCACAACAAACCTGCCAAGAGAGGGCTGCCCACAAAAACTCATGGACTAGGCAAGGAGGGCATTAATCAGAGAGGCAGCAAAGAGACCAAAGATAACCCTGAAAAAGCTGCAAAGCTCCACAGCTGAGATTGGAGTATCTGTTCAAAGGACCACTTTACGCCGTACACTCCACAGAGCTGGGCTTTACGGAGGAGTGGCAAGAAAAAAGCAATTTCTTCAAAAAATAAATAAGCAAACACGTTTGGTGTTTGCCAAAACGCATGTGTGGAGACTCCCCAAACATATGGAAGAAAGTACTCTGGTCAGATGAGACTAAAATTGAGCTTTCTGGCCATCAAGGAAAATGCTATGTCTGGTGCAAAGCCAACACCTCCCATCACCCCGAGAACAGCATCCCCACAGTGAAGCATGGTGGTGGCAGTATCATGCTGTGGGGATGTTTTTCATCGGCAGGGACTGGGAAACTGGTCAGAATTGAAGGAATGATGGATGGCACTAAATACAGGGAAATTCTTGAGGGAAACCTGTTTCAGTCTTCCAGAGATTTGAGACTGGGACGGAGGTTCACCTTCCAGCAGGACAATGACCCTAAGTGTACTGCTAAAGCAACACTCAAGTGGTTTAACCTCTCTAGGCTAGGCGGGACGAATTCGTCCCACCTACGTAACAGCCACGGCTATCCTGTGGCGCGATTTTCAAAACCTTAAAAATCCTATTACTTCAATTTCTCAAACATATGACTATTTTACAGCCATTTAAAGATAAGACTCTCGTTAATCTAACCACACTGTCCGATTTCAAAAAGGCTTTACAACGAAAGCAAAACATTAGATTATGTCAGCAGAGTACCAAGCCAGAAATAATCAGACACCCATTTTTCAAGCCAGCATATAATGTCACCAAAACCCAGAAGACAGCTAAATGCAGCACTCACCTTTGATGATCTTCATCAGATGACAACCCTAGGACATTATGTTATACAATACATGCATGTTTTGTTCAATCAAGTTCATATTTATATCAAAAACCAGCTTTTTACATTAGCATGTGACGTTCAGAACTAGCAAACTTCCGGGGAATTCGCTAACATTTTACTAAATTACTCACGATAAACGTTCACAAAAAGCATAACAATTATTTTAAGAATTATAGATACAGACCTCCTCTATGCACTCGATATGTCCGATTTTAAAATAGCTTTTTGGTGAAAGCACATTTTGCAATATTCTAAGTACATAGCCCAGGCATCACGGGCTCGCTATTTAGACACCCGGCAAGTTTAGCACTCACCATAATCATATTTACTATTATAAAAATGTCATTACCTTTTGTTGTCTTCGTCAGAATACACACCCAGGACAGCTACTTCAATAACAAATGTTGGTTTGGTCCAAAATAATCCATCGTTATATCCGAATAGCGGCGTTTTGTTCGTGCGTTCCAGACACTATCCGAAATAGTAAAGAAGTGTCACGCGCTTGGCGCAATTCCTGACAATAAAATTCTAAGTATTCCATTACCGTACGTCGAAGCATGTCAACCGCTGTTTAAAATCAATTTTTACGACATTTTTCTCGTAGAAAAGCGATAATATTCCGACAGGGAATCTCCTTTTCGGCAAACAGAGGAAAAAATCCCAAAGGCGGGGGCGGTCGGGGTCACGCGCATAAGCTAGTGTCTCTTGATGGGCCACTTGAGAAAGGCGATAATGTGTTTCAGCCTGGGGCTGGAATGACGACATTCTGTTTTTTCCCGGGCTCTGAGAGCCTATGGAAGACGTGGGAAGTGTCACGTTAGAGCAGAGATCCTTAGTAAATGATAGAGATGGAAAAGAAGTTCAACAAATGGTCAGACAGGCCACTTCCTGTAAAGGAATCTCTCAGGTTTTGACCTGCCATTTGAGTTCTGTTATACTCACAGACACCATTCAAACAGTTTTAGAGAATTTAGGGTGTTTTCTATCCATATGTAATAAGTATATGCATATTCTAGTTACTGAGTAGGAGTGGTAACCAGATTAAATCGGGTATGTTTTTTATCCAGCCGTGTCAATGCTGCCCCCTAGCCCTAACAGTTTAAGGGTAAACATTTAAATGTCTTGGAATGGCCTAGTCAAAGCCCAGACCTCAATCCAATTGAGAATCTGTGATTGCTGTACACCAGCGGAACCCAGCCAACATGAAGGAGCTGGAGCAGATTTGCCTTGAAGAATGGGTAACAATTCCAGTGGCTAGATGTGCCAAGCTTATAGAGACATACCTCAAGAGACTTGCTGCTGTAATTGCTGCAAAAGGTGCCTCTACAAAGTATTGACTTTGGGGTGGGGGTGAATAGTTATGCATGTTCAAGTTTTTTGTCTTTTTCTTGTTTGTTTCAAAATAAAAAAATATTTAGCATCTTCAAAGTGGTAGGTATGTTGTGTAAATCAAATGATACAAACCCCCCAAAAATCCATCTTCATTTCAGGTTGTAAGGCAACAAAATAGGAAAAATGCCAAGGTGGGTGAATACTTTCGCAAGCCACTGTATGTCTGTGTTTTGTGTGTGCATGTGAGTGGGTGCGTATATATAGTCGAGTGAGTGAGTGTGTGTGTATACAGTCTAATGAGTGTGTGTATATAGTTTAGTGAGTGTGCGTAGGGTCAGTGCAAGGTAGAGTCAGTGCAGTTCATTTGTGTACCATTAATTTACTATTTAGCAGTCCTATGGCTTAGGGGTGGAAGCTGTCTTGGAGCCTGTTGGTCCGAGAGCCGATGCTTCGGTACCGTTTGCCGGACTGTATCAGAGTGAACAGTCTATGACACGGGTGGCTGGAGTTTTTGGCAATTTTTCTGGCCTTCCTCTGACACCGCCTGATATAGAGGTCCTGGATGGCAGGGAGCTCGGCCCCAGTGATGTACTGGTCTGTCCGCACCACCCTCTGTAGCGCTTTGCGGTCAAGGGCAGTGCGTTTGCCATACCAAGTGGTGATGCAGCCAGTCAAGATGCTCTCGATGGTGCAGCTGTAGAATGTTCTGAGGATCTGAGGGCCCATACCAAATATTTTCATCCTCCTGAGGGGGAGGAGGCCCTGCTGTGCCCTCTTCATGACTGTGCGGGTGTGTGTAGACCATGTTAAGGTCTTAGTGATGTGGACACCATGGAACTTGAAGCTCTTGACCCGCTCCACAACTGCCCCGTTGATGTAGATGGGGGAATGCTCTCCCTTCTTTCTGCTGTAGTCAGCGATCAGCTCCTTGGTCTTATTGACGTTGAGGGAGAGGTTGTTGTCCTGCCACCACACTGCTAAGTCTCTGACCTCCCTGTAGGCTGTCTCATCACCTTCGGTGATCAGGCCAAACACCATTGTGTCATCAGCAATCTTGATGATAGTGTTGGATTCATGCGTGGCCACGCAGTCGTGGGAGAACGGGGAGTACAGGAGGGGACTAAGCACACACCCCTGAGGGTGTTGAGGGTTAGCGTAGGAGAGATTTTGTTGCCTACCCTCACCACCTGGAAGCCGGCCCATCAGGAAGTCCAGGATCTAGTTGCAGAGAGAGAGGTTGAGTCCCAGGGTCTGTAGTTTGGTGATGAGCTTGGAGGGGACTATCATGTTGAACGCTGAGTTGTAGTCTAAGAACAGCATTCTCACATAGTTATTTCCCCTCATGTCCAGATGGGAGAGGGCAGTGTGAAGTGCAATTCAGATTGCATCATCTGTGGATCTGTTGGGGCTGTAAGTGTATCCTAGTACAAATTCCCTGTCTTAGGTCAGTTAGGATCACCACTTTATTTTAAGAATGTGAAATGTCAGAATAATAGTAGGGAGAATGTTTTATTTCAGCTTTTATTTCTTTCATCACATTACCAGTGGGTCAGAAGTTTACATACACTCAATTTGTCTTTGGTAGCATTGCCTTTAAATTGTTTAACTTGGGTCAAATGTTTTGGGTAGCCTTCCAAAAGCTTCCCACAATAGGTTGGGTGAATTTTGGCCCATTCCTCCTGACAGAGCTGCTGTAACTGAGTCAGGTTTGTAGGCCTCCTTGCTCGCACACACTTTTTCAGTTCTGTCCACAAATTTTCTATAGGATTGAGGTCAGGGCTTTGTGATGGCCACTCCAATAGCTTGACTTTGTGGTCCTTAACCTCTTGGGGCTAGGTGGGACGCTAGCGTGCCACCTGTGGTGCACTCCATCAACAGCAGGTGCATTTCAAGAGCGGCAAATTTGAATCCAAATAAATGTCAAAATTCAAATTTTTCAAAAATACAACTATGTTACACCATTTGAAAGATAAACATCTCCTTAATCTAACCACGTTTTACGATTTCAAAAAGGTTTTACGGCGAAAGCATAAATTTAGAGTATGTTAGGACAGTACATTTACAAGAGTTGTGTGTAATGTTTTGTCAAGTCAAAGACAGGGTCACCAAAACCATAAAACCAGCTAAAATGATACACTAACCTTTTACAATCTCCATCAGATGACACTCCTAGGACATTATGTTAGACAATGCATGCATTTTTAGTTCTATCAAGTTCATATTTATATACAAAAACAGCGTTTTACTATGGCATTGATGTTGAGGAAATCGTTTCCCTCCAATAACCGGCAGTCAAGTCAGCGTCAGAAATTAAATAATTAAAATTAGAAAACATTGTTAAAATATTATATTGTCATTTAAAGAATTATAGATTTACATCTTTTGAACGCAATCAACTTGCCAGATTTAAAAATAACCTTACTGGGAAATCACACTTTGCAATAATCTGAGCACTGTGCCCAGAAAAATACGCGTTGCGATACAGACTAGACGTCATGTTGGGGAGATCTAAAATCGAAAATACTATGTAAATAATCCATTACCTTTGATTCTCTTCATCAGATGTCACTTCCAGGTATCACAGGTCCATAACGAATGTAGTTTTGTTCAAAAAAGCTCATCATTTATGTCCAAAAATCTCCGTCTCGTTAGCACATGATGTAAGCCAGCCGGACTTCTCGTCATGAACGAGGGGAAAAAATATATTTCCGTTCGTTCAAACATGTCAAACGTTGTATAGCATAAATCATTAGGGCCTTTTTTAACCAGAACATGAATAATATTCAAGGTGGACGAATGCATAGCCTTTTATAACGTATTGGAACGAGGGTACCCAACATGAAGTAGCGCGCCAGGTGTCTAATGGGACATCACCGTTCCATGGCTCTTGTTCGGTCAGATCTCCCTCCAGAAGACTCAAAACACTTTGTAAAGGCTGGTGACATCTAGTGGAAGCAATAGGAAGTGCCAAAATATTCCTAAACCCCTGTGTTTTTCAATGGGATAGCTTTAAAGTCAATACAACACATCAGGTATCCACTTCCTGTCAGAAAATGTCTCAGGGTTTTGCCTGCCAAATGAGTTCTGTTATACTCACAGACACCATTCAAACAGTTTTGGAAACTTTAGAGTGTTTTCTATCCATATATAATAAGTATATGCATATTCTAGTTACTGGGTAGGATTAGTAACCAGATTAAATCGGGTACATTTTTTTTATCCAGACGTGCAAATGCTGCCCCCTAGACCCAACAGGTTAAGCCATTTTTCCACAACATTGGAAGTATGCTTGGGGTCATTGTCTATTTGGAAGACCCATTTGCGACCAAGCTTTAACTTCCTGACTGATGTCTTGAGATGTTGCTTCAATATATCCACATAATTTTCCACCCTCATGATGCCATCTATTTTGTGAAGTGCACCAGTCCCTCCTGCAGCAAAGCACTCCCACAACATGATGCTGCCACCCCCGTGCTTCACGGTTGGGATGGTGTTCTTCGGCTTGCAAGCCTCCCCCTTTTTCCTCCGCACATAATGATGGTCATTATTGCCAAACAGATCTATTTTTGTTTCATCAGACCAGAGGATATTTCTCCAAAAAGTACAATCTTTGACCCCATGTTCAGTTTGTGGCGGATGAATCAGAATTAGTTGGGTAACATAGATAATTAAGTTGTTTTATTTGCATAATATGCTTATGTGAGATACTTGTTGTATGTGAATGTATCTGTTAAACCATGTGAAGGGATGGCGTGATTAACCTCTTACATCTAGACGTTCTGCTAGCGGAACACCTGCTCCAATATCCAATGATAGGCGTGGCGCGAATTACAAATTCCTCAAAAATACAAAAACTTCAATTTTTCAAACATATGACTATTTCACAGCATTTTAAAGATAAGACTCTCCTTTATCTAACCACACTGTTCGATTTCAAAAAGGCTTTACAACGAAAGCAAAACATTAGATTATGTCAGCAGAGTACCAAGCCAGAAATAATCAGACACCCATTTTTCAAGCTAGCATATAATGTCACAAAAACCCAGAAGACAGCTAAATGCAGCACTAACCTTTGATGATCTTCATCAGATGACACACCTAGGACATTATGTTATACAATACATGCATGTTTTGTTCAATCAAGTTCATATTTATATCAAAAAACAGCTTTTTACGTTAGCATGTGACGTTCAGAACTAGCATACCCCCCGCAAACTTCCGGAGGAATTTGCTAATAATTTACTAAATTACTCACGATAAACGTTCACAAAAAGCATAACAATTATTTTACGAATTATAGATACAGAACTCCTCTATGCACTCGATATGTCCGATTTTAAAATAGCTTTTTGGTGAAAGCACATTTTGCAATATTCTAAGTACATAGCCCAGGCATCACGGGCTAGCTATTTAGACACCCGGCAGGTTTAGCCTTCACCAAAATCAGATTTACTATTATAAAAGTTTGATTACCTTTTGTTGTCTTCGTCAGAATGCACTCCCAGGACTGCTACTTCAATAACAAATGTTGGTTTGGTCCAAAATAATCCATCGTTATATCCAAATTGCGGCGTTTTGTTCGTGCGTTCCAGACACTATCTGAAAGGGTAAATAAGGGTCGCGCGCATGACGCAATTCGTGACAAAAAAAATCTAAATATTCCATTACCGTACTTCGAAGCATGTCAACCGCTGTTTAAAATCCATTTTTATGCCATTTTTCTCGTAAAAAAGCGATAATATTCCGACCAGGAATGTCCATTTAGCTAAACAGAGGAAAGTAAACAAAGCTTTCGGTCGACGCGGGCACGAGCCTGAGTCTCACAGTACTGTAACCAGCCACTACCCAAACGCGCTACTTTGTTTCAGCCAGAGCCTGCAAAGCCACGATTCCGCTTTTTGCCGCCTTCTGAGAACATATGGCAGCCGTAGGAAGTGTCACGGGACAGCTAAGATCCTCACTCTTCAATAAACAGAGACAAGAAGAACGACACCTTGTCAGACAGGCCACTTCCTGAATGAAACCTTCTCAGATTTTGGCCTGCCATATGAGTTCTGTTATACTCACAGACACCATTCAAACAGTTTTAGAAACTTTAGGGTGTTTTCTATCCATATGTAATAAGTATATGCATATTCTAGTTACTGGGTAGGAGTGGTAACCAGATTAAATTGGGTACGTTTTTTATCCAGCCGTGAAAATACTGCCCCCTAGCCATAACAGGTTAATGGGGAACCAATTACTTGTCTCCACAATGTCTGTGCGCAAGTCACTCCCTCCTTTGGCATTGGGGGAAGGTGTATGGCAGTGTCTCGACCATTGTATGTCCCCTCTGATGTTACACTTATCTTGGGATAGTGTATGACCTAGAGGCTCACTCCCCTCAGTGAGCTTGTCCAGGAGTGGAGTCAAGAGGGGGTTTACTTGAGATGGGAGTATCTAGAGTTGTCAATTGATTTATGAAATTGGATGAGCTAATGGTTCTGTTCTATACCGTACCATCGAGAGACGGTTCCAGTTTGGAGTAGGAGGACCAGACACTGGTCTATACAATGAAAACTGTTGACACAGCAGTTGCTGTCTGCTATGTTTTATAGATATCTTTCATACAAAACTTAACCTCTCTAGGGCTGGCGGGACGAAATCGTCCCACCTACGTAACAGCCAGTGGAATCCTGTGGCGCATTAATCAAATACCTTAGAAATGCTATTACTTCAATTTCTCAAACATATGACTATTTTACAGCATTTTAAGCAGATGAACGAAACAGTGGTGGTCGGTGACATTTAAGATGAGGGAGGGCGATTCTTTTTTTTCATGAGCTTGGCCTTATTTCTATTACAGCATGTTGGATGACTGTCATTCATGTTCCATTCACCCATTCAATGTAACATCGATAGGTTTAGGCGACTACATGATACTCAAAAAGTTGCTACAACTTAGCCTATGATTGACAGTTTACAACGTACAGTTGAAGTCGGAAGTTTACATACACTTAGGTTGGAGTCATTCAAACTCGTTTTTCAACCACTCCACACATTTCTTGTTAAGAAACTATAGTTTTGGTAAGTCGTTTAGGACATCTACTTTGTGCATGACACAAGTAATTTTTCTAACAATTGTTTACAGACATATTATTTCTCTTATAATTCACTGTTTCACAATTCCGGTGGGTCAGAACAGAACATACACTAAGTTGACTGTGCCTTTAAGCAGCTTGGAAAATTCCAGAAAATGATGCCATGGCTTTAAAAGCTTCTGATAGGCTAATTGACATCATTTGTGTCAGTTGGAGGTGTACCTGTGGATGAATTTCAAGGCTAACCTTCAAACTCAGTGCCTCTTTGCTTGACATCATGGGAAAATCAAAAGAAATCAGCCAAGACCTCAGAATAAAATTGTAGACCTCCACAAGTCTGGTTCATATTTGGGAGCAATTTCCAAACGCCTGAAGGTACCAAGTTCATCTTTACAAACAATAGTACGCAAGTATAAACACCATGGGACCACACAGCCATCATACCGCTCAGGAAGGAGACGCGTTCTGTCTCCTAGAGATGAACGTACTTTGGTGCAAAAAGTGCAAATCATTCCCAGAACAACAGCAAAGGACCTTGTGAAGATGCTGGAGGAAACAGGTACAAAAAGTATCTATATCCACAATAAAACGAGTCCTATATCGACATAACCTGAAAGGCCGCTCAGCAAGGAAGAAGCCACAATAAAACCAAAAGCTTACCTTGGAAGAGTTCCAGTATTTGATAGACATTCAGCTAGGTAACATAGCACCACTCTCTGTTTGAGCCGGTTGTTTGAGTAAGCTGAACAAGCTAGCTGCATTTGCTAGCTAAGTGAAAGTGGAAAAAATACATCCAAATATAGCACTCTCTCTCACTTCTCCTTCATTTTTAAAGAAATTAATTTGTTAACATTTTTTAAACTATTGTCTTTCTCTTTGAGTCAACTACTCACCACACTTTGTGCACTGCAGTGCTAGCTAGCAACTTCTTTTGGATCGGTTTCCATTCCACGGGACGGTTGAGCTAGCGTAGGCTAATGTGATTAGAATGAGGTTGTAAGTAACAAACAACATTTCCCAGGACATAGACATATCTGATATTGGCAGAAAGCTTAAATTCTTGTTACTCAAACTGCATTGTCCTATTTACAATAGCTATTACAGTGAAAGAATACCATGCTATTGTTTGAGGAGAGTGTGCAATTTTGAACATGAAAAGTTATTAATAAACAAATTAGGCACACTTGGGCAGTCTTGATACAACATTTTGAACAGAAATGCAATGGTTTTTGGATCAATCTAAAACTTTGCACATACACTGCTGCCATCTAGTGGCCAACATCTAAATTGCACCTGGGCTGGAATAATACATTTACATTTACATTTAAGTCATTTAGCAGACGCTCTTATCCAGAGCGACTTACAAATTTGTGCATTCACCTTATAATATCCAGTGGAACAACCACTTTACAATAGTGCATCTAAATCTTTTAAGGGTTGGGGGGGACAGTTAGAAGGATTACTATATCCTATCCTAGGTATTCCTTAAAGAGGTGGGGTTTCAGGTGTCTCCGGAAGGTGGTGATTGACTCCGCTGTCCTGGCGTCGTGAGGGAGCTTGTTCCACCATTGGGGTGCCAGAGCAGCGAACAGTTTTGACTGGGCTGAGCGGGAACTGTGCTTCCTCAGAGGTAGGGAGGCGAGCAGGCCAGAGGTGGATGAACGCAGTGCCCTTGTTTGAGTGTAGGGCCTGATCAGAGCCTGAAGGTACGGAGGTGCCATTCCCCTCACAGCTCCGTAGGCAAGCACCATGGTCTTGTAGCGGATGCGAGCTTCGACTGGAAGCCAGTGGAGAGAGCGGAGGAGCGGGGTGACGTGAGAGAACTTGGGAAGGTTGAACACCAGACGGGCTGCGGCGTTCTGGATGAGTTGGAGGGGTTTAATGGCACAGGCAGGGAGCCCAGCCAACAACGAGTTGCAGTAATCCAGACGGGAGATGACAAGTGCCTGGATTAGGACCTGCGCCGCTTCCTGTGTGAGGCAGGGTCGTACTCTGTACCGTCTTTCTCCTGCATTTCAAAGACGGTACAAAAAAAATACAAAAAACAATTGTTTTTTTCTTTGTATTATCTTTTACCAGATCTATTGTGTTATATTCTCCTACATTTCTTTCACATTTCCACAAACTTCAAAGTCTTTCTTTTCAGATGGTACCAAGAAAATACATATCCTTGCATCAGGGCCTGACCTTAGATTTGGGTATGTCATTTTAGGTGAAAAATGGGCAGATCCTTAAGAGGTTTTAATATTTCAGTACTAAATTCATTCTCTGATCCTTTGATTGGGTTGACAACATGTCAGTTCATGCTGCAAGAGCTCTGATAGGTTGTAGGAGAAAGGAGGTATTATTGGGATGCACCCAAGATCTGCTTGTACTATAAAATCTAGTAATGCCAATGTTATCTTTCAGGTACAAGTAAAAAGATCAATGACTACAACTTCCTGCGAGAGTGCATCCAGAACTTCTTCCCCTCACGCAAGTGTTTTGTGTTCCCCTCCCCTACAACTCCTGACAACATGCACCGACTGGACTCCATGGACGAGGCTGAGCTTTCTGAAAGCTTCAGAGAGGTTGTAGATACTTTCAGACGCTTCATTTTCCAGGAGAGCCCTATGAAGACTGTTATAGGGGGACACACATTGACCGGAGAGAGTGAGTCAGATATCTTCCTACAGTACAGTATGTGAAAATGGATACACATATTGATTCTACATTTGATTGTGCCACTAAATACACAGATTCATATTTTTCCTCCCATCTGTCTGATTGCAGTGCTGAGGCACTTGGTCACCACCTATGTGGAGACCATAGCCAAAGGCAATGTGCCCTGTCTGGAGAATGCGGTGCTGGCCATGGCTAAAATTGAGAACCAGGCTGCTGTGGATGAGGGCCTGGCGGTGTACCAGAAGGGTATGGAGGATGTGAAGGTCTTATTCCCGGTGGACATCAATCAGCTGTCAGAGAACCACCTTCACTCAGAGGCTAAGGCCACACAGGCATTCATGAAGCGATCCTTCAAAGACGAAAATGAGGAGTTCTTGAAAGCACTGGTGGTAAGAGTCATCATTTGAGATCTGTGCCTGGTTCTAACACAATGCATTTTTAACATCGTCAAGGCCATTCAATAGAACAAATGATTGATTAGCTGATGCAACAAAATGATAATCACCAGTGACAGTAACAACAGTAGGATCCAAAGACACCAGGTGGAATATGACCAATCAGTGCAATTCCTCAATCAATTAACTTATAGAGACAAAAGAACACTACTGTGAAAATCAGTGCTCAGATTTGTTATTTAATCTCAGATAAAAAATGACACTATATTGAATAAAAGTTCAATATAGATATGGAGCTAATATGTAACCTTTATCACTCTAGGAACATGGTCCACATGTCTGAAGCTAGTGTCAGCTTATACAGGGGTCCACATGTCTGAAGCTAGTATCAGCTTATACCGGGGTTCACATGTCTGAAGCTAGTGTCGGTTCATACCAGGGTTCACATGTCTGAAGCTAGTGTCGGTTCATACCAGGGTTCACATGTCTGAAGCTAGTGTCAGTTCATACCAGGGTTCACATGTCTGAAGCTAGTATCAGCTTATACCGGGGTCCACATGTCTGAAGCTAGTGTCGGTTCATACCAGGATTCACATGTCTGAAGCTAGTGTCAGCTCATACCAGGGTCCACATGTCTGAAGCTAGTGTCGGTTCATACCAGGATTCACATGTCTGAAGCTAGTGTCAGCTCATACCAGGGTTCACATGTCTGAAGCTAGTATCAGCTCATACCAGGGTTCACATGTCTGAAGCTGGTGTCAGTTCATACCGGGGTTCACATGTCTGAAGCTAGTGTCAGTTCATACCAGGGTTCACATGTCTGAAGCTAGTATCAGCTCTTACCAGGGTTCACATTTCTGAAGCTAGCGTCAGCTGAAGGTCAACCTGACCTTGTACGCTATAAAATGTTGCTTCTTGGAGAACATTCTGATCTACAACGTGTTATTGTATTGAGGTTGACTTACAGCTGCTGTGTTTCCCATGTGGTATTTATGGTATTCTCCAATGTTAGCATCCGGTAATAAATGATTTCTAGAACTGTATTTATATAATTGTCTGATTTTTTATCTTATCTTTCAGGAGGCCATTGGCAACCACTCCGCCGACCTTTTCAAAGAAAACAAGGATGCGTCAGAGAAGAAGTGCAAGGCCTTTCTGGAGAATCTGTCTGCTAAGATGGATCAGGGGATGAAGGAGGGGAGGTACGCCACACCGGGAGGCTATGAGCTTTACTACAATCACCTTGACAACATAGTGGCACAGTACCGGGCTGAGCCCAACAAAGGAGTCAGGGTAAGAGCTAGAAACCAAACAACATCAACAACGTTGTGTATTAGAGAATCAAAAAACATCCATCATTAGTCAGTAATGATGACCAACATTTCAACTATTTTCAGTCAGCTGGTTACGGTTTCAATCAAAATCAGTGCCACAACCTTTAAGGCCTGTTTTCTGCAGGCTGAGGAGGTTCTGGAGCAGTTCCTGAAAGGAAAGAGTGCAGAGTCCAACTCCATCCTGCAAGCTGACAAAAACCTGACTGAAAATGAGAAAAAAATCCAAGGTAAGCCACACCTCAATCTTTTTTTACTTCCAATTATAAAATAAAAAAGCTACTGTGGTAGGCTAACATTCGGAAGATGCAAATAAGACCAGTGGCCCCGCCCTAATGCCAGGCCCCGCCCAAAATGACAACTTCTAAGTATTATGGAGTAAAAATATCCAAATATATCCAAATTGGATTGTGTACTTGACTTTTTCCACATTTTGCTGTGTTTCAGCCTGAATTTAAAATGGATTAAATTCAGATGTTTTGTCATTGGCTACACACAATACCACACAATGTCAATGTGGAATTATGGTTTTAACATGGGTTACGAGTTAATTAAACATTACAAGCTGAAATGTCTTGAGTCAGTAAGTATTCAACCTTTTTGTTATGGCAAGCCTAAATAATAGTGTTTAACTTGATTTTTGAATGATTACCTAATCTCTGTACCCCACACATATAGATATCTGTAAGGACCCTCAGTCGAACAGTGAATTTCAAAAAACAGATTCAACCACAAAGACCAGGGAGGTTTTCCTACATTTTGAAAATTACGGCACCTATTGGCAGAAATTGAATATCCGTTTGACCATGGAAAAGTTATTAATTACACTTTGGATGGTGAATCAAGTCTTTACAAAGATACAGGCGTCCTTCCTAACTCAGTTGCAGGAGAGGAAGGAAATCGGTCAGGGATTTCATCATGAGGCTAATAGTGACTTTAAAACAGTTACAGAGTTTAATGGCTGTGATAGGAGAAAACTGAGGATGGATCAACAACATTGTAGTTACTCCACAATAATAACCAAATTGAATAACCAATTTCGTGATATCCAATTAGTAGTTACAGTCTTGTCCCATCGCTGCAACTCCCGTACGGACTCGGGAGAGGCGAAGGTCGAGAGCCATGCGTCCCCCGAAACATCTGCACTGCTTCTTGACACACTGCCCGCTTAACCCGGAAGCCAGCTGCACCAATGTGTCGGAGGAAACACAGTACAGCTGGTGACCGAAGTCAGCGTGCACTGCGCCCGGCCCTCCACAAGTAGTTGCTAGAGCGTGATGGGACAAGGACATCCCGGCCGGCCAAACCCTCCCCTAACCCGGATGACACTGGGCCAGTTGTGCGCCCCCTCATGGGTCTCCCTGTGGCGGTCGGCTGCGACACAGCCTGGGATCAAACCCAGGTCTGTGGTGACGCCTCTAGAACTGCGATGAAGTGCCTTAGACTGCTGTGCCCTTTGGAGGCCTTTGTAGAATATCTTGATAGTGGAATAAATGTTTTACTCATATCGATAAGCTATTTTCTAAAAAAGAAGTTGTTTTTTTTACGGGCAATTGCTCTTTAAAATACAAGTTGAATACACCAGGCCCTAGATATGAACCAGACTACCTGCAAAGCTCCCCTCTTCAAACTGCATAGCTGTACATGCAAGATGTGCTGTTGTGGGTGATTTCCAGTGGGGATCAATTTGATTTACAAAATAACATTCATCAAAATGTGTTTACTTGGTCTAGCAATGATCCCCTCGCTCAAGTACACATTTTCTGTTCGATTCGTACCTTTAGACGTGTTACCTGTAGACGAGCCTGTGGGTAACCTTTAGACGAGCCCACGGGTTACCTGTAGATTAGCCCGTGGGTTACCTGTAGACGAGCCCGTGGGTTACCTGTAGACGAGCCCGTGGGTTACCTGTAGACGAGCCCGTGGGTAACCTTTAGACGAGCCGTGGGTTACCTGTAGATGAGACCGTGAGTTACCTGTATACGAGCCCATGGGTTACCTGTAGACGAGCCCGTGGGTTACCTGTAGACAAGCCCGTGACACTTGTGGTAGAGCAAAATGAAGAACACCCTCGTGTTCGTGAGAGTCTCCCCTTTTTGATCATTGATCATATTAGTTTTTAGGCCAAACCGTTCGGATGCTACAGATGTTTTTATAAGAAGAACGATTTGCGGGATGTTTCCTGGTCTGACAAACAGTGCAGTAGCTCTGCCCCTTTCCACCTTCTGATGCGGAATGGCAACATAGGTGGATGCGGTGGATTGAGGCGCAGCCCAATGCAAAAATACATATCTCTAGCTTTAACTGCCAGATTTTAATGGGATGTTTTTAATTATGTTACTTAGATTGATACACTGTTGTTCCAATATACTCTAGGGGGTTTTAATGTGTGTGAATCTGTATGAGAAAATGAGTTGTCCAGTTTTCCTACTTATTTATCTCTCTCCTTGGCTCATCCAGCTGAGAAGAAGAAAACAGCTGAGCTGGAGCAGGAGAAAGCAGCATCCAAGGAGAAACAGGCAGAGATGGAGCGCAGAATTGAGAACATTGGCAGGGGCCAGGAGAAGTACTTCAAGGAGATTAAAAAGAAGATGGAGGAGGAGAGGAAGCAACAGCAGCAGGAGTTCAACAGGACCCTGGACCGCAGGATGCAGGAGCAGAAAGATCTCCTTGAGATGGGCCATAAGGAGAAGGGTGACCTAATGAGACAAGAGATCAAGGAGTTAAAGAAGAAGAATCAATTGGAAAGGGACGCCAATACTCAGAATCAGAAGGCTCTGCTGAATGACTACAAGCGGCAGGCTGAGGAACATACAAGAGAGATGAGTGCGTTAAAGGAGGCGCTCAACGATAGATCACAGGCCCCCGTAGATGATTCTGAATCACTCTGTACACTCTTGTGATCCACTTTGAACCTATGGAAAGCTAACTGATATTGAATTTTGAAGCTTTGAAGTGTTTGTCTTCTATAGCCATCGCTGTTTTTATCTCTCCCTGCTGGTTGTCTATGAAAGTTTGAACGTCTTGAAAATCTATCTGGTGTTCATGGCCGCATGAGCCTGGTTCCTCTGTAGGTTTCTTCCTAGGGTTCTGCTTCCTTGGGACTTTTTCCTAGCCACTGTGCTTCTGCCTCTGCATTGCTTTCTCTTTGGAGGTTTAGGCTGGGTATCTGTAAAGCACTTTGTGACAACTGCTGATGTAAAAGAGCTTTATGAAATAAAGTTTGATTGATTGACCTCTTGTGAACCTTATATCTTAGTTTAAGATGTCATAGGCCCTGCAATCAAATGTGTGTTTTATGCCACATGGCAAATGGCCCAAAACACAAAGACACTTTTTGGGGCCAATCCGCCCTTCTCCTGTCAAGAGGACAAAATGTCTCTCTGTTACAGTACCCAGATGAATGACTATTGAGATGTGTGTTACACTAATATCCATGTTTGTTATCTACAGTGTCTGAAATGTGTTCTCGGAGAAGAACTTGGATGCCATTCACATGGATGTATGATCTCTGTATGCTTTTTGTTTATCCAGATATTAATAAGCTGGACCATGATCAATGTGGGCACCATCCACATTTTTAAGTGTTTTGGAAAACAACATTCTGTACACTTGGTTTTATCTGCATTAAGTACCAATTTCAGTTCAACAAAGATTTTCTGGAAAGCAACAAATGCAGACTGTAGCTCTGAAAGAGATTGGTCAACCGTGGGGGAAATAGCATATACAACAGTGTCATCGGCATACAAGGGCAGGTACAAGTTAAACCGATATTATTCATGTAAATAGTGAAAAGAAGTGGACCAAGAATCGATCCTTGTGGGCCACCCTTTGTTGTGTCCAGAAAACCTGATTTAACACCATCAGTAAGTAAACATTGTGTTCTTTCCGTTAAATCATTTTCAAACCATCTACAAAGCCTCTGAATGAGTAACAAGTGATCCGTAGTGTCAAAAGCCTTAGACACTTCAATGAAAAGGGCCGCACAGTGTTTCTTCTTATCAATACAAATAATAACATAATTTCAAACCAGAGAAGCAGCAAGAGAGGATAATGACCAGGTCATAGCACCATATGTTAACATGTAAAAAACATCTTCACAAAATGACATGCTTTAGAAACAAAATGAATGTAATTAATACAATTCTAAACAATAGAGTAATGACTTACATTGTTAAATTATATTACACAACTTTTTTAATACATCACAATAACCAAATATAACCTATTAATAGTGGAATATAGACAGAAACCATGCCAACCTATAGACCCTGCATGACCCCAATGCATTTAAAAACTACACTATGTCGGGCCAGTAGAAATTCTGTTCGGGACAGTAGATCTTTGGCCAACAGGCCCAGTCGGGGAGGAAAACTTTATGTTGGACCCTGTCATAGCCTACAAATAGGACCCAGAGGACCCAGAGTTTTACCTAACCAGGACATGAGATCAGGAAAAACTCCAGACCACGGAAAAGACATTTACAAATTTTTCTCACACCACTTTTGAAACTGAGGTGCCATCTCTGGGAAGGAGGTTTGTCAAGAGTAGTCTCTCAGAGGCCAGCACTCATGCATGATTTTATTCTGGGCTCCCTAGAATAATCAAGACTTTTCCAACATTAACTATAGAGGACAGAAGAATTATAGTAGACGGTTTGTGTCCGAAGGTGATTGATGACCTATTTTATGTGTCACATTGTTATGCCCATTTATGTACATCCGTTCCGGATGTTCACACACTATCGAGTAAGTACTTATGTAATCTGATAGTGCAGCTGTTTTGGGTAAAGCCTGTGTTTCCACTAAAGCTGTCCTGGTGAATGGTGTGTAGTGTCCTTGTTGAACTGTGGAATATGTTTGAACATTTGAAAGAGTTGTGACCTTTTTTGTAGTGAACTTATGGAGCTGCTGTTTAGGGAGCTTGTGAAATGAAAAAGTATTTTCCAGGTAGGTCTGTCTGAGTATAAGTAACTGTTAGACTTGTCCTATTTGTATTTATTATGGATCCCCACTCTTCCTGGGGTCCAGCAAAATTAAGGCAGTTTATACAATTTTAAAACATTACAATACATTCACAGATTTCAGAACACACTGTGTGCCCTCAGGCCCCTACCACATATCTACAGTACTAAATCCATGTGTATGTATAGTGTGAATGTTATCGTGTGTGTGTGTGTGTGTATGCATGTGTCTGTGCCAATGTTTGTGTTGCTTCACAGTCCCCGCTGTTCCATAAGGTGTTTTTTTATCTGTCAGGTTAAATCAAATGTTACTGCTTGCATCAGTTACTTGATGTGGAATAGAGTTCCATGTAGTCATAGCTCTATGTAGTACTGTGTGCCTCCCATAGTCTGTTCTGGACTTGGGGACTGTGAAGAGACCTCTTGTGGCATGTCTTGTGGGGTATGCATGGGTGTCCGAGCTGTGTGCCAGTAGTTTAGACAGACAGCTCGGTGCATTCAACATGCCAATACCTCTCATAAATAAAAGTAGTGATGAAGTCAATCTCTTCTCCACTTTCAGCCAGGAGAGATTGACATGCATATAATTAATATTAGCTCTCTGTGTACATCCTGTGTTGCCCTGTTCTGAGCCAATTGCACATTTCCTAAGTCATTTTTTGTGGCACCTGACCACATGACTGAACAGTAGTCCAGGTGCAACAAAACTAAGGCCTGTAGTGTTGTTAATAAGGCAGAGCATCGCTTTATTATGGACAGACCTCTCCCCATCTTAGCTACTGTTGTATCAATATATTTTGACCATGACAGTTTACAATCTAGTGTTACTCCAAGCATTTAGTCAACTCAACTTGCTCAATTTCCACATTATTTATTACAAGATTTAGTTGAGGTTTAGGGTTTAGTGAGTGTCCGATGAGAAGTCACAGATAAACCACAGAAATCTACAGAAAACATAATCCTAGACCAATTCTAGGTGTATTGTGATTTACCTTCAATGAATGAAATCGGTTTCCCTCCCCTTGTGGTATTTGTGAGGCCTGGTTACATGGATGGTGACAGGTTACAAGCTGTGGGGTTACAAGCAGAGAGAGAGAGAGAGAACCCTTCCCAAAGATCTGTCTTTCCAACAATTAATAATAATTATACATTTGAAATATATATTTTGTAGTAATGTGTGATAATAATATATATGATATAAATAAAAGGTTTAGTAAAAAACAGAGCTATAGTTTAATAGTGCGTAGTGCACTTTTAATAATAGTGATATGTTTAAATGTTGGTAGTAACATTTGTGAAGAAATAAAGAGTTTTGAAATGTAATTTACCTTTAATGAAATATAAGGCTATATGTATGTTTCTGTGTGTGCGTGTGCGTGTGTGTGTGAGTGTGTGTGTGTGTGTGTGTGTGTGTGTGTGTGTGTGTGTGTGTGTGTGTGTGTGTGTGTGTGTGTGTGTGTGTGTGTGTGTGTGTGTGTGTGTGGCAAGGCGTTAGGTTACAAGCAGAGAAACTTGCTGAAAACATTATTTTCTAAGGCAAATACATGGGGTTGTGTGTGTCTCTGTATGTGTGCTTGTACCAGCATTTGTTAAACCTGTCGAACCTCTGAGCTTCCAAAAGACTTCTCGGCATATCCATATGAAGGGTCAACAAATGTTTACAATCCTCAGGAGACCACATAACAAATGTTTACAACCTTACACCTCAGGAGACCACATAACAAATGTTTGAAAAACAGTTATGTGTTGTCGTGGGGGTGGCTGTCTCAGTCAATCACACCATCCTCTTTTTGAAAGGGTAATTGTACTCTTTAAGATGGGCCCTTCACTTATGACTTAAAGAGATCACTTTTACCCCCCCTTAATAACAGGTACAGGATGGCAACAACAACTGCCCGAGTTACACCAGGAACGCACAATCCCTCCATCAGTGCTCAGACTGTCCGCAATAGGCTGAGAGAGGTTGGACTGAGGGCTTGTAGGCCTGTTGTAAGGCATGTCCTCACCAGACATCACCGGCAACAATGTCGCCTATGGGCACAAACCCACCGTCGCTGGACCAGACAGGACTGGGAAAAAGTGCTCTTCGCTGACGAGTCGCGGTTTTGTCTCAGCAGAGGTGATGGTCGGATTTGTGTTAATCGTCGAAGGAATGAGGGTTACACCGAGGCCTGTACTCTGGAGCGGTCGTTGGAGGTGGACCTGATAGTGCAGCTGTGGTCTGGGGCGGTGTGTCACAGCATCATCGGACTGAGCTTGTTGTCATTGCAGGCAATCTCAACGCTGTGCCTTACAGGGAAGACATCCTCCTCCCTCATGTGGTACCCTTCCTGCAGGCTCATCCTGACATGACCCTCCAGCATGACAATGCCACCAGCCATACTGATCATTCTGTGCGTGATTTCCTGCAAGACAGGAATGTCAGTGTTTGCCATGGCCAGCCAAGAGCCCAGATCTCAATTCCATTGAGCAAGTCTGGGACCTGTTGGATCGGAGTGTGAGGGCTAGGGCCATTCCCCCCAGATATGTCCGGGAACTTGCAGGTGCCATAGTGGAAGTGTGGGGTAACATCTCACAGCAAGAACTGGCAATCTGGTGCAGTCCATGAGGAGGAGATGCACTGCAGTACTTAATGCATCTGGTGGCCACACCAGATACTGACTGTTACTTTTGATTTTGACCCCCCCTTTGTTCAGAGACACATTATTCCAGTTCTGTTTGTCACATGTCTGTGGAACTTGTTCAGTTTATGTCTCAGTTGTTGAATCTTGTTATGTTCATTCACATATTTACACATGTTACGTTTGCTGAAAATAAATGCAGTTGACAGTGGGACATTTCTTTTTTGCTGAGTTTATCTTTACAGACGTTTGTCCTTAACAAGGCCTAGGAGGCCCCGATAGTGTTCAAAAATCTCTCCAAATTGTCAAATGTTTTAAGCATCTTTATTTTCATGCATATAACTTGTCAAAACGTTTTTTTATTACCAAATTCATACTCTTTAGTGTAGACACCACACTCTAGCTTTCATTTGTGTTATAATAGTGATTTACAAATGAAAAAGTCAATAGTTCATTGCATATAGGCTAAATAATGAAAAATAATCAAATCCACAATTACATATTATAACACAAATGAAAGCTAGAGTGTGGTTTATATAGCCAAGGGGTGAATGCAAAAAGTTGTATATATATTAGGTTGTTTTAAGATCTTAGATTACATGTAAAAAAAAATAAACTCAATGCTGAATTTATACTCAGCCATACCTACCCTGGAAATTGCTGTTTCATATACAAGAGAGCCATAAGTTCACTACAACATTGCCCAACTCTTTCAAATGTTCAAACACATAACACACTGCACAGCTATCAGGTTACATAAGCACTCACTCCATAGAGTGAGAACATCCGGACAGGATGTACATAAATGGGCATAACAATGTGACACATAAAATAGGTCACCAATCACTTTTGGACACATGCCGTCTACTGTATTATCTCTTTTACACATTAACCACGTTTTATTTTACACACAGAGACTGATCATGTAGATCATATTCTTTGTTGTTTAATTAGTTATAACCTGAATTTCACCCTAGCAGGGATTTTTTTGCGTGTTTCAGTGCAAAAAAAAAGTGTCATCTTTTTGGGCCCTCACCAGTTTGCATCCCTGCACTATGCTTAAATATGGGGAGTGGTACTCAGTAATGTGTTGTATTGGATTTGCCCCAAACATTACACTTTGTATTCAGGTCAAAAAGTGAATTGATTTGCCATATTTTTTTGCACTACTACTTTAGTGTCTTGTTGCAAACAGGATGCATGTTTAGGAATATTTTTATATTTTTATTCCGTACAGGCTTCCTTCTTTTCAGTCTGTAACTACAGTGTTGTTGATCCATCCCCAGTTTTTTCCTATCAGAGCCATTAAACTCTGTAACAGTTTAAAAGTCACCATTGGCCTCATGGTGAAATCCCTG
The DNA here is from genome assembly GCF_965601325.2 of Salmo salar. Taxonomy (NCBI): domain Eukaryota; kingdom Metazoa; phylum Chordata; class Actinopteri; order Salmoniformes; family Salmonidae; genus Salmo; species Salmo salar. Next base: position 52,892,776 of record NC_138311.1, on the reverse strand, counting down.
AACGGTTTCCTTTCTCTCCAGCATCTGAGTTAGGAAGGACGCCTGTATCTTTGTAATGAATAGGTCTATTGATACACCATCCAAAGTGTAATAACTTCACCATGCTCAAAGGGATATTCAATGTCTTTAAAACATATATATTAAGTTATCTACCAATAGGTGCCCTTATTTGCGAGGCATTGGAAAATCTCCCTAGTCTTTGTGGTTGAATCTGTGTTTGAAATTCACTGTTCGGCTGAGGGACCCTTACTTTTTTTTGTCCATGCAATTTATTATGTCACTTGAAGTCTCCTTTTATCTCCACTTCCTGTCTGAACAACATGCCCAAAGTAAACTGCCTGTTGCTCTGGCCCTGAAGCCAGGATATGCATATAATTGTTACCATTGGAAAGAAAACACTTTGAAGTTTGTAGAAATTGTAAAATATGTAGGAGAATATAACACAATAGATATGGTAGGAGAAAATCCAAAGAAAAACCAACCAGTATAAGGGCATACTCAATTCTAGCTCCCATGATGCAATTCCTATGGCTTTCACTGGGTGACATCAGTCTATGTTCAAGGTTTCAGGCTTGTAACTTTAAAAACGAGTTAGAAATTACAGTTTTAGTAAAGGGACATAGTCTTGTAAATCCGTGCTTGCGTGCGCCAAGAAGACAAGACGCACCTGCTAAAATCGGTTTCCTATTGAACATACTTCTTTCCGTAAGAAATATTATAGTTTGATTACATTTTAGGGTATCTGAGGAATATATAGAAACGTATTTTGACTTGTTGAAACAAAGTTTAGGGGTAGATTTTGGGATTCCTTTCTTTGCATGTTGAACGAGTGGATTACTCAAATCGATGGCGCCAATTAAACAGACTTTTTGGGATATAAAGAAGGATTTTATTTAACAAAACGATACTACATGTTATAGCTGGGACCCTTTGGATGACAAATCAGTGGAAGATTTTCAAAAGGTAAGTGAATATTTAATCGCTATTTGTGAATTTATGAAACCTGTGCCGGTGGAAAAATATTAATATATGGGGCGCCGTCCTCAAACAATCGCATGGCATGCTTTCGCTGTAAGAGCTACTTTAAATCGGACAGTGCAGTTAGATTAACAAGAATTTAAGCTTTCAACCGATATAAGACACTTGTATGTACCTAAATGTTTAATATCCATAATTTTAATGATTATTTATTTGAATTGCGCGGCCTCCAGTTTCACCGGAAGTTGTCCCGCTAGTAGGCTTAATTAAGGAAATGTTTACTCTTGAACTTATGGCATGCTTTCTCTGTAATAGCTACTTTAAATCGGACAGTGCAGTTAGATTAACAAGAATTTAAGCTTTCAACCGATATAAGACGTATATACCTAAATGATTCAAATCCACCATTTCTATGATTATTTATTTGAATGCGCACCCTCCAGTTTCACCGGAAGTTGTCCCGCTAGTGGGCCGCCTAGGCTTAATTAAGGAAATGTTTACTCCTGAACTTATTTAGGCTTGCCATAACAAAGGGGTTGAATACTTATTAACTCAAGACAATTCAATTTTTAATTTTAACATTTTGAAAACATAATTCCACTTTCACATTATGGGGTATTGTGTGTAAATCAGTGAAAAAAACATCTCAATTTAATCCATTGTTTATTCAGGCTGTAACACAACAAATTGTGGAACAAGTAAAGGGCTGTACATAATTTCTGAAGGCATTTGCAATGTATCAACAGTTATTTATTTCAATTCAATCCAGGGATCAACTAAAAATAGACAATACATAAGCTTAGGGTTTCAAGCGTTGGTTGATTTCAAATGTAATCTTGAAGTTAATCATGAATATGTTGAATTCACTTCTCCATTTCAACCAAAAATCTCAATTTAAAGAATAGGACTAAATCAAATCAGACTTTATTTAAAATGCATTTAAGATTAGATTAAGTCCTATTGTTAAACTAAGATTCTTTTGGGCTGAGATGTAGACCAACATGTCAATTATTCATTTGTAGACAAACTGGATATTGAATTATGTTTGGTTGTCAACTCAACCAAATATCAACATTTGAAGGGGATGTACTATGTCTTCGTATTGGATAGTTCCATCTGTTCCGCTGACTTAGTTTGTCTACAAATGTATTTGATTTAGTCCTATACTTCAACGTTTATTCTTGGTTGAGATAGAGACGTGTATCCAATATATCAATTATTAATGTGGAGTTATATACAGGGGATACCAGTTCCAGATCAATGTGGAGTTATATACAGGGGGTACCAGTACCAGATCAATGTGAAGCTATAGTACCGGTACCCCCTGTATAAATCAATGTGGATCTATATATGGGGGGTACCAGTACCAGATCAATGTGGAGCTATATACAGGAAGTCCCAGTACCAGGTCAATGTGCAGAGGTACGAGGAATTTGAGGTAGATATGTACATGAAGGCAAGGTAAAGTGACTAGGCATCAGGATATATAATAATAAGGTATTTGAGGTAGATATGTACATGAAGGCAGGGTAAAGTGACTAGGCATCAGGATAGATAATAATAAGGTATTTGAGGTAGATATTTACATGAAGGCAGGGTAAAGTGACTAGGCATAAGAATAGATAAGAGTAAAATAAAGAATAGAGTATGTCGTGGATGAATCAGAATTAGTTGGGTAACATAGATAATTAAGATGTTTTATTAGTATAATATGCTTATGTGAGATACTTGTCATTAGAAAGTGTCCATTGGACTCTGGTGTTTTTCAGTTGCACGACACTTGGGGCCCAGAGAGGGGAGAGGTCAGACTTGTCGTCATGGGAATGTGTCTTTACCTATTCTTAAACCATGTGAAGGGATGGCGTGATTAATAGGGAACCAATGACTTGTCTCCACAATGTCTGTGAGCAAGTCACTCCCTCCTTTTCTTTATAGTGGGGAGGATTATGGCAGTGTCTGGACCATTGTATGTCCTCTGTTAGATCTCGCACTTATCCTGGGATAGTATATGGCCTAGAGGCTCACTCCCCCCAGTGAGCCTGTCCAGGAGTGGGGTCAAGAGGGGGTTTGCTTGAGATAGGAGTATCTAGAGTTGACAATTGATATATGCCATTGGATGAAATGGTGTTTTTGTTCTGTACCGTACCAGGGAGGGACGGTTCTAAGGAGACCAGATACTGGGCTATACAATGAACCCTGTTGACATAGCAGTTACTGTCTGTTGTATTTTATGGATATCTGTCATACAAAACTTAATATTGTGACCCATTCTATGTATCTGTGGTTTGTCAATTTGTAAGTCGCTCTGGATAAGAGCGTCTGCTAAATGACTTAAATGTAAATGTAAATGTCAATGAACGTTGAAGGGGGTGTATCTTTGCTATAAAAGATCTCTGTAGCCATTGTGTAATTACCTTATGCCATGGTTCATTCGAGAGAGTGCATTAATGAAGGTGAAGTGCTTTTGCAAAAGTATCTTAATTAAGTATTAAAGATTTAGTTTAACTCAGACTGGTGTGTTGTAACTCTCTTCATTTGGTAATACAGAAATTAGCCACCACTAGTAGCAGCAGCAAATGATGTGTGTAAAGTATACAGTGCCTTGAATAAGTTCTTCCACCTTGGTGTTTTTCCTATTTTATTGCATTACAACATGTAATTTAAATTGATATTTATTTGGATTTCATGTAATGGACATGAACAAAATAGTCCAAATTGGTGAAGTGAAATTAAAAAAATTACTTGTTTCAAAAAACAAAAAAATCAAACGGAGAAGTGATGCATGCACATGTATTCACCCCCTTTGCTATGAAGCCCCTAAATAAGATCTGGTGCAACTAATTGCATTCAGAAGTCACATAAGTAGTTAAATAAAGTCCACCTGTGTGTGATCTAGGTGTTACATGATCTATCACATGATCTCTGTTTATATATATATATATATATATATATATATATATATATATATATATATATATATATAAACCTGTTCTGAAAGGCCCCAGAGTCTGCAACACCACTAAGCAAGGGGCACCAGCAAGCAAGCGGCACCATGAAGACCAAGGAGCTCTCTCTCCAAACAGGTCAGCGACAAAGTTGTGGAGAAGTACAGATCAGGTTTGGGTTATAAAAAAATTGCAGAAACTTTGAACATTCCACGGAGCACCATTAAATCCATTATAAAAAATTGAAAGAATATGGCACCACAACAAACCTGCCAAGAGAGGGCTGCCCACAAAAACTCATGGACTAGGCAAGGAGGGCATTAATCAGAGAGGCAGCAAAGAGACCAAAGATAACCCTGAAAAAGCTGCAAAGCTCCACAGCTGAGATTGGAGTATCTGTTCAAAGGACCACTTTACGCCGTACACTCCACAGAGCTGGGCTTTACGGAGGAGTGGCAAGAAAAAAGCAATTTCTTCAAAAAATAAATAAGCAAACACGTTTGGTGTTTGCCAAAACGCATGTGTGGAGACTCCCCAAACATATGGAAGAAAGTACTCTGGTCAGATGAGACTAAAATTGAGCTTTCTGGCCATCAAGGAAAATGCTATGTCTGGTGCAAACCCAACACCTCCCATCACCCCGAGAACAGCATCCCCACAGTGAAGCATGGTGGTGGCAGTATCATGCTGTGGGGATGTTTTTCATCGGCAGGGACTGGGAAACTGGTCAGAATTGAAGGAATGATGGATGGCACTAAATACAGGGAAATTCTTGAGGGAAACCTGTTTCAGTCTTCCAGAGATTTGAGACTGGGACGGAGGTTCACCTTCCAGCAGGACAATGACCCTAAGTGTACTGCTAAAGCAACTCTCAAGTGGTTTAAGGGTAAACATTTAAATGTCTTGGAATGGCCTAGTCAAAGCCCAGACCTCAATCCAATTGAGAATCTGTGATTGCTGTACACCAGCGGAACCCAGCCAACATGAAGGAGCTGGAGCAGATTTGCCTTGAAGAATGGGTAACAATTCCAGTGGCTAGATGTGCCAAGCTTATAGAGACATACCTCAAGAGACTTGCTGCTGTAATTGCTGCAAAAGGTGCCTCTACAAAGTATTGACTTTGGGGTGGGGGTGAATAGTTATGCATGTTCAAGTTTTTTGTCTTTTTCTTGTTTGTTTCACAATAAAAAATATTTAGCATCTTCAAAGTGGTAGGCATGTTGTGTAAATCAAATGATACAAACCCCCCAAAAATCCATCTTCATTTCAGGTTGTAAGGCAACAAAATAGGAAAAATGCCAAGGTGGGTGAATACTTTCGCAAGCCACTGTATGTCTGTGTTTTGTGTGTGCATGTGAGTGGGTGCGTATATATAGTCGAGTGAGTGAGTGTGTGTGTATACAGTCTAATGAGTGTGTGTATATAGTTTAGTGAGTGTGCGTAGGGTCAGTGCAAGGTAGAGTCAGTGCAGTTCATTTGTGTACCATTAATTTACTATTTAGCAGTCCTATGGCTTAGGGGTGGAAGCTGTCTCGGAGCCTGTTGGTCCGAGAGCCGATGCTTCGGTACCGTTTGCCGGACTGTATCAGAGTGAACAGTCTATGACACGGGTGGCTGGAGTTTTTGGCAATTTTTCTGGCCTTCCTCTGACACCGCCTGATATAGAGGTCCTGGATGGCAGGGAGCTCGGCCCCAGTGATGTACTGGTCTGTCCGCACCACCCTCTGTAGCGCTTTGCGGTCAAGGGCAGTGCGTTTGCCACTCCAAGTGGTGATGCAGCCAGTCAAGATGCTCTCGATGGTGCAGCTGTAGAATGTTCTGAGGATCTGAGGGCCCATACCAAATATTTTCATCCTCCTGAGGGGGAGGAGGCCCTGCTGTGCCCTCTTCATGACTGTGCGGGTGTGTGTAGACCATGTTAAGGTCTTAGTGATGTGGACACCATGGAACTTGAAGCTCTTGACCCGCTCCACAACTGCCCCGTTGATGTAGATGGGGGAATGCTCTCCCTTCTTTCTGCTGTAGTCAGCGATCAGCTCCTTGGTCTTATTGACGTTGAGGGAGAGGTTGTTGTCCTGCCACCACACTGCTAAGTCTCTGACCTCCCTGTAGGCTGTCTCATCACCTTCGGTGATCAGGCCAAACACCATTGTGTCATCAGCAATCTTGATGATAGTGTTGGATTCATGCGTGGCCACGCAGTCGTGGGAGAACGGGGAGTACAGGAGGGGACTAAGCACACACCCCTGAGGGTGTTGAGGGTTAGCGTAGGAGAGATTTTGTTGCCTACCCTCACCACCTGGAAGCCGGCCCATCAGGAAGTCCAGGATCTAGTTGCAGAGAGAGAGGTTGAGTCCCAGGGTCTGTAGTTTGGTGATGAGCTTGGAGGGGACTATCATGTTGAACGCTGAGTTGTAGTCTAAGAACAGCATTCTCACATAGTTATTTCCCCTCATGTCCAGATGGGAGAGGGCAGTGTGAAGTGCAATTCAGATTGCATCATCTGTGGATCTGTTGGGGCTGTAAGTGTATCCTAGTACAAATTCCCTGTCTTAGGTCAGTTAGGATCACCACTTTATTTTAAGAATGTGAAATGTCAGAATAATAGTAGGGAGAATGTTTTATTTCAGCTTTTATTTCTTTCATCACATTACCAGTGGGTCAGAAGTTTACATACACTCAATTTGTCTTTGGTAGCATTGCCTTTAACTTGTTTAACTTGGGTCAAATGTTTTGGGTAGCCTTCCAAAAGCTTCCCACAATAGGTTGGGTGAATTTTGGCCCATTCCTCCTGACAGAGCTGCTGTAACTGAGTCAGGTTTGTAGGCCTCCTTGCTCGCACACACTTTTTCAGTTCTGTCCACAAATTTTCTATAGGATTGAGGTCAGGGCTTTGTGATGGCCACTCCAATAGCTTGACTTTGTGGTCCTTAAGCCATTTTTCCACAACATTGGAAGTATGCTTGGGGTCATTGTCTATTTGGAAGACCCATTTGCGACCAAGCTTTAACTTCCTGACTGATGTCTTGAGATGTTGCTTCAATATATCCACATAATTTTCCACCCTCATGATGCCATCTATTTTGTGAAGTGCACCAGTCCCTCCTGCAGCAAAGCACTCCCACAACATGATGCTGCCACCCCCGTGCTTCACGGTTGGGATGGTGTTCTTCGGCTTGCAAGCCTCCCCCTTTTTCCTCCGCACATAATGATGGTCATTATTGCCAAACAGATCTATTTTTGTTTCATCAGACCAGAGGATATTTCTCCAAAAAGTACAATCTTTGACCCCATGTTCAGTTTGTGGCGGATGAATCAGAATTAGTTGGGTAACATAGATAATTAAGTTGTTTTATTTGCATAATATGCTTATGTGAGATACTTGTTGTATGTGAATGTATCTGTTAAACCATGTGAAGGGATGGCGTGATTAACCTCTTACATCTAGACGTTCCGCTAGCGGAACACCTGCTCCAATATCCAATGATAGGCGTGGCGCGAATTACAAATTCCTCAAAAATACAAAAACTTCCATTTTTCAAACATATGACTATTTCACAGCATTTTAAAGATAAGACTCTCCTTTATCTAACCACACTGTTCGATTTCAAAAAGGCTTTACAACGAAAGCAAAACATTAGATTATGTCAGCAGAGTACCAAGCCAGAAATAATCAGACACCCATTTTTCAAGCTAGCATATAATGTCACAAAAACCCAGAAGACAGCTAAATGCAGCACTAACCTTTGATGATCTTCATCAGATGACACACCTAGGACATTATGTTATACAATACATGCATGTTTTGTTCAATCAAGTTCATATTTATATCAAAAAACAGCTTTTTACGTTAGCATGTGACGTTCAGAACTAGCATACCCCCCGCAAACTTCCGGAGGAATTTGCTAATAATTTACTAAATTACTCACGATAAACGTTCACAAAAAGCATAACAATTATTTTACGAATTATAGATACAGAACTCCTCTATGCACTCGATATGTCCGATTTTAAAATAGCTTTTTGGTGAAAGCACATTTTGCAATATTCTAAGTACATAGCCCAGGCATCACGGGCTAGCTATTTAGACACCTGGCAGGTTTAGCCTTCACCAAAATCAGATTTACTATTATAAAAGTTTGATTACCTTTTGTTGTCTTCGTCAGAATGCACTCCCAGGACTGCTACTTCAATAACAAATGTTGGTTTGGTCCAAAATAATCCATCGTTATATCCAAATTGCGGCGTTTTGTTCGTGCGTTCCAGACACTATCTGAAAGGGTAAATAAGGGTCGCGCGCATGACGCAATTCGTGACAAAAAAAATCTAAATATTCCATTACCGTACTTCGAAGCATGTCAACCGCTGTTTAAAATCCATTTTTATGCCATTTTTCTCGTAAAAAAGCGATAATATTCCGACCAGGAATGTCCATTTAGCTAAACAGAGGAAAGTAAACAAAGCTTTCGGTCGACGCGGGCACGAGCCTGAGTCTCACAGTACTGTAACCAGCCACTACCCAAACGCGCTACTTTGTTTCAGCCAGAGCCTGCAAAGCCACGATTCCGCTTTTTGCCGCCTTCTGAGAACATATGGCAGCCGTAGGAAGTGTCACGGGACAGCTAAGATCCTCACTCTTCAATAAACAGAGACAAGAAGAACGACACCTTGTCAGACAGGCCACTTCCTGAATGAAACCTTCTCAGATTTTGGCCTGCCATATGAGTTCTGTTATACTCACAGACACCATTCAAACAGTTTTAGAAACTTTAGGGTGTTTTCTATCCATATGTAATAAGTATATGCATATTCTAGTTACTGGGTAGGAGTGGTAACCAGATTAAATTGGGTACGTTTTTTATCCAGCCGTGAAAATACTGCCCCCTAGCCATAACAGGTTAATGGGGAACCAATTACTTGTCTCCACAATGTCTGTGCGCAAGTCACTCCCTCCTTTGGCATTGGGGGAAGGTGTATGGCAGTGTCTCGACCATTGTATGTCCCCTCTGATGTTACACTTATCTTGGGATAGTGTATGACCTAGAGGCTCACTCCCCTCAGTGAGCTTGTCCAGGAGTGGAGTCAAGAGGGGGTTTACTTGAGATGGGAGTATCTAGAGTTGTCAATTGATTTATGAAATTGGATGAGCTAATGGTTCTGTTCTATACCGTACCATCGAGAGACGGTTCCAGTTTGGAGTAGGAGGACCAGACACTGGTCTATACAATGAAAACTGTTGACACAGCAGTTGCTGTCTGCTATGTTTTATAGATATCTTTCATACAAAACTTAACCTCTCTAGGGCTGGCGGGACGAAATCGTCCCACCTACGTAACAGCCAGTGGAATCCTGTGGCGCATTAATCAAATACCTTAGAAATGCTATTACTTCAATTTCTCAAACATATGACTATTTTACAGCATTTTAAAGACAAGACTCTCGTTAATCTAACCACACTGTCCGATTTCAAAAAGGCAAACTATTTACTATTTATTATTGTTACAGATCATTATTGGAAGTAAAATGGTTCATGATGACAAACTGTGTTGTATTTTGCTATTGACACGACAAGGAATAGCATCATAGAGGTTAAATAAGTATTAATGATGATTAACTTGTATCAACCATTTACTTTGAAGCGATCTTGTGAAGCCACTTGACCATGGACTCCCCAATGTGCCTCGTTAAAAACTCTGACGGAGAGCTTTGCGTAGAACCAGAGGCCATCGACTACCTGATGGGACTGAAACAGAAAGTCGTAGTTGTGGCGGTGGTTGGGCTGTATCGCACCGGCAAGTCCTACCTCATGAACAAGCTGGCTCAGAGAAAAAGAGGTGAGAGACAAATATATCTTACTTAACAAACAGGTTTGGACATCATCTGTGCCTCAAAGTCTTTTTTTGGTAACACTGTACATAAAGTTTCCCCTACTACTTTGTAACTACACAGTATTAACTGTAGAAACATAGTAGGACAGGGAATCTTGAAACTCGTACAATATTTGTATGGCAGGAAGACATTATCTGTGCTTAACCTCTTAGATAAATTGGCAAAATGTTGATTTCCCCCAAAATAGACATCCCCAAAAGTAGCTGCTATTCGTGTGTTATTAGATGATTCTGACATGCCAAAACTTGGTATGTTTGGAAAGAAGAGATCTGGGAGATTATGGGGAAATTATCATAAAATAGATAGGAGTTACATAGTTCAGAATACACAAGATCAAGCACACACAAAATAACCGTTTATTTTTTATTTTGAATGTCATCTTTCATTGACAAGCTATAAGTGAATTATTGATTCCCAGAGCTGGAAACACATCAGAAGGCATCCACATCATGTGAACAATATCAGAAACAAAATGGGATTGATAGATCCAACAACTAGAAATGGGCAGATGTTTTAGTAAGTGGTGTCAGGTGTGGTCACGGGACGTTTCCAAGTGTCCCTAAACCTCTCCAAAGTGGCAGATGTCTGTAAATGTGAAAATTCCAGTGCTATTACATATCTGCAATCCCTAAATGCTATTTGTTCAGTATAAAAACACAATTTCTACCATATTTTTACATTTTATTTAACCTTTATTTTACTAGGCAAGTCAGTTAAGAACAAATTCCTATTTACAACGACGGCCGACCAGAGAACAGTGGGTTAACTGCCTTGTTCAGGGGCAGAACCTCACTCAAACTGTGGTGGTATTATGGGTTATCCAGGGTACATTCATGTGCCCTTTAAACCTTTCAAAATTGTCTGAATGTGGTAATTGCACTGTTTTTGCACACTGGATGTGCCCAAAAGTTATTGTTCAGTATAAAAACTACATTTCTACAACACCAACCTCTCTCAAACGTTGTGCTGGTGTCAGAGGACGTACAAGGGATATCCAAATGGTTTTTCAACCTCTCCAAAATGCCTGAACGTTTAGCCTAGGCCTATCCAATGTATTGGCCCCATATACAAATTAACTGTTCACAAAAACATTTACATTTTAGTCATTTAGCAGACGCTCTTATCCAGAGCGACTTACAGTAGTGAATGCATACATTTCATTTCATGCATTTTTTTTTTTTGTACAATATAAAAGCAACACATATACATTAAAGAATATATCAATGTCTTATCAAACACAAACTTGGTTACATATGTGTCCTTCACAAAAAAAAGTCTAAAAATAGACATGAGCTATGCACCAGAGCCGCCACCGACACTAGACACCCCCCTAACCCTCCCTTTTGGTTTCAGGTTTTGCATCCGGAGTCCGCCCCTTTGGGGGGGATACTGTCACGTCCTGACCATAGAGAGTTCTTATTTTCTATGATGGAGTAGGTCAGGGCGTGACTGGGGGGGTTAGTCTAGTTTATATTTTCTATATGGGGTTCTAGTTTCTTTTTTCTATGTTGGTGTTTTGTATGATTCCCAATTAGAGGCAGCTGGTAATCGTTGTCTCTAATTGGGGATCATATTTAAGTAGTTGTTTTTCCCACCTGGGTTTGTGGGATATTGTTTGTGTAGTTGCATGTTAGCACTCCATTGTCGTCACATTTCGTTTATTCTTTATTGTTTTTGTATTTTGCTAAGTTTCACTTTATAATAAAGATGTAGAACGCTACTCACGCTGCGCCTTGGTCCAATCATTACGACGATCGTGACAGCTGAACTATTTACCAAATGGCATTCGTGTTTGTTTTACATCCCAAGTGTAGATGATTAAATTTCACTTTCACCGTAGCTTGTGCATATCGTGATAGTCTTTGAAGGAGGCTCTCTCTGACAGGAAACAAAAAGAGAACTGGCATTTCGGACAGAAGATCTGGCATTGCACCCTTTTTTCCTGTCTGTGTTTAGTGAAATGCTTGCAGTTCTTTCTTTTTGTCTTTTGGCATGTGTGTTGGATAGTGGCACTCACCTTGAGTGGGGGGTCTTGTGATGGTTGTGAGGTTGCTTTGGGACCCCAATTCAGCCATTTCCCACACCAGCTGCTATCGGAAGGCCAACTGGGAGAGAGGGGTTTGACTTTTTGTTTTGGCCATATGCTTGTGGAGAATGAAAGTATTTACTGTAGCAATGTCCACAAAGTGGTAAGTAAAGAAAAGTTTTATACCACTTCCTGGTCTTGTGGAGGCTACTACCAGGTCCTATCAGACCATCAGATAGGTTGACACGCCCCCATGCTGGCATTGTAAGTCCTTCACAGAAACAGGAATGGGGACATTCTTCCTTTTTCACCCTCCTTGAGACATGGTAGTTATTGAATGCCTTATGCTGTGTGGTGAGCATGGTTACTTCCCTAGTGTCCTTCCATTTCACAGAAAGCAGCTTGTTGGGGAGAGGTAGCTCCCAAATGTCATCATCCAAATCCTCTGCATCCTCCACTCTGTAGTGAATCAAATAAAGGGATATATTGTTGTAAGACACACAGAATTACAGTTGACTAAGTTTACAAAACAACATCACTGTAAAGTAAAAACACCAAGCCTGAACTTCATCTGTACAGTTCACCTAATACATTTTTTGCACTGTTGGTTAGAGCCTGTTAGTAAGCATTTCACTGTAAGGTCTACACCTGTTGTATTCGGCATTTCACTGTAAGGTCTACTACACCTGTTGTATTCAGCGCACGTGACAAATAAACTTTGATTTGATTTGACTCACATAGAAGGTGTGAAGCACACACACAATGCAAACAAATAAGCAATGGCCTTGAGAGTTTAGTGGCCTCTGCAAAGTAACAAGGATGAAACTTAGAACAGCAAACAGTGAACTAATATGAAACAAAAGACAAAAACTACATTGGAATTGTATAACATTGACATTTCTTGTTACATAGGCCTATGTAAACTAAATCCAAAGCACAAAAAGCAGACAATTCACCAAAAACAAAATACATTTACATTACATTTACATTTAAGTCATTTAGCAGACGCTCTTATCCAGAGCGACTTACAAATTGGTGCATTCACCTTATGATATCCAGTGGAACAACCACTTTACAATAGTGCATCTAAATCTTTTAAGGGGGGGGGGGGGTTAGAAGGATTACTTTATCCTATCCTAGGTATTCCTTAAAGAGGTGGGGTTTCAGGTGTCTCCGGAAGGTGGTGATTGACTCCGCTGTCCTGGCGTCGTGAGGGAGCTTGTTCCACCATTGGGGTGTCAGAGCAGCGAACAGTTTTGACTGGGCTGAGCGGGAACTGTGCTTCCTCAGAGGTAGGGGGGCCAGCAGGCCAGAGGTGGATGAACGCAGTGCCCTTGTTTGGGTGTAGGGCCTGATCAGAGCCTGAAGGTATGGAGGTGCCGTTCCCTTCACAGCTCCGTAGGCAATCACCATGGTCTTGTAGCGGATGCGAGCTTCAACTGGAAGCCAGTGGAGAGAGCGGAGGAGCGGGGTGACGTGAGAGAACTTGGGAAGGTTGAACACCAGACGGGCTGCGGCGTTCTGGATGAGTTGTAGGGGTTTAATGGCACAGGCAGGGAGCCCAGCCAACAGCGAGTTGCAGTAATCCAGACGGGAGATGACAAGTGCCTGGATTAGGACCTGCGCCGCTTCCTGTGTGAGGCAGGGTCGTACTCTGAATACAAAATACATGTAGTAAATTAGCTATATAAAGTATATTAGCTATATAAAGTATATTATATATATATATATAAAGTCATGAAAATAATTTCCTTACAGATCTCAAAATGATCTTTCCCTTTCCTTTGAGAAAGAAAAATAACAATAATAATAAAAATCACCATGGTCACCATCATAACCTGTCATCTCCATCTCTCTTATGAAACTAAATAAATACTGCACTCTGAACGCCAAATATATTTACTAGATTCATGATAGGAACGTGAATTTAAAACATGATGCTGTTTTATTGTATTACCATGGTAATACACAGGTGACATTCCAACATGTAATTACAAAGCACAATAGTTACATATTGATAACATTTAACAAAATCAATGGGAAACCCCCTGGAGGTCAGGGTCCCTGAGCACATGCCATGCTTGTCCGGTCGGTTATTTGGTGATGATTAAGCCTACTACAAGGGTTAGATAACTGTCTGGACTACCTTACCTTGCAATCTACAGTAAAAGCTGACATGGGCTAATTGAGTGTCACGTCCTGACCAGTAAAGGGGCTGTTTGTTATTGTAGTTTGGTCAGGGCGTGGCAGGGGGTGTTTGTTTTAGAGTGTTTCGGAGTTGTTTGGGTTATGTTCTATGTTAGTATATTTCTATGTTTTTCTAGTTGGTCTATTTCTATGTTTAGTTAATTGCGTTGACCTTCAATTGGAAGCAGCTGCTCCTCGTTGCTTCTAATTGAAGGTCCTATTTAGTAGGGGTGTTTTGTCATGGGATTTGTGGGTAGTTGTTCCATGTGTAGCTGTGTGCCTCACAGGACTGTTTGTCGTCGTCGTTTTTGTTCTAGTGTTTTTGTTTCATTTTCTTTAATAAATAAGAAAGATGAGCATACACATTCCCGCTGCGTCTCCTTACGACGGCCGTGACATTGAGTGAATGACGTACAGTAACAAGAGGGAAACTGCTGATGCACTAATATATTTTGAAGGTGCACTTTGTGTATTCTACATTTCTGACTCTCAACAGTAAGTTGAGATCCCGACTGAGTTACAAAAATATATATACAGTGAGCTAACAAAGTATTGGTACACATTGTTTGTTGTTTTGGCTCAGTACTCCAGCACTTTGGATTTGAAATGATACAATGAATATGAGGTTAAACTTTAGACTGTCAGCTTTATTTTGGCCACCCCTCATAGCCTGGTTCCTATCTGGTTCCACTCTAGGTTTCTTCCTAGGTTTTGACCTTTCTAGGGAGCGTTTCCTAGCCACCGTACTTTTACACGTGCTTTTACACCTGCATCGCTTGCTGTTTGGGGTTTTAGGCTGGGTTTCTGTACAGCACTTTGAGATGTCAGCTGATGTAAGAAGGGCTTTATAAATTGATTTGATTATCATCCATACCAAGTGAACCATTTAGAAATGTTTGCTCTTTTTGTACATATTATTAAGGGACCAAAAGTATTGGGACAAATCCATGTGTATTAAGTATTTGGTCCCATATTCCTAGCACACAATGATCACATCAAGCTTGTGACTCCATTTGCTGTTTGTTTTGGTTGTGTTTTAGATTATTTTGTGCCCAATAGAAATGTGTGGTAAATAATGCATTGTGTCATTTTGGAGTCTCTTTTATTGTAAATAAGAAAATAATATGTTTCTAAACACATCTACATTAATGTGGATGCTACCATGATTACAGATATTCTTGAATGAATCGTGAATAATGATGATTGCAAATATCTTACCCCCTGTCGTGTCTTTGGCATCATTAAACTGAAGACTTATTTATCAAATAACTCTCTGTAATTATTATTAATCGATTAACCTGATTAATTATGTAACTGTAATTAACTAGGAAGTCGGGGCACCAAGGAAAATATTCAGATTACAAAGTTATAATTTTCCAAATATAACTTTCAGATATTTTAATATCTGATCAATTAGTCTTCGAGTTAATGAATTTATTTACCTCACGTTAGTCTCATTCCAAACATCGTAAATTGTTGGTTATCTGCACGAACCCAGTCTTCACTATGAGTCATCCATATATCAATTGTCTTAAAATCATTTATTTACTAACTAGGTAATTCACAGAAATGCATATCAAACAAACAATGGTTACAAGGAAATGATAGGGGAATGTGCCCTAGTGGGCTAAACTGACATGGCGGCTTGTTAGACAAAAGGGGAGTGGGGGGTCAGCTGAGGAGACACTACAGAGTTAAATATTATAACAATTGAAATACTAATCCTTTGCACATGAACGCTCACTCATTCGGGAACAATTGCAATCAATATATATATATTTACGCTCAGTGTGTCGTCGGAATCTCTGTTGTGTCTGTAGGAGAGTCTGTCCGCTCTCTCTCTCTCTCTCGTGGTTAGAATGGATAGTTCAGAGTGACATTCATTCATGTCGTTATAGATAGATGTTTTTGCGGTTGTCGGTCTTCGCGTTCAATGATACCGAATTCCTAGCTGCAGACTAGTAATTAATATCAAAGACTTGTTCTTATTCTGTCGGTATCGATAGTCTAAGAGTTTAACCACGTGGTATGGTTAAAAGTTCAGCAAGAGAAATGCATGGTCAAACCTTGGCCCTCTCGTTATTGAGGTAAGCTGGTCTCCAACCTTTAGCCATCTCGTAATTGAGGTAAGCTCGGTCTCCAATCTTTAGCCATCTCGTAATTGAGGTAAGCTCGGTCTGGTGATAGAAAACCTAGTTGGGGGTTTTAGTTGGGACATAGAAAAAGGCTGTCTCATGATTCCAGGTCCTGTCTGTGTCCCTGGGGGCGTGCCAAGCACTTAGTGAAACTTTAACCTGTCTGGGCTAGGGGGCAGTATTTTCACTTTTGGATGAAAAGCGTGCCCAGAGTAAATGGCCTAATACTCGGGCTCAGAATCAAAATTTTGCAAATTATTAGTAGATTTGGATGGAAAACACTCTAAAGTTTCCAAAACTGTTTGAATGATGTCTGTGAGTATAACAGAACTAATATGGCAGGCAAAAACCTGAGAAAAATACAACCAGGAAATGAAAATCTGGTTCCTGTAGTTTTTTCAAGTCCTTGCCTTTCTGACACACAGTGAGTTAGGGTTAATTTTGCACTTCCTAAGGCTTCCACTAGATGTCAACAGTCTTTAGAAAGTTGTTTGAGGCTTTTGCGGTAAACACAGACCGAAGGAGAAGGCTGGGAAGTAGGTGACTCAGAAAATCACATCAGTTCATTGCGCGCGTTCACGTGAGAAGGGACCTGTGTTCCAAAATTTTTTTTCAAGACAATCGAATCGTCCGGTTGGAATATTACTGAAGTTTCACGTTATAAAGGCCCTAAAGATTGATGCTATACAACGTTTGACATGTTTGAACGAACGTAAATCAAACTTTTTTAAAACTTTTCGTCGTGAAATTTTCCTCGCGCGTCCTACATTTTGAGTAGCTTACTGAACGCGCAAACAACATGGAGTTATTTGGACGTAAATTATGAACTTTATCGAACAAAACAAGAATTATTGTGGACCTGGGATGCCTGGAAGTGCCTTCTGATGAAGATTATTAAAGATAAGTGAATATTTCTAATGCTATTTATGCATTTAGATGACTCCAAAATGGCGGGTATCTGTATTTGCCTGAGGTTTTTTTCTGAGCGCAGTACACAGATTATTGCAGTGTGCTTTCCCAGTAAAGTTATTTTGAAATCTGTCAATGCGGTTGCATTCAGGAGATGTTAATCTATAATTCTTTGAATAACAGTTTAATATTTTATCAACGTTTATAATGAGTATTTTTTTGTAAATTGTTGTGCTGATTCACTGGCAGTTTTGGGGGAAATACATTTTCTGAACGCCACGCGCCAATGTAAAATGGGGTTTTTGGATATAAATATGAACTTGATAGAACAAAAAATGCATGTATGGCATAACATAATGTCCTAGGAGTGTCATCTGATGAAGATTGTCAAAGGTTAGTGCATCATTTTAGCTGGTTTTCTGCTTTTGGTGACGCTTGTCCTTGCATTGAAAATGGCTGTGTGTAATGTTTTGTCTATGTACTGTCCTAACATAATCTAACTTTATGCTTTCACCGTAAAGCCTTTTTGAAATCGGACAACGTGGTTGGATTAACCTGTCTGGGCTTGGGGGCAGTATTTTCACGGCCGGATAAAAAACGTACCCGATTTAAACTGGTTACTACTCTTGCCCAGAAATGAGAATATGCATATAATTAGTATATTTGGATAGAAAACACTCTAAAGTTTCTAAAACTGTTTGAATGGTGTCTGTGAGTATAACATAACTCATATGGCAGCCAAAAACCTGAGAAGATTACAAGAAGGAAATGGCCTGTCTGACAATTTGTGGTCCTTCCGTTGCATCTCTATCGAAATTACAGTATCTCTGCTGTTACGTGACACTTTCTAAGGCTTCCATTGGCTCTCTAAAGCCGCCAGAAAGTGGATTGGGGCGTCTCCTGTCTCTGGGCAAAGTACAGGAGCACTGTTTGTCAGTGGCCTGCCTGGTGGCTCAGAGACAGGAGATGCGCGTTCACGAGACTTGACATGCTTCTAAGTACGGTAAAGGAACATTTTGAATTTTTTTGTCACGAAATGCGCCCGCGCGTTACCCTTTGGATAGTGACCTGAACGCATGAACAAAACGGAGGTATTTGGATAATATTTATGGATTATTTGGAACCAAAACAACATTTGTATTTGAAGTAGAAGTCCTGGGAGTGCATTCTGACGAAGAACAGCAAAGGTAATCCAATTTTTGTAATAGTAATTCTGAGTTTACTGAGCCTCGACGTTGGCGGGTGTCTGAATAGCTAGCCTTGATGGCCGAGCTATGTACTCAGAATATTACAAAATGTGCTTTCGCCGAAAACCTATTTTAAAATCTGACACCGCGATTGCATAAAGGAGTTCTGTATCTATAATTCTTAAAATAATTGTTATGTATTTTGTAAACGTTTATCATGAGTAATTTAGTAAATTCACCGGAAGTTTTCGGTGGGTATGCTAGTTCTGAACATCACATGCTAATGTAAAAAGCTGGTTTTTGATATAAATATAAACTTCATTGAACAAAACATGCATGTATTGTATAACATAATGTCCTAGGAGTGTCATCTGATGAAGATCATCAAAGGTTAGTGCTGCATTTAGCTGTGGTTTGTGTTTTTGTGACATATGTGCTTGCTTTGAAAATGGCTGTGTGATTATTTTTGGCTGGGTACTCTCCTGACATAATCTAATGTTTTGCTTTCGCTGTAACGCCTTTTTGAAATCGGACAATGTGGTTGGATTAACGAGAGTCTTATCTTTCAAATGGTGTAAAATAGTCATATGTTTGAGAAATTGAAGTTATAGCATTTTTAAGGTTTTTGTATTTCGCGCCACGGTATACCACTGGCTGTTGAATAGAATGGGACACTGACGTCCCACCTAGCGCAGACAGGTTAAGAGGATGTTTATCTATGAAATGGTGTAAAATAGTTGTATGTTTGAGAAATTTGAATTATGACATTTTGTTGTTTTCGAATTTGGCTCTCTGATTTTTCACTGGCTGTTGAATAGTGTGCACGGTGGGTGGGACGCCCACTAGCCTCAAAAAGTACAATTCTCTCACATTTACATCATTACATAGCATCCCATCATCTCACAAATAGCTTAATCCTTATTCATTCATTTTATACAACTCATACCTGAGACTCTTCTATAAACATGATTATGGTGATGTGGCCGTATTGTCTCTCATGAGTTTCGCAAAATTGTACCAAACGGACCAGTTCATAGCTGGATTCTTCACCGATCTTTTATACCTTCTCCAGAACATAAGTGTCGGTGTTCTCCAGTTCTGTGAGGTGGAAGAAATTCCTTTGTTCTCTCTATGAAACTCACTCTCTCTCTAGCCTGTGTCCATGAGGAGAGGATCTCCTCATAGGAATTTACAACCTCTTCTGCAGAGCCTGGTGTCAGGAGTATAGAGGGAGAGGGGGATGGTGCTCGCTGTACCCAAAGAGGGCAACGTCATGACACCCCCCAAAAATGCTAACCTCCCCTGTTATTGTAATAGTGAGAGGTTAGCATGTCTTGGCGGTTTGAACTTCCTCACTCATTATTATTCACGATTCATTCAGGACTATGCGTAACCATGGTAGCATCCACATTAATGTAAAAGTGTTTACAAATATATACTATTGTTATTTACAACAAAAGTGACTCAAATATGACACAATACTTTATTTACCATTAATTTCTAAATTAATTTGTCCAAATACTTTTATGTCCCCTAAAATGGAGCATCTATCTTCCCCTCCCAACTAACTCTGGTCCGCAGTAGTTCTGGTCCACACTAACGAACTCTGGTCTAGGGCTTTGCTAGTAGCTAGCTAGTTCTGGTCCGCACTAACTAACTCTGGTCTAGGGCTCTACTAGTAGCTAGCTAGTTCTGGTCCACACTATCTAACTCTGGTCTAGGGCTTTGCTAGTAGCTAGCTAGTTCTGGTCCAGACAAACTAACTCTGGTCTAGGGCTTTGCTAGTAGCTAGCTAGTTCTGGTCTGCAGTAGCTCTGGTCCAGCTCTGTAACAGTGTTATAGTCTGGTTAAATATTTAAACTGTAAATGTCCTCAATAATCTCTGTTGATTTAGGTTTTGCCCTTGGAGCCACCATCCAGTCCGAGACTAAGGGCATCTGGATGTGGTGTGTCCCTCATCCTGAAAAAACAGACCACACTCTGGTGCTGCTGGATACAGAGGGGCTGGGGGACGTGGAGAAGGTGGGGGTCAAGGTTCAATCTCTTTACAATCCACATTAAAGATTCATATTCCTCTTAGATTACTAACTAAGCACAGTGAACACATATCTGCACACTCATCATGTAAATTAAATGATTACTTAGTCAGAGATGTTGGAAGGCCCTAAAAAGGGTCAAAGACTCCAGCCACCCTAGTCATAGACTGTTCTCTCTGCTACCGCACGGCAAGCGGTACTGGAGCGCCAAGTCTATGTCCAAGAGGTATCTAAACAGCTTCTACCTCCAAGCCATAAGACTCCTGAACATCTAATCAAATGGCTACCCAGACTATTTGCATTGCCCCCCCCCTTTTACACCGCTGCTACTCTCTGTTTATTATCTATGCATAATCACTTTAATAACTCTAACTACATGTAAATATTACCTCAGTTACCTCGACCAACCGGTGTCCCCGCACATTGACTCTGTACTAGTACCCCATGTATATAGTCTCACTATTGTTACTTACTGCTGATCTTTAATTATTTGTTACTTTTATTTCTTTTTTTTAAAGTATTTTTGGTTAAGGGCTCGTAAGTAAGCATTTCACTGTAAGGTTGTCTGTTGTATTCGGCGCATGTGACAAAGAAAATTTGCTTTGATTTGACGTGATAATTGTTTCAGGGGGATTCTAAGAATGACGCCTGGATCTTCTCCCTGGCCATTCTGTTAAGCAGTACTCTGGTCTACAACAGTCGAGGGACCATCGATAATGATGCTGTGGAGAAGCTTCAGTATCCTTTTGGGTCAACATTTGGCTCCATTCTGTGGCATCTTGTGGACATAATCTGTTGTGGTATTTGATATGATAGTTTGTTTGTTAGGCTTTTGACAGTCATCTCAGCTATATTAGTGGTAGCCTAGCTAATTGTGATGGACATTTTCATGAATTTGTATGTATATTTTTTACATTTTTTAATTGTAGGTTAGACCTAATCATTGATATGGTAGAGAATTTAAATGTTCATAATTCGCCAACTAAATATGTTCCATTTAATTAAATATGCTATATGCAAGTTGCATATGTTGTGTTGATCAGTACTACGTAGTAATTTACTTCTCTGGAAACGGTAAAGGGCTTGAGAAATCTCAGGATGCCGGTTCCCGTGATTGATTCTTAGCTTTAGTGAACATGAAGAGCTGGTGTTGACTAAAAGCAATGTCTGTGACTTTCAAGCAAATGACGTTACTGTGTCAATTTAAATCTAAACTGAAAATTACTTGTTTTGTTTGTTTTTTTGCTTGTTTGTAACTTCCCTGAAATTCAAGCCCCTGTACGCAAACTGTGCATGACATTGACATGAGCTTTGGGAACTCCTGTATCAATCCTCAACCGGTCCTATAGATATGTGAACGAGCTGACAGAGATGATCAAGGTGAAGTCTACCACTGACGATGAGGAGGAAGGAGAGGGCACCCAATTTGCGCAGTTCTTTCCTAATTTTGTGTGGACCGTCAGAGATTTCACTCTACAGCTCGAGATCGACGGCAGAGAAATCACTCCAGACGAGTATCTGGAGAATTCCCTGCGACTCAAGAAAGGTGATTTTCATTACTATAAACCAGGTAGTTTGAGACCTAGATGCTGATTGACTTAAACAGCATTCCAGCTGTGTGTATATCAGATAATATACCACGGTATGATGCAAAGCGTAGCATTATGACTATAACTACTGTTCCCTGAAGGTGTACAACATACTATGGGGAGTCGCACTCTTGCGACTTTGGTTGAAGGATCTACAATCACGCCTGACAAGGCCAATGAAATCCTGGGACCTGGAGAGATTCTTCCACCAATCTTGACAACTGTCTGTCTGAACGTGGAGATGGGACACTTTTCATCTAACTCATATGTGGGAGACACAACACGTTTTACACCCGTGAACACTGTGGAACTCAGTTGAAACAGACTCCAAAACAAAAACAGTCACCTCAGGCAGAACAGACTCCAAAACAACAGACTCCAAAACAAAAACAGTCACCTCAGGCAGAAAACAGACTCAGGAAGCGGGATTCCTGACACAGACAGCTCATTTGGGGGCTCATATGAACCACAGAGGCTTTGTGTGGGATAATAGGGTGGTTGTGTACAACCCTGCTTGTTCCCTCAACTCCGCTACCAACAACTAATCACCTATAGAGACCATAACCTGTATCACTAGACACCAGAGGCCAGTGAGCTACAGGCAGGGATCAGCAATAAATCTCAGTAATGAGCCAACTATGGGGGAGGGGCGCCCCCTTGTGGACAAAGACCCAACTTCTCACTCTCACCCTGGAGAGATTGATTTAGCCCCTGAACCCCATTGACACCGTGGAACGTGGGGTAACAAAGGGTGGAACATTAAACACAGACAAGCTTCCAACATACGTAGTGCTTCTATGAAACTGTATAACCTGCGTGAAGCAAAAAGGGCTCTGGCAAGGTAGGCTAGCTAGCATCTTTGACCGAAGTATCTATTTAGAATAACCAAGCGACTTTACGCTATGTATTCTTAACAAGAGAGCTACCCCAGCAACTCCACCGTGGGCAGGTAGGAATAGCTAGTTATATGCAGTGCTTGTTTAGCTAGCCCAGTCTCGAAAGTCCAAGTAGGAAACGGTTTACTGGGGTGGGACCGGACCGTTCATCAACATGTCTGGGAAGAGAGGCAAACGGTGCTTGACCGAGGCAGACACAGGCAGCGGGGGGGTACCCACCGAACCTGGCCGCCCTCTCTCTTCGAGTAGCCTCATCCTAACTGGCGATGGAGCGCACAGGAGCCGGGTTGTCCCAAACCGGCGTGATTTATTACCTTCAGCCCCTTTTAAACATTGTGTGTTTGAGCTACATATGTATTTTTTGCATCGGATTTGTCTATTCCTTCTGTATCTGCAGATACCAATCATTAACCTGTGTGGGGGCTGAGATAGAGTGGAGTTTGTGTGACAAGGGCGGATCCCGAAAACAGTTCTCCTCACAAAAAACGTCTGTAATGTCCGAACAGTTTGAGCTACAGACTATTATGACCCCAATATGAAAAGCTGAGACACTCACAAACACACACATTTAAGAGTCGTTAGAAGCTAAGGGGTGCTTCCACATAGAAGATCATAGGAAATCCCAGGTGGTCTTCCCAGGTGTCTATAATACTGTAAGGGGTTCTTCTACATAGAAGACCATAGGAGATCCCAGGTCATAGTGTCTATAATACTGTAAGGGGTTCTTCTACATAGAAGATCATAGGAGATCCCAGGTCATAGTGTCTATAATACTGTAAGGGGTTCTTCTACATAGAAGATCATAGGAAATCCCAGGACATAGTGTCTATAATACTGTAATAAGATCACATAGTTCCTGTCACAAACTCCAAACTCCACACAGTTATCACTGAGTAGTTGGATATTCATTTCCCACTAAGCAAACAATTTCTGGACTTACAGCATTTTTTATAAATTCATTTTTAGTCAGGTTTCTCTTAAGGCGGACCGTATTTTTTATTTTTTTTACATTTGCAATAAAACTCACAAATGTAACTGTTTATATCAAATGGTTGTTCTACGTGTAGCCCTGGTTGTCCTGAAAAGAGCATGGTAAAACACTTCAATGTGAGGTTACATATAAGAGCCAGCAGATGAATGAAACAGCGGCGGTCGGTGACGTTTAAGATGAGGGAGGATTATCTTTTTTTCATGAACATGGCCTTATTTCTATTACAGCATATTGGATGACTGTCATTCATATTCCATTCACCCAGTTTAATTACTTCTTCGGGATTGGTGTCCCTCCCATGGGACGGTTGAGCTAACGTAGGCTAATGCGATTAGCATGAGGTTGTAAGTAACAAGAACATTTCCCAGGAGACATATCTCATATTGGCAGAAAGCTTAAGAAATGGTTTTCAACAGAATCGGCGGAATTAATACACCCCTGATCACACGCAAACACTGTTCACTTTCATAGCAGCTACATACAAACAGCATTATCATTTTGCTCATTTTATATATATATATATATATATACAGTCTATATATACTACACAGTCTATATATATATATATATATATATAAATATATATAATATATATATATATAATTCCTTCTCGCGTCTACACGCTCTCCTCCTCTCACCTTTTCCCTTCACTTGTAGACTTCAGTGCAAAACAAATCGGCTGTCTGTGACCGGACAACAAGAAAAAAATCCTAGCCAAACCTTCATATCATACCCGCTAACTACTACACACAGTCTACATCATTGTCACCATATTAGCTAATGTCATAGGCAACATAGCTAATAGAAGTAAGGTGTTACTAAACCCACTACATTCATATAGTAACGTTACAGTTAACAGTCAGGAAGCAGTTTAGCAGTTAAACCGGCAGGCCACGGTTTGCAATAAATTAGTAAAACCAAAATCTTACCTTGGAAGAGTTCCAGTGTTGGATAGACATTCAGCTAGGTAACATAGCATCCCTCTTTGTTTTAGCTGGTTGTTTGAGTAGGCTAAACTAACAAGCTGCATGCACTAGCTAAGTTAAAGTGGAAAAAAATAAAACAAAATATACACTCTATCGTTTCTCCTTAATTTTTAAAGAGATTAATTTGTTAAAAACTGCTAAACTATTGTCTTTCTCTTTGAGTCAATTACTCACCATACTTCATACACTGCAGCGCTAGCTACCTGTAGCTTATGGTTTCAGTACTAGATTAATTCTCTGATCCTTTGATTCGGTTGACAACATGCCAGTTCATGCTGTAAGAGCTCTTGATAGGTTGGAGGAGAAAGGAGATTTTATTGGGACATACCCAAGATCTGCTTGTACTATAAAATCCAGTAATGCCAATGTTATCTTTCAGGTTATGGTAAAAAGATCAATGACTACAACGTTCCGCGAGAGTGCATCCGGAACTTCTTCCCCTCACGCAAGTGTTTTGTGTTCCCCTCCCCTACAACTCCTGATAACATG
This sequence comes from Salmo salar, assembly GCF_965601325.2. Classification (NCBI taxonomy): domain Eukaryota; kingdom Metazoa; phylum Chordata; class Actinopteri; order Salmoniformes; family Salmonidae; genus Salmo; species Salmo salar. Next base: position 52,867,533 of record NC_138311.1, on the reverse strand, counting down.
CACCGACTGGACTCCATGGACGAGGCTGAGCTTTCTGAAAGCTTCAGAGAGGTCGCAGATACTTTCTGCAGCTTCATTTACCAGGAAAGCCGTATGAAGACTGTTATAGGGGGACACACATTGACCGGAGAGAGTGAGTCAGACATCTACCTACAGTACAGTATGTGAAAATGGATACACATATTGATTCTGAATTGTATTGTGCCACTAAATTCAAACGTTAATATTTTTCCTGCCACCTGTCTGATTGCAGTGCTAGGCCACCTGGTCAACACCTATGTGGAGACCATTGCCAAAGGCAATGTGCCCTGTCTGGAGAATGCGGTGCTGGCCATGGCTAAAATTGAGAACCAGGCTGCTGTGGATGAGGGCCTGGCGGTGTACCAGAAGGGAATGGAGAATGTGAAGGCCTTATTCCCGGTGGACATCAATCAGCTGTCAGAGAACCACCTTTGCTCAGAGGCTAAGGCCACACAGGCGTTCATGAAGCGATCCTTCAAAGACGAAAATGGGGAGTTCTTGAAAGCTCTGGTGGTAAGAGTCATCATTTGAGATCTGTGCCTGGTTCTAACACAATGCATTTTTAACATCGTCAAGGCCATTCAATATAATAAATGACTGATTAGCTGATGCAACAACATGATAATCACCAGTGACAGTAACACCAGTAGGATCCAAAGACACCAGGTGGAATATGTCCAAGCAGTGCAATTCCTCAATCAATTAACTTATAGAGACAAAAGAACACTACTGTGAAAATCAGTGCTCAGATTAGATTTTTAATCTTGGATTAAAAATAACACAACATTGAATAAAAGCCTAATAAAGATATGTAATAGGTAACCAATATGTAACCCTTTATCGCTATAGGAACATGGCATACCGGGGTTCACATGTCTGAAGCTAGTGTCAGTTCATACCAGGGTTCACATGTCTGAAGCTAATATCAGTTCATACCAGGATTCACATGTCTGAAGCTAGTGTCAGTTCATACCAGGGTTCACATGTCTGAAGCTGGTGTCGGTTCATACCAGGGTTCACATGTCTGAAGCTAATATCAGTTCATACCAGGATTCACATGTCTGAAGCTAGTGTCAGTTCATACCTGGGTTCACATGTCTGAAGCTGGTGTCAGTTCATAACAGGGTTCACATGTCTGAAGCTAGTTTCAGTTCATACCAGGGTTCACATGTCTGAAGCTGGTGTCAGTTCATACCAGGGTTCACATGTCTGAAGCTAGTTTCAGTTCATACCAGGGTTCACATGTCTGAAGCTAGTATCAGCTCATACCAGGGTTCACATGTCTGAAGCTGGTGTCAGTTCATACCAGGGTTCACATGTCTGAAGCTAGTATCAGCTCATACCAGGGTTCACATGTCTGAAGCTGGTGTCAGTTCATACCGGGGTTCACATGTCTGAAGCTAGTGTCAGTTCATACCAGGGTTCACATGTCTGAAGCTAGTATCAGCTCTTACCAGGGTTCACATTTCTGAAGCTAGCGTCAGCTGAAGGTCAACCTGACCTTGTACGCTATAAAATGTTGCTTCTTGGAGAACATTCTGATCTACAACGTGTTATTGTATTGAGGTTGACTTACAGCTGCTGTGTTTCCCATGTGGTATTTATGGTATTCTCCAATGTTAGCATCCGGTAATAAATGATTTCTAGAACTGTATTTATATAATTGTCTGATTTTTTATCTTATCTTTCAGGAGGCCATTGGCAACCACTCCGCCGACCTTTTCAAAGAAAACAAGGATGCGTCAGAGAAGAAGTGCAAGGCCTTTCTGGAGAATCTGTCTGCTAAGATGGATCAGGGGATGAAGGAGGGGAGGTACGCCACACCGGGAGGCTATGAGCTTTACTACAATCACCTGACAACATAGTGGCACAGTACCGGGCTGAGCCCAACAAAGGAGTCAGGGTAAGAGCTAGAAACCAAACAACATCAACAACGTTGTGTATTAGAGAATCAAAAAACATCCATCATTAGTCAGTAATGATGACCAACATTTAAACTATTTTCAGTCAGCTGGTTACGGTTTCAATCAAAATCAGTGCCACAACCTTTAAGGCCTGTTTTCTGCAGGCTGAGGAGGTTCTGGAGCAGTTCCTGAAAGGAAAGAGTGCAGAGTCCAACTCCATCCTGCAAGCTGACAAAAAACTGACTGAAAATGAGAAAAAAATCCAAGGTAAGCCACACCTCAATCTTTTTTTACTTCCAATTATAAAATAAAAAAGCTACTGTGGTAGGCTAACATTCGGAAGATGCAAATAAGACCAGTGGCCCCGCCCTAATGCCAGGCCCCGCCCAAAATGACAACTTCTAAGTATTATGGAGTAAAAATATCCAAATATATCCAAATTGGATTGTGTACTTGACTTTTTCCACATTTTGCTGTGTTTCAGCCTGAATTTAAAATGGATTAAATTCAGATGTTTTGTCATTGGCTACACACAATACCACACAATGTCAATGTGGAATTATGGTTTTAACATGGGTTACGAGTTAATTAAACATTACAAGCTGAAATGTCTTGAGTCAGTAAGTATTCAACCTTTTTGTTATGGCAAGCCTAAATAATAGTGTTTAACTTGATTTTTGAATGATTACCTAATCTCTGTACCCCACACATATAGATATCTGTAAGGTCCCTCAGTCGAACAGTGAATTTCAAAAAACAGATTCAACCACAAAGACCAGGGAGGTTTTCCTACATTTTGAAAATTACGGCACCTATTGGCAGAAATTGAATATCCGTTTGACCATGGAAAAGTTATTAATTACACTTTGGATGGTGAATCAAGTCTTTACAAAGATACAGGCGTCCTTCCTAACTCAGTTGCAGGAGAGGAAGGAAATCGGTCAGGGATTTCATCATGAGGCTAATAGTGACTTTAAAACAGTTACAGAGTTTAATGGCTGTGATAGGAGAAAACTGAGGATGGATCAACAACATTGTAGTTACTCCACAATAATAACCAAATTGAATAACCAATTTCGTGATATCCAATTAGTAGTTACAGTCTTGTCCCATCGCTGCAACTCCCGTACGGACTCGGGAGAGGCGAAGGTCGAGAGCCATGCGTCCCCCGAAACATCTGCACTGCTTCTTGACACACTGCCCGCTTAACCCGGAAGCCAGCTGCACCAATGTGTCGGAGGAAACACAGTACAGCTGGTGACCGAAGTCAGCGTGCACTGCGCCCGGCCCTCCACAAGTAGTTGCTAGAGCGTGATGGGACAAGGACATCCCGGCCGGCCAAACCCTCCCCTAACCCGGATGACACTGGGCCAGTTGTGCGCCCCCTCATGGGTCTCCCTGTGGCGGTCGGCTGCGACACAGCCTGGGATCAAACCCAGGTCTGTGGTGACGCCTCTAGAACTGCGATGAAGTGCCTTAGACTGCTGTGCCCTTTGGAGGCCTTTGTAGAATATCTTGATAGTGGAATAAATGTTTTACTCATATCGATAAGCTATTTTCTAAAAAAGAAGTTGTTTTTTTTACGGGCAATTGCTCTTTAAAATACAAGTTGAATACACCAGGCCCTAGATATGAACCAGACTACCTGCAAAGCTCCCCTCTTCAAACTGCATAGCTGTACATGCAAGATGTGCTGTTGTGGGTGATTTCCAGTGGGGATCAATTTGATTTACAAAATAACATTCATCAAAATGTGTTTACTTGGTCTAGCAATGATCCCCTCGCTCAAGTACACATTTTCTGTTCGATTCGTACCTTTAGACGTGTTACCTGTAGACGAGCCTGTGGGTAACCTTTAGACGAGCCCACGGGTTACCTGTAGATTAGCCCGTGGGTTACCTGTAGACGAGCCCGTGGGTTACCTGTAGACGAGCCCGTGGGTTACCTGTAGACGAGCCCGTGGGTAACCTTTAGACGAGCCGTGGGTTACCTGTAGATGAGACCGTGAGTTACCTGTATACGAGCCCATGGGTTACCTGTAGACGAGCCCGTGGGTTACCTGTAGACAAGCCCGTGACACTTGTGGTAGAGCAAAATGAAGAACACCCTCGTGTTCGTGAGAGTCTCCCCTTTTTGATCATTGATCATATTAGTTTTTAGGCCAAACCGTTCGGATGCTACAGATGTTTTTATAAGAAGAACGATTTGCGGGATGTTTCCTGGTCTGACAAACAGTGCAGTAGCTCTGCCCCTTTCCACCTTCTGATGCGGAATGGCAACATAGGTGGATGCGGTGGATTGAGGCGCAGCCCAATGCAAAAATACATATCTCTAGCTTTAACTGCCAGATTTTAATGGGATGTTTTTAATTATGTTACTTAGATTGATACACTGTTGTTCCAATATACTCTAGGGGGTTTTAATGTGTGTGAATCTGTATGAGAAAATGAGTTGTCCAGTTTTCCTACTTATTTATCTCTCTCCTTGGCTCATCCAGCTGAGAAGAAGAAAACAGCTGAGCTGGAGCAGGAGAAAGCAGCATCCAAGGAGAAACAGGCAGAGATGGAGCGCAGAATTGAGAACATTGGCAGGGGCCAGGAGAAGTACTTCAAGGAGATTAAAAAGAAGATGGAGGAGGAGAGGAAGCAACAGCAGCAGGAGTTCAACAGGACCCTGGACCGCAGGATGCAGGAGCAGAAAGATCTCCTTGAGATGGGCCATAAGGAGAAGGGTGACCTAATGAGACAAGAGATCAAGGAGTTAAAGAAGAAGAATCAATTGGAAAGGGACGCCAATACTCAGAATCAGAAGGCTCTGCTGAATGACTACAAGCGGCAGGCTGAGGAACATACAAGAGAGATGAGTGCGTTAAAGGAGGCGCTCAACGATAGATCACAGGCCCCCGTAGATGATTCTGAATCACTCTGTACACTCTTGTGATCCACTTTGAACCTATGGAAAGCTAACTGATATTGAATTTTGAAGCTTTGAAGTGTTTGTCTTCTATAGCCATCGCTGTTTTTATCTCTCCCTGCTGGTTGTCTATGAAAGTTTGAACGTCTTGAAAATCTATCTGGTGTTCATGGCCGCATGAGCCTGGTTCCTCTGTAGGTTTCTTCCTAGGGTTCTGCTTCCTTGGGACTTTTTCCTAGCCACTGTGCTTCTGCCTCTGCATTGCTTTCTCTTTGGAGGTTTAGGCTGGGTATCTGTAAAGCACTTTGTGACAACTGCTGATGTAAAAGAGCTTTATGAAATAAAGTTTGATTGATTGACCTCTTGTGAACCTTATATCTTAGTTTAAGATGTCATAGGCCCTGCAATCAAATGTGTGTTTTATGCCACATGGCAAATGGCCCAAAACACAAAGACACTTTTTGGGGCCAATCCGCCCTTCTCCTGTCAAGAGGACAAAATGTCTCTCTGTTACAGTACCCAGATGAATGACTATTGAGATGTGTGTTACACTAATATCCATGTTTGTTATCTACAGTGTCTGAAATGTGTTCTCGGAGAAGAACTTGGATGCCATTCACATGGATGTATGATCTCTGTATGCTTTTTGTTTATCCAGATATTAATAAGCTGGACCATGATCAATGTGGGCACCATCCACATTTTTAAGTGTTTTGGAAAACAACATTCTGTACACTTGGTTTTATCTGCATTAAGTACCAATTTCAGTTCAACAAAGATTTTCTGGAAAGCAACAAATGCAGACTGTAGCTCTGAAAGAGATTGGTCAACCGTGGGGGAAATAGCATATACAACAGTGTCATCGGCATACAAGGGCAGGTACAAGTTAAACCGATATTATTCATGTAAATAGTGAAAAGAAGTGGACCAAGAATCGATCCTTGTGGGCCACCCTTTGTTGTGTCCAGAAAACCTGATTTAACACCATCAGTAAGTAAACATTGTGTTCTTTCCGTTAAATCATTTTCAAACCATCTACAAAGCCTCTGAATGAGTAACAAGTGATCCGTAGTGTCAAAAGCCTTAGACACTTCAATGAAAAGGGCCGCACAGTGTTTCTTCTTATCAATACAAATAATAACATAATTTCAAACCAGAGAAGCAGCAAGAGAGGATAATGACCAGGTCATAGCACCATATGTTAACATGTAAAAAACATCTTCACAAAATGACATGCTTTAGAAACAAAATGAATGTAATTAATACAATTCTAAACAATAGAGTAATGACTTACATTGTTAAATTATATTACACAACTTTTTTAATACATCACAATAACCAAATATAACCTATTAATAGTGGAATATAGACAGAAACCATGCCAACCTATAGACCCTGCATGACCCCAATGCATTTAAAAACTACACTATGTCGGGCCAGTAGAAATTCTGTTCGGGACAGTAGATCTTTGGCCAACAGGCCCAGTCGGGGAGGAAAACTTTATGTTGGACCCTGTCATAGCCTACAAATAGGACCCAGAGGACCCAGAGTTTTACCTAACCAGGACATGAGATCAGGAAAAACTCCAGACCACGGAAAAGACATTTACACATTTTTCTCACACCACTTTTGAAACTGAGGTGCCATCTCTGGGAAGGAGGTTTGTCAAGAGTAGTCTCTCAGAGGCCAGCACTCATGCATGATTTTATTCTGGGCTCCCTAGAATAATCAAGACTTTTCCAACATTAACTATAGAGGACAGAAGAATTATAGTAGACGGTTTGTGTCCGAAGGTGATTGATGACCTATTTTATGTGTCACATTGTTATGCCCATTTATGTACATCCGTTCCGGATGTTCACACACTATCGAGTAAGTACTTATGTAATCTGATAGTGCAGCTGTTTTGGGTAAAGCCTGTGTTTCCACTAAAGCTGTCCTGGTGAATGGTGTGTAGTGTCCTTGTTGAACTGTGGAATATGTTTGAACATTTGAAAGAGTTGTGACCTTTTTTGTAGTGAACTTATGGAGCTGCTGTTTAGGGAGCTTGTGAAATGAAAAAGTATTTTCCAGGTAGGTCTGTCTGAGTATAAGTAACTGTTAGACTTGTCCTATTTGTATTTATTATGGATCCCCACTCTTCCTGGGGTCCAGCAAAATTAAGGCAGTTTATACAATTTTAAAACATTACAATACATTCACAGATTTCAGAACACACTGTGTGCCCTCAGGCCCCTACCACATATCTACAGTACTAAATCCATGTGTATGTATAGTGTGAATGTTATCGTGTGTGTGTGTGTGTGTGTATGCATGTGTCTGTGCCAATGTTTGTGTTGCTTCACAGTCCCCGCTGTTCCATAAGGTGTTTTTTTATCTGTCAGGTTAAATCAAATGTTACTGCTTGCATCAGTTACTTGATGTGGAATAGAGTTCCATGTAGTCATAGCTCTATGTAGTACTGTGTGCCTCCCATAGTCTGTTCTGGACTTGGGGACTGTGAAGAGACCTCTTGTGGCATGTCTTGTGGGGTATGCATGGGTGTCCGAGCTGTGTGCCAGTAGTTTAGACAGACAGCTCGGTGCATTCAACATGCCAATACCTCTCATAAATAAAAGTAGTGATGAAGTCAATCTCTTCTCCACTTTCAGCCAGGAGAGATTGACATGCATATAATTAATATTAGCTCTCTGTGTACATCCTGTGTTGCCCTGTTCTGAGCCAATTGCACATTTCCTAAGTCATTTTTTGTGGCACCTGACCACATGACTGAACAGTAGTCCAGGTGCAACAAAACTAAGGCCTGTAGGACCTGCCTTGTTGATAGTGTTGTTAATAAGGCAGAGCATCGCTTTATTATGGACAGACCTCTCCCCATCTTAGCTACTGTTGTATCAATATATTTTGACCATGACAGTTTACAATCTAGTGTTACTCCAAGCATTTAGTCAACTCAACTTGCTCAATTTCCACATTATTTATTACAAGATTTAGTTGAGGTTTAGGGTTTAGTGAGTGTCCGATGAGAAGTCACAGATGAACCACAGAAATCTACAGAAAACATAATCCTAGACCAATTCTAGGTGTATTGTGATTTACCTTCAATGAATGAAATCGGTTTCCCTCCCCTTGTGGTATTTGTGAGGCCTGGTTACATGGATGGTGACAGGTTACAAGCTGTGGGGTTACAAGCAGAGAGAGAGAGAGAGAACCCTTCCCAAAGATCTGTCTTTCCAACAATTAATAATAATTATACATTTGAAATATATATTTTGTAGTAATGTGTGATAATAATATATATGATATAAATAAAAGGTTTAGTAAAAAACAGAGCTATAGTTTAATAGTGCGTAGTGCACTTTTAATAATAGTGATATGTTTAAATGTTGGTAGTAACATTTGTGAAGAAATAAAGAGTTTTGAAATGTAATTTACCTTTAATGAAATATAAGGCTATAAGTATGTTTCTGTGTGTGCGTATGCGTGTGTGTGTGTGTGTGTGTGTGTGTGTGTGTGTGTGTGTGTGTGTGTGTGTGTGTGTGTGTGTGTGTGTGTGTGTGTGTGTGTGTGTGTGTGTGTGTGTGTGTGTGTGTGTGTGTGGCAAGGCGTTAGGTTACAAGCAGAGAAACTTGCTGAAAACATTATTTTCTAAGGCAAATACATGGGGTTGTGTGTGTCTCTGTATGTGTGCTTGTACCAGCATTTGTTAAACCTGTCGAACCTCTGAGCTTCCAAAAGACTTCTCGGCATATCCATATGAAGGGTCAACAAATGTTTACAATCCTCAGGAGACCACATAACAAATGTTTACAACCTTACACCTCAGGAGACCACATAACAAATGTTTGAAAAACAGTTATGTGTTGTCGTGGGGGTGGCTGTCTCAGTCAATCACACCATCCTCTTTTTGAAAGGGTAATTGTACTCTTTAAGATGGGCCCTTCACTTATGACTTAAAGAGATCACTTTTACCCCCCCTTAATAACAGGTACAGGATGGCAACAACAACTGCCCGAGTTACACCAGGAACGCACAATCCCTCCATCAGTGCTCAGACTGTCCGCAATAGGCTGAGAGAGGTTGGACTGAGGGCTTGTAGGCCTGTTGTAAGGCATGTCCTCACCAGACATCACCGGCAACAATGTCGCCTATGGGCACAAACCCACCGTCGCTGGACCAGACAGGACTGGGAAAAAGTGCTCTTCGCTGACGAGTCGCGGTTTTGTCTCAGCAGAGGTGATGGTCGGATTTGTGTTAATCGTCGAAGGAATGAGGGTTACACCGAGGCCTGTACTCTGGAGCAGGATCGATTTGGAGGTGGACCTGATAGTGCAGCTGTGGTCTGGGGCGGTGTGTCACAGCATCATCGGACTGAGCTTGTTGTCATTGCAGGCAATCTCAACGCTGTGCCTTACAGGGAAGACATCCTCCTCCCTCATGTGGTACCCTTCCTGCAGGCTCATCCTGACATGACCCTCCAGCATGACAATGCCACCAGCCATACTGATCATTCTGTGCGTGATTTCCTGCAAGACAGGAATGTCAGTGTTTGCCATGGCCAGCCAAGAGCCCAGATCTCAATTCCATTGAGCAAGTCTGGGACCTGTTGGATCGGAGTGTGAGGGCTAGGGCCATTCCCCCCAGATATGTCCGGGAACTTGCAGGTGCCATAGTGGAAGTGTGGGGTAACATCTCACAGCAAGAACTGGCAATCTGGTGCAGTCCATGAGGAGGAGATGCACTGCAGTACTTAATGCATCTGGTGGCCACACCAGATACTGACTGTTACTTTTGATTTTGACCCCCCCTTTGTTCAGAGACACATTATTCCAGTTCTGTTTGTCACATGTCTGTGGAACTTGTTCAGTTTATGTCTCAGTTGTTGAATCTTGTTATGTTCATTCACATATTTACACATGTTACGTTTGCTGAAAATAAATGCAGTTGACAGTGGGACATTTCTTTTTTGCTGAGTTTATCTTTACAGACGTTTGTCCTTAACAAGGCCTAGGAGGCCCCGATAGTGTTCAAAAATCTCTCCAAATTGTCAAATGTTTTAAGCATCTTTATTTTCATGCATATAACTTGTCAAAACGTTTTTTTATTACCAAATTCATACTCTTTAGTGTAGACACCACACTCTAGCTTTCATTTGTGTTATAATAGTGATTTACAAATGAAAAAGTCAATAGTTCATTGCATATAGGCTAAATAATGAAAAATAATCAAATCCACAATTACATATTATAACACAAATGAAAGCTAGAGTGTGGTTTATATAGCCAAGGGGTGAATGCAAAAAGTTGTATATATATTAGGTTGTTTTAAGATCTTAGATTACATGTAAAAAAAAATAAACTCAATGCTGAATTTATACTCAGCCATACCTACCCTGGAAATTGCTGTTTCATATACAAGAGAGCCATAAGTTCACTACAACATTGCCCAACTCTTTCAAATGTTCAAACACATAACACACTGCACAGCTATCAGGTTACATAAGCACTCACTCCATAGAGTGAGAACATCCGGACAGGATGTACATAAATGGGCATAACAATGTGACACATAAAATAGGTCACCAATCACTTTTGGACACATGCCGTCTACTGTATTATCTCTTTTACACATTAACCACGTTTTATTTTACACACAGAGACTGATCATGTAGATCATATTCTTTGTTGTTTAATTAGTTATAACCTGAATTTCACCCTAGCAGGGATTTTTTTGCGTGTTTCAGTGCAAAAAAAAAGTGTCATCTTTTTGGGCCCTCACCAGTTTGCATCCCTGCACTATGCTTAAATATGGGGAGTGGTACTCAGTAATGTGTTGTATTGGATTTGCCCCAAACATTACACTTTGTATTCAGGTCAAAAAGTGAATTGATTTGCCATATTTTTTTGCACTACTACTTTAGTGTCTTGTTGCAAACAGGATGCATGTTTAGGAATATTTTTATATTTTTATTCCGTACAGGCTTCCTTCTTTTCAGTCTGTAACTACAGTGTTGTTGATCCATCCCCAGTTTTTTCCTATCAGAGCCATTAAACTCTGTAACAGTTTAAAAGTCACCATTGGCCTCATGGTGAAATCCCTGAACGGTTTCCTTTCTCTCCAGCATCTGAGTTAGGAAGGACGCCTGTATCTTTGTAATGAATAGGTCTATTGATACACCATCCAAAGTGTAATAACTTCACCATGCTCAAAGGGATATTCAATGTCTTTAACCTCTATGGGACCGGCGGGACGAATTCGTCCCACCTACGTAACAGCCACTGCCATCCTGTGGCGCGATTTTCAAAATCTTCAAAATCATATTACTTCAATTTCTCAAACATATGACTATTTTACAGCCATTTAAAGATAAGACTCTCGTTAATCTAACCACACTGTCCGATTTCAAAAAGGCTTTACAACGAAAGCAAAACATTAGATTATGTCAGCAGAGTACCAAGCCAGAAATAATCAGACACCCATTTTTCAAGCCAGCATATAATGTCACCAAAACCCAGAAGACAGCTAAATGCAGCACTCACCTTTGATGATCTTCATCAGATGACAACCCTAGGACATTATGTTATACAATACATGCATGTTTTGTTCAATCAAGTTCATATTTATATCAAAAACCAGCTTTTTACATTAGCATGTGACGTTCAGAACTAGCATACCCCCCGCAAACTTACGGGGAATTCGCTAACATTTTACTAAATTACTCACGATAAACGTTCACAAAAAGCATAACAATTATTTTAAGAATTATAGATACAGACCTCCTCTATGCACTCGATATGTCCGATTTTAAAATAGCTTTTTGGTGAAAGCACATTTTGCAATATTCTAAGTACATAGCCCAGGCATCACGGGCTCGCTATTTAGACACCCGGCAAGTTTAGCACTCACCATAATCATATTTACTATTATAAAAATGTCATTACCTTTTGTTGTCTTCGTCAGAATGCACACCCAGGACGTCTACTTCAATAACAAATGTTGGTTTGGTCCAAAATAATCCATCGTTATATCCGAATAGCGGCGTTTTGTTCGTGCGTTCCAGACACTATCCGAAATAGTAAAGAAGTGTCGCGCGCTTGGCGCAATTCCTGACAATAAAATTCAAAGTATTCCATTGCCGTACGTCGAAGCATGTCAACCGCTGTTTAAAATCAATTTTTACGTCATTTTTCTCGTAGAAAAGCGATAATATTCCGACAGGGAATCTCCTTTTCGGCAAACAGAGGAAAAAATCCCAAAGGCGGGGGCGGTCGGGGTCACGCGCATAAGCTAGTGTCTCTTGATGGGCCACTTGAGAAAGGCGATAATGTGTTTCAGCCTGGGGCTGGAATGACGACATTCTCTTTTTTCCCGGGCTATGAGAGCCTATGGGAGACGTGGGAAGTGTCACGTTAGAGCAGAGATCCTTAGTAAATGATAGAGATGGCAAAGAAGTTCCAGAAATGGTCAGACAGGCCACTTCCTGTAAAGGAATCTCTCAGGTTTTGACCTGCCATTTGAGTTCTGTTATACTCACAGACACCATTCAAACAGTTTTAGAAAATTTAGGGTGTTTTCTATCCATATGTAATAAGTATATGCATATTCTAGTTACTGAGTAGGAGTGGTAACCAGATTAAATCGGGTATGTTTTTTATCCAGCCGTGTCAATGCTGCCCCCTAGCCCTAACAGGTTAAAACATATATATTAAGTTATCTACCAATAGGTGCCCTTATTTGCGAGGCATTGGAAAATCTCCCTAGTCTTTGTGGTTGAATCTGTGTTTGAAATTCACTGTTCGGCTGAGGGACCCTTACTTTTTTTTGTCCATGCAATTTATTATGTCACTTGAAGTCTCCTTTTATCTCCACTTCCTGTCTGAACAACATGCCCAAAGTAAACTGCCTGTTGCTCTGGCCCTGAAGCCAGGATATGCATATAATTGTTACCATTGGAAAGAAAACACTTTGAAGTTTGTAGAAATTGTAAAATATGTAGGAGAATATAACACAATAGATATGGTAGGAGAAAATCCAAAGAAAAACCAACCAGTATAAGGGCATACTCAATTCTAGCTCCCATGATGCAATTGCTATGGCTTTCACTGGGTGACATCAGTCTATGTTCAAGGTTTCAGGCTTGTAACTTTAAAAACGAGTTAGAAATTACAGTTTTAGTAAAGGGACATAGTCTTGTAAATCCGTGCTTGCGTGCGCCAAGAAGACAAGACGCACCTGCTAAAATCGGTTTCCTATTGAACATACTTCTTTCCGTAAGAAATATTATAGTTTGATTACATTTTAGGGTATCTGAGGAATATATAGAAACGTATTTTGACTTGTTGAAACAAAGTTTAGGGGTAGATTTTGGGATTCCTTTCTTTGCATGTTGAACGAGTGGATTACTCAAATCGATGGCGCCAATTAAACAGACTTTTTGGGATATAAAGAAGGATTTTATTTAACAAAACGATACTACATGTTATAGCTGGGACCCTTTGGATGACAAATCAGTGGAAGATTTTCAAAAGGTAAGTGAATATTTAATCGCTATTTGTGAATTTATGAAACCTGTGCCGGTGGAAAAATATTAATATATGGGGCGCCGTCCTCAAACAATCGCATGGCATGCTTTCGCTGTAAGAGCTACTTTAAATCGGACAGTGCAGTTAGATTAACAAGAATTTAAGCTTTCAACCGATATAAGACACTTGTATGTACCTAAATGTTTAATATCCATAATTTTAATGATTATTTATTTGAATTGCGCGGCCTCCAGTTTCACCGGAAGTTGTCCCGCTAGTAGGCTTAATTAAGGAAATGTTTACTCTTGAACTTATGGCATGCTTTCTCTGTAATAGCTACTTTAAATCGGACAGTGCAGTTAGATTAACAAGAATTTAAGCTTTCAACCGATATAAGACGTATATACCTAAATGATTCAAATCCACTATTTCTATGATTATTTATTTGAATGCGCACCCTCCAGTTTCACCGGAAGTTGTCCCGCTAGTGGGCCGCCTAGGCTTAATTAAGGAAATGTTTACTCCTGAACTTATTTAGGCTTGCCATAACAAAGGGGTTGAATACTTATTAACTCAAGACAATTCAATTTTTAATTTTAACATTTTGAAAACATAATTCCACTTTCACATTATGGGGTATTGTGTGTAAATCAGTGAAAAAAACATCTCAATTTAATCCATTGTTTATTCAGGCTGTAACACAACAAATTGTGGAACAAGTAAAGGGCTGTACATAATTTCTGAAGGCATTTGCAATGTATCAACAGTTATTTATTTCAATTCAATCCAGGGATCAACTAAAAATAGACAATACATAAGCTTAGGGTTTCAAGCGTTGGTTGATTTCAAATGTAATCTTGAAGTTAATCATGAATATGTTGAATTCACTTCTCCATTTCAACCAAAAATCTCAATTTAAAGAATAGGACTAAATCAAATCAGACTTTATTTAAAATGCATTTAAGATTAGATTAAGTCCTATTGTTAAACTAAGATTCTTTTGGGTTGAGATGTAGACCAACATGTCAATTATTCATTTGTAGACAAACTGGATATTGAATTATGTTTGGTTGTCAACTCAACCAAATATCAACATTTGAAGGGGATGTACTATGTCTTCGTATTGGATAGTTCCATCTGTTCCGCTGACTTAGTTTGTCTACAAATGTATTTGATTTAGTCCTATACTTCAACGTTTATTCTTGGTTGAGATAGAGACGTGTATCCAATATATCAATTATTAATGTGGAGTTATATACAGGGGATACCAGTTCCAGATCAATGTGGAGTTATATACAGGGGGTACCAGTTCCAGATCAATGTGGAGTTATATACAGGGGGTACCAGTTCCAGATCAATGTGGAGTTATATACAGGGGGTACCAGTACCAGATCAATGTGAAGCTATAGTACCGGTACCCCCTGTATAAATCAATGTGGATCTATATATGGGGGGTACCAGTACCAGATCAATGTGGAGCTATATACAGGAAGTCCCAGTACCAGGTCAATGTGCAGAGGTACGAGGAATTTGAGGTAGATATGTACATGAAGGCAAGGTAAAGTGACTAGGCATCAGGATATATAATAATAAGGTATTTGAGGTAGATATGTACATGAAGGCAGGGTAAAGTGACTAGGCATCAGGATAGATAATAATAAGGTATTTGAGGTAGATATTTACATGAAGGCAGGGTAAAGTGACTAGGCATAAGAATAGATAAGAGTAAAATAAAGAATAGAGTATGTCGTGGATGAATCAGAATTAGTTGGGTAACATAGATAATTAAGATGTTTTATTAGTATAATATGCTTATGTGAGATACTTGTCATTAGAAAGTGTCCATTGGACTCTGGTGTTTTTCAGTTGCACGACACTTGGGGCCCAGAGAGGGGAGAGGTCAGACTTGTCGTCATGGGAATGTGTCTTTACCTATTCTTAAACCATGTGAAGGGATGGCGTGATTAATAGGGAACCAATGACTTGTCTCCACAATGTCTGTGAGCAAGTCACTCCCTCCTTTTCTTTATAGTGGGGAGGATTATGGCAGTGTCTGGACCATTGTATGTCCTCTGTTAGATCTCGCACTTATCCTGGGATAGTATATGGCCTAGAGGCTCACTCCCCCCAGTGAGCCTGTCCAGGAGTGGGGTCAAGAGGGGGTTTGCTTGAGATAGGAGTATCTAGAGTTGACAATTGATATATGCCATTGGATGAAATGGTGTTTTTGTTCTGTACCGTACCAGGGAGGGACGGTTCTAAGGAGACCAGATACTGGGCTATACAATGAACCCTGTTGACATAGCAGTTACTGTCTGTTGTATTTTATGGATATCTGTCATACAAAACTTAATATTGTGACCCATTCTATGTATCTGTGGTTTGTCAATTTGTAAGTCGCTCTGGATAAGAGCGTCTGCTAAATGACTTAAATGTAAATGTAAATGTCAATGAACGTTGAAGGGGGTGTATCTTTGCTATAAAAGATCTCTGTAGCCATTGTGTAATTACCTTATGCCATGGTTCATTCGAGAGAGTGCATTAATGAAGGTGAAGTGCTTTTGCAAAAGTATCTTAACCTCTTGGGGCTAGGTGGGACGCTAGCGTGCCACCCGTGGTGCACTCCATCAACAGCAGGTGCATTTCAAGAGCGGCAAATTTGAATCCAAATAAATGTCAAAATTCAAATTTTTCAAAAATACAACTATGTTACACCATTTGAAAGATAAACATCTCCTTAATCTAACCACGTTTTACGATTTCAAAAAGGTTTTACGGCGAAAGCATAAATTTAGAGTATGTTAGGACAGTACATTTACAAGAGTTGTGTGTAATGTTTTGTCAAGTCAAAGACAGGGTCACCAAAACCATAAAACCAGCTAAAATGATGCACTAACCTTTTACAATCTCCATCAGATGACACTCCTAGGACATTATGTTAGACAATGCATGCATTTTTAGTTCTATCAAGTTCATTTTTATATCCAAAAACAGCGTTTTACTATGGCATTGATGTTGAGGAAATCGTTTCCCTCCAATAACCGGCAGTCAAGTCAGCGTCACAAATTAAATAATTAAAATTAGAAAACATTGTTAAAATATTATATTGTCATTTAAAGAATTATAGATTTACATCTCTTGAACGCAATCAACTTGCCAGATTTAAAAATAACCTTACTGGGAAATCACACTTTGCAATAATCTGAGCACTGCGCCCAGAAATATACGCGTTGCGATACAGACTAGACGTCATGTTGGGGAGATCTAAAATCGAAAATACTATGTAAATAATCCATTACCTTTGATTCTCTTCATCAGATGTCACTTCCAGGTATCACAGGTCCATAACGAATGTAGTTTTGTTCAAAAAAGCTCATCATTTATGTCCAAAAATCTCCGTCTCGTTAGCACATGATGTAAGCCAGCCGGACTTCTCGTCATGAACGAGGGGAAAAAATATATTTCCGTTCGTTCAAACATGTCAAACGTTGTATAGCATAAATCATTAGGGCCTTTTTTAACCAGAACATGAATAATATTCAAGGTGGACGAATGCATACTCTTTCATAACGTATTGGAACGAGGGTACCCAACATGAAGTAGCGCGCCAGGTGTCTAATGGGACATCACCGTTCCATGGCTCTTGTTCGGTCAGATCTCCCTCCAGAAGACTCAAAACACTTTGTAAAGGCTGGTGACATCTAGTGGAAGCAATAGGAAGTGCCAAAATATTCCTAAACCCCTGTGTTTTTCAATGGGATAGGTTTAAAGTCAATACAACACATCAGGTATCCACTTCCTGTCAGAAAATGTCTCAGGGTTTTGCCTGCCAAATGAGTTCTGTTATACTCACAGACACCATTCAAACAGTTTTGGAAACTTTAGAGTGTTTTCTATCCATATATAATAAGTATATGCATATTCTAGTTACTGGGTAGGATTAGTAACCAGATTAAATCGGGTACATTTTTTTTATCCAGACGTGCAAATGCTGCCCCCTAGACCCAACAGGTTAATTAAGTATTAAAGATTTAGTTTAACTCAGACTGGTGTGTTGTAACTCTCTTCATTTGGTAATACAGTAATTAGCCACCACTAGTAGCAGCAGCAAATGATGTGTGTAAAGTATACAGTGCCTTGAATAAGTTCTTCCACCTTGGTGTTTTTCCTATTTTATTGCATTACAACATGTAATTTAAATTGATATTTATTTGGATTTCATGTAATGGACATGAACAAAATAGTCCAAATTGGTGAAGTGAAATTAAAAAAATTACTTGTTTCAAAAAACAAAAAAATCAAACGGAGAAGTGATGCATGCACATGTATTCACCCCCTTTGCTATGAAGCCCCTAAATAAGATCTGGTGCAACTAATTGCATTCAGAAGTCACATAAGTAGTTAAATAAAGTCCACCTGTGTGTGATCTAGGTGTTACATGATCTATCACATGATCTCTGTTTATATATATATATATATATATATATATATATATATATATATATATATATATATATATATATATATATATATATATATAAACCTGTTCTGAAAGGCCCCAGAGTCTGCAACACCACTAAGCAAGGGGCACCAGCAAGCAAGCGGCACCATGAAGACCAAGGAGCTCTCTCTCCAAACAGGTCAGCGACAAAGTTGTGGAGAAGTACAGATCAGGTTTGGGTTATAAAAAAATTGCAGAAACTTTGAACATTCCACGGAGCACCATTAAATCCATTATAAAAAATTGAAAGAATATGGCACCACAACAAACCTGCCAAGAGAGGGCTGCCCACAAAAACTCATGGACTAGGCAAGGAGGGCATTAATCAGAGAGGCAGCAAAGAGACCAAAGATAACCCTGAAAAAGCTGCAAAGCTCCACAGCTGAGATTGGAGTATCTGTTCAAAGGACCACTTTACGCCGTACACTCCACAGAGCTGGGCTTTACGGAGGAGTGGCAAGAAAAAAGCAATTTCTTCAAAAAATAAATAAGCAAACACGTTTGGTGTTTGCCAAAACGCATGTGTGGAGACTCCCCAAACATATGGAAGAAAGTACTCTGGTCAGATGAGACTAAAATTGAGCTTTTTGGCCATCAAGGATAATGCTATGTCTGGCGCAAACCCAACACCTCTCATCACCCCGAGAACACCATCTCCACAGTGAAGCATGGTGGTGGCAGCATCATGCTGTGGGGATGTGTTTCATCAGCAGGTACTGGGAAACTGGTCAGAATTGAAGGAATGATGGGTGGCGCTAAATACAGGGAAATTCTTGAGGGAAACCTGTTTCAGTCTTCCAAGGATTTGAGACTGGGACGCAGGTTCACCTTCCAGCAGGACAATAACCCTAAGCATACTGCTAAAGCAACACTCAAGTGGTTTAATGGTAAACATTTAAATGTCTTGGAATGGCCTAGTCAAAGCCCAGACCTCAATCCAATTGAGAATCGTGGTATGACTTAGAGATTGCTGTACACCAGCGGAACCCAGCCAACATGAAGGAGCTGGAGCAGATTTGCCTTGAAGAATGGGCAACAATCCCAGTGGATAGATGTACCAAGCTTATAGAGACATACCCCAAAATACTTGCTGCTGGAATTGTTGCAAAAGGTGGCTCTACTAAGTATTGACTTTGGGGGGGGTGAATAGTTATGCATGTTCAAGTTTTGATTTTTTTGTATTTTTCTTGTTTGTTTCACAATAAAAAAATATTTTGCATCTTCAAAGTGGTAGGCATGTTGTGTAAATCAAATGATACAAACCCCCCCAAAATCCATCTTCATTTCAGGTTGTAAGGCAACAAAATAGGAAAAATGCCAACCTGGGTGAATACTTTCGCAAGCCACTGTATGTCTGTGTTTTGTGTGTGTGTGTGTGTGTGTGTGTGTGCGTGCGTGTGTGTGTGTGTGTGTGTGTGTGTGTGTGTGTGTGTGTGGGTGCGTATATATAGTCTAGTGAGTGAGTGTGTGTATATACAGTCTAATGAGTGTGTGTATATGGTGTGTATATATAGTCTAGTGAGTGTGTGTATATAGTTTAGTGAGTGTGCGTAGGGTCAGTGCAAGGTAGAGTCAGTGCAGTTCATTTGGGTACCATTAATGGACTATTTAGTAGTCCTATGGCTTAGGGGTGGAAGCTGTCTCTGAGCCTGTTGGTCCGAGAGCCGATGCTTCGGTACCGTTTGCCGGACTGTATCAGAGTGAACAGTCTATGACACGGGTGGCTGGAGTTTTTGGCAATTTTTCTGGCCTTCCTCTGACACCGCCTGATATAGAGGTCCTGGATGGCAGGGAGCTCGGCCCCAGTGATGTACTGGTCTGTCCGCACCACCCTCTGTAGCGCTTTGGGGTCAAGGGCAGTGCATTTTCCATACCAAGCGGTGATGCAGCCAGTCAAGATGATCTCGATGGTGCAGCTGTAGAATGTTCTGAGGATCTGAGGGCCCATAGCAAATCTTTTCAGCCTCCTGAGGGGGAAGAGGCACTGCTGTGCCCTCTTCATGACTGTGTGGGTGTGTGTGGACCATGTTAAGGCCTTAGTGATGTGGACACCATGGAACTTGAAGCTCTTGACCCGCTCCACAACTGCCCCGTTGATGTAGATGGGGGAATGCTCTCCCTTCTTTCTGCTGTAGTCAGCGATCAGCTCCTTGGTCTTATTGACATTGAGGGAGAGGTTGTTGTCCTGCCACCACACTGCTAAGTCTCTGACCTCCCTGTAGGCTGTCTCATCACCTTCAGTGATCAGGCCAACCACCATTGTGTCATCAGCAATCTTGATGATAGCGTTGGATTCATGCGTGGCCACGCAGTCGTGGGTGAATGGGGAGTACAGGAGGGGACTAAGCACACACCCCTGAGCGTGTTGAGGGTTAGCGTAGGAGAGATGTCGTTGCCTACCCTCACCACCTGGAAGCCGGCCCATCAGGAAGTCCAGGATCCAGTTGCAGAGAGAGAGGTTGAGTCCCAGGGTCTGTAGTTTGGTGATGAGCTTGGAGGGGACTATCATGTTGAACGCTGAGTTGTAGTCTAAGAACAGCATTCTCACATAGTTATTTCCCCTCATGTCCAGATGGGAGAGGGCAGTGTGAAGTGCAATTCAGATTGCATCATCTGTGGATCTGTTGGGGCTGTAAGTGTATCCTAGTACAAATTCCCTGTCTTAGGTCAGTTAGGATCACCACTTTATTTTAAGAATGTGAAATGTCAGAATAATAGTAGGGAGAATGTTTTATTTCAGCTTTTATTTCTTTCATCACATTACCAGTGGGTCAGAAGTTTACATACACTCAATTTGTCTTTGGTAGCATTGCCTTTAAATTGTTTAACTTGGGTCAAATGTTTTGGGTAGCCTTCCAAAAGCTTCCCACAATAGGTTGGGTGAATTTTGGCCCATTCCTCCTGACAGAGCTGCTGTAACTGAGTCAGGTTTGTAGGCCTCCTTGCTCGCACACACTTTTTCAGTTCTGTCCACAAATTTTCTATAGGATTGAGGTCAGGGCTTTGTGATGGCCACTCCAATAGCTTGACTTTGTGGTCCTTAAGCCATTTTTCCACAACATTGGAAGTATGCTTGGGGTCATTGTCTATTTGGAAGACCCATTTGCGACCAAGCTTTAACTTCCTGACTGATGTCTTGAGATGTTGCTTCAATATATCCACATAATTTTCCACCCTCATGATGCCATCTATTTTGTGAAGTGCACCAGTCCCTCCTGCAGCAAAGCACTCCCACAACATGATGCTGCCACCCCCGTGCTTCACGGTTGGGATGGTGTTCTTCGGCTTGCAAGCCTCCCCCTTTTTCCTCCGCACATAATGATGGTCATTATTGCCAAACAGATCTATTTTTGTTTCATCAGACCAGAGGATATTTCTCCAAAAAGTACAATCTTTGACCCCATGTTCAGTTTGTGGCGGATGAATCAGAATTAGTTGGGTAACATAGATAATTAAGTTGTTTTATTTGCATAATATGCTTATGTGAGATACTTGTTGTATGTGAATGTATCTGTTAAACCATGTGAAGGGATGGCGTGATTAACCTCTTACATCTAGACGTTCCGCTAGCGGAACACCTGCTCCAATATCCAATGATAGGCGTGGCGCGAATTACAAATTCCTCAAAAATACAAAAACTTCCATTTTTCAAACATATGACTATTTCACAGCATTTTAAAGATAAGACTCTCCTTTATCTAACCACACTGTTCGATTTCAAAAAGGCTTTACAACGAAAGCAAAACATTAGATTATGTCAGCAGAGTACCAAGCCAGAAATAATCAGACACCCATTTTTCAAGCTAGCATATAATGTCACAAAAACCCAGAAGACAGCTAAATGCAGCACTAACCTTTGATGATCTTCATCAGATGACACACCTAGGACATTATGTTATACAATACATGCATGTTTTGTTCAATCAAGTTCATATTTATATCAAAAAACAGCTTTTTACGTTAGCATGTGACGTTCAGAACTAGCATACCCCCCGCAAACTTCCGGAGGAATTTGCTAATAATTTACTAAATTACTCACGATAAACGTTCACAAAAAGCATAACAATTATTTTACGAATTATAGATACAGAACTCCTCTATGCACTCGATATGTCCGATTTTAAAATAGCTTTTTGGTGAAAGCACATTTTGCAATATTCTAAGTACATAGCCCAGGCATCACGGGCTAGCTATTTAGACACCCGGCAGGTTTAGCCTTCACCAAAATCAGATTTACTATTATAAAAGTTTGATTACCTTTTGTTGTCTTCGTCAGAATGCACTCCCAGGACTGCTACTTCAATAACCTCTATGTGACCGGCGGGACGAATTCGTCCCACCTACGTAACATCCACTGCCAGCCTGTGGCGCGATTTTCAAAATCTTCAAAATCCTATTACTTCAATTTCTCAAACATGTGACTATTTTACAGCCATTTAAAGATAAGACTCTCGTTAATCTAACCACACTGTCCGATTTCAAAAAGGCTTTACAACGAAAGCAAAACATTAGATTATGTCAGCAGAGTACCAAGCCAGAAATAATCAGACACCCATTTTTCAAGCCAGCATATAATGTCACCAAAACCCAGAAGACAGCTAAATGCAGCACTCACCTTTGATGATCTTCATCAGATGACAACCCTAGGACATTATGTTATACAATACATGCATGTTTTGTTCAATCAAGTTCATATTTATATCAAAAACCAGCTTTTTACATTAGCATGTGACGTTCAGAACTAGCATACCCCCCGCAAACTTACGGGGAATTCGCTAACATTTTACTAAATTACTCACGATAAACGTTCACAAAAAGCATAACAATTATTTTAAGAATTATAGATACAGACCTCCTCTATGCACTCGATATGTCCGATTTTAAAATAGCTTTTTGGTGAAAGCACATTTTGCAATATTCTAAGTATATAGCCCAGGCATCACGGGCTCGCTATTTAGACACCCGGCAAGTTTAGCACTCACCATAATCATATTTACTATTATAAAAATGTCATTACCTTTTGTTGTCTTCGTCAGAATGCACACCCAGGACGTCTACTTCAATAACAAATGTTGGTTTGGTCCAAAATAATCCATCGTTATATCCGAATAGCGGCGTTTTGTTCGTGCGTTCCAGACACTATCCGAAATAGTAAAGAAGTGTCGCGCGCTTGGCGCAATTCCTGACAATAAAATTCAAAGTATTCAATTGCCGTACGTCGAAGCATGTCAACCGCTGTTTAAAATCAATTTTTACGTCATTTTTCTCGTAGAAAAGCGGTAAAATTCCGACAGGGAATCTCCTTTTCGGCAAACAGAGGAAAAAATCCCAAAGGCGGGGGCGGTCGGGGTCACGCGCATAAGCTAGTGTCTCTTGATGGGCCACTTGAGAAAGGCGATAATGTGTTTCAGCCTGGGGCTGGAATGACGACATTCTCTTTTTTCCCGGGCTATGAGAGCCTATGGACGACGTGGGAAGTGTCACGTTAGAGCAGAGATCCTTAGTAAATGATAGAGATGGCAAAGAAGTTCCAGAAATGGTCAGACAGGCCACTTCCTGTAAAGGAATCTCTCAGGTTTTGACCTGCCATTTGAGTTCTGTTATACTCACAGACACCATTCAAACAGTTTTAGAAAATTTAGGGTGTTTTCTATCCATATGTAATAAGTATATGCATATTCTAGTTACTGAGTAGGAGTGGTAACCAGATTAAATCGGGTATGTTTTTTATCCAGCCGTGTCAATGCTGCCCCCTAGCCCTAACAGGATAACAAATGTTGGTTTGGTCCAAAATAATCCATCGTTATATCCAAATTGCGGCGTTTTGTTCGTGCGTTCCAGACACTATCTGAAAGGGTAAATAAGGGTCGCGCGCATGACGCAATTCGTGACAAAAAAAATCTAAATATTCCATTACCGTACTTCGAAGCATGTCAACCGCTGTTTAAAATCCATTTTTATGCCATTTTTCTCGTAAAAAAGCGATAATATTCCGACCAGGAATGTCCATTTAGCTAAACAGAGGAAAGTAAACAAAGCTTTCGGTCGACGCGGGCACGAGCCTGAGTCTCACAGTACTGTAACCAGCCACTACCCAAACGCGCTACTTTGTTTCAGCCAGAGCCTGCAAAGCCACGATTCCGCTTTTTGCCGCCTTCTGAGAACATATGGCAGCCGTAGGAAGTGTCACGGGACAGCTAAGATCCTCACTCTTCAATAAACAGAGACAAGAAGAACGACACCTTGTCAGACAGGCCACTTCCTGAATGAAACCTTCTCAGATTTTGGCCTGCCATATGAGTTCTGTTATACTCACAGACACCATTCAAACAGTTTTAGAAACTTTAGGGTGTTTTCTATCCATATGTAATAAGTATATGCATATTCTAGTTACTGGGTAGGAGTGGTAACCAGATTAAATTGGGTACGTTTTTTATCCAGCCGTGAAAATACTGCCCCCTAGCCATAACAGGTTAATGGGGAACCAATTACTTGTCTCCACAATGTCTGTGCGCAAGTCACTCCCTCCTTTGGCATTGGGGGAAGGTGTATGGCAGTGTCTCGACCATTGTATGTCCCCTCTGATGTTACACTTATCTTGGGATAGTGTATGACCTAGAGGCTCACTCCCCTCAGTGAGCTTGTCCAGGAGTGGAGTCAAGAGGGGGTTTACTTGAGATGGGAGTATCTAGAGTTGTCAATTGATTTATGAAATTGGATGAGCTAATGGTTCTGTTCTATACCGTACCATCGAGAGACGGTTCCAGTTTGGAGTAGGAGGACCAGACACTGGTCTATACAATGAAAACTGTTGACACAGCAGTTGCTGTCTGCTATGTTTTATAGATATCTTTCATACAAAACTTAACCTCTCTAGGGCTGGCGGGACGAAATCGTCCCACCTACGTAACAGCCAGTGGAATCCTGTGGCGCATTAATCAAATACCTTAGAAATGCTATTACTTCAATTTCTCAAACATATGACTATTTTACAGCATTTTAAAGACAAGACTCTCGTTAATCTAACCACACTGTCCGATTTCAAAAAGGCAAACTATTTACTATTTATTATTGTTACAGATCATTATTGGAAGTAAAATGGTTCATGATGACAAACTGTGTTGTATTTTGCTATTGACACGACAAGGAATAGCATCATAGAGGTTAAATAAGTATTAATGATGATTAACTTGTATCAACCATTTACTTTGAAGCGATCTTGTGAAGCCACTTGACCATGGACTCCCCAATGTGCCTCGTTAAAAACTCTGACGGAGAGCTTTGCGTAGAACCAGAGGCCATCGACTACCTGATGGGACTGAAACAGAAAGTCGTAGTTGTGGCGGTGGTTGGGCTGTATCGCACCGGCAAGTCCTACCTCATGAACAAGCTGGCTCAGAGAAAAAGAGGTGAGAGACAAATATATCTTACTTAACAAACAGGTTTGGACATCATCTGTGCCTCAAAGTCTTTTTTTGGTAACACTGTACATAAAGTTTCCCCTACTACTTTGTAACTACACAGTATTAACTGTAGAAACATAGTAGGACAGGGAATCTTGAAACTCGTACAATATTTGTATGGCAGGAAGACATTATCTGTGCTTAACCTCTTAGATAAATTGGCAAAATGTTGATTTCCCCCAAAATAGACATCCCCAAAAGTAGCTGCTATTCGTGTGTTATTAGATGATTCGGACATGCCAAAACTTGGTATGTTTGGAAAGAAGAGATCTGGGAGATTATGGGGAAATTATCATAAAATAGATAGGAGTTACATAGTTCAGAATACACAAGATTAAGCACACACAAAAAACGGTTTATTTTTTATTTTGAAAGTCATCTTTCATTGACAAGCTATAAGTGAATTATTGATTCCCAGAGCTGGAAACACATCAGAAGGCGTCCACATCATGTGAACAATATTAGAAACAAAATGGGATTGATAGACCCAACAACTAGAAATGGGCAGATGTTTTAGTAAGTGATGTCAGGTGTGGTCACGGGACGTTTCCAAGTGTCCCTAAACCTCTCCAAAGTGGCAGATGTCTGTAAATGTGATAATTCCAGTGCTATTACATATCTGCAATCCCTAAATGCTATTTGTTCAGTATAAAAACACAATTTCTACCATATTTGTACCATATTTGTAGAAATAAGCAATGGCCATGAGAGTTTAGTGGCCTCTCCAATGGCCATGAGAGTTTAGTGGCCTCTCCAATGGCCGTGACAGTTTAGTGGCCTCTGCAAAGTAACGAGCATGAAACTTAGAACAGTAAACAGTGAACTAATATGAAACAAAAGACAACTACTTTGGAATTGTATAACATTTACATTTCTTGTTACATAGGCTTATGTAAACTAAATCCAAAGCACAAAAAGCAGACAATTTACCAAAAACAAAATTAGCTATATAAAGTATAGTGTGTGTATGATAAAAATAATTTCATAAATACTGCACTCTGAACGCCAAATATATTTGCTAGATTCATGATCGGAACGTGAATTTAAAACATCATGTTGTTTTATTGGAATTTGCAGCTATTGTTGGTAAATAATAATATCTGCTGACTTCTGAAATTACTTTATCAACTTTGAAAAAAAAGTCAAACTGAAAAATGTTCTCCTGTCTCCTAATTTCTCCTGGTTAGGTCTGTTGTCTGCAAAGGTTGTTACATTGTAACTACATAGTAATTAAAAATGTAAGGTCTTGGGTTAAATAAGAAAGACACATTTCAGTTGAATACATTCAGTTGTACAACTGACTAGGTATCCCCATTTCCCTTTCCATTGAGCCAGGTCATAACATATTAATAAACCTATTGAATATAACCAGTAGTTAATGACAGAGTATGCCTTGTTACAATTGTTGTTACCAGGTCCTAGCCTTGGACCGGCACCGCATAGTTACATTTAACAAAATTAGGAGTTATTACCATGGTAATACACAGGTGACATTCCAACATGTAATTACAAAGCACAATAGTTACATATTGATAACATTTAACAAAATCAATGGGAAACCCCCTGGAGGTCAGGGCCCCTGAGCACATGCCATGCTTGTCCGGTCAGTCATTTGATGATGATTAAGCCTACTCTAAGGGTTAGATAGCTGGCTAGGCTACCTTACCTAGCAATCTACAGTAAAAGCTGACATGGGTTAATTGAGTGAATGACGTACAGTAACAAGAGGGAAACTGCTGATGCACCAACACATTTTGAAGTTGCACTTTGTGTATTCTACATTTATGACTCTCAATAGTAAGTTGAGACACCGACTGAGTTCTCATTTACAACTGCGACCTGGCCAAGATAAAGCAAAGCAGTTCGACACATATAACACAGAGTTACACATGGAGTAAAACAAACATACAGTCAATAATACAGTAGAAAAATAAGTCTACATAAAATGTGAGCAAATAAATAGGCCATGGTGGCGAAGTAAATACAATATAGCAATTAAAACACTGGAATGGTAGATTTGACAGTAGATGAGTGTGTAAAGTAGAAATACTGGGGTGCAAAGGAGCTAAATAAAATACAGTAGGGGAAGAGGTAGTTGTTTGGGCTATTTATAGATGGGCTATGTACAGGTGCAGTGATCTGTGAGCTGCTCTGACATCTGGTGCTTAAAGCTAATGAGGGAGATAAGTGTTTCCAGTTTCAGAGATTTTTGTAGTTCGTTCCAGTCATTGGCAGCAGAGAACTGGAAGGAGAGGCGGCCAAAGGAGGAATTGGCTTTGGGGTGACAAGTGAGATATACCTGCTGGAACGCGTGCTACGGGTGGGTGCAGCTATGGTGACCAGTGAGCAGAGCTAAGGCGGGACTTTACCTAGCAGGGTCTTGTAGATGACCTGGAGCCAGTGGGTTTGGCGACGAGTATGAATCGAGGGCCAGCCAATGAGAGCGTACAGGTCGCAGTGGTGGGTAGTATATGGGGCTTTGGTGACAAAACGGATGGCACTGTGATCCAAGACTGCATCCAATTTGTTGAGTAGGGTGTTGGAGGCTATTTTGTAAATGACATCGCCAAAGTCGAGGATCGGTAAGATGGTCATATATACATGTATATATACAGTATATATACAGTGAGCTACCAAAGTATTGGTACACATTTTTTGTTGTTTTGCCTCAGTACTCCAGCACTTTGGATTTGAAATGATACAATGAATATGAGGTTAAACTGTAGACTGTCAGCTTTATTTTCAGGGTATTTTCATCCATACCAAGTGAACCATTTAGAATTTTTTGCACTTTTTGTACATAGTCCCCCCATTTTAAGGGACCAAAAGTATTTGGACAAATTCATGTGTATTAAAGTAGGTTTAGTATTTGGTCCCATATTCCTGGAACACAATGAT
The DNA here is from genome assembly GCF_965601325.2 of Salmo salar. Taxonomy (NCBI): domain Eukaryota; kingdom Metazoa; phylum Chordata; class Actinopteri; order Salmoniformes; family Salmonidae; genus Salmo; species Salmo salar. The sequence continues at coordinate 52,839,311 of NC_138311.1, read as the reverse complement.
TATATCAACCTTGTCACTCTACAAACTTGTTGGAGCTATTTGCTGTTTGTTTTGGTTGTGTTTTAGATTATTTTGTGCCCAATAGAAATGAGTGGTAAATAATGTCTTACCCCCCCAAAAAATGCTAACCTCCCCTGTTATTGTAATGGTTAGAGGTTAGCATGTCTTGGAGGTATGATATAAAATGCTAACCTCCCCTGTTATTGTAATGGAGAGAAGTTAGCATGTCTTGGAGGTATGAACTTCCTCACTCATCATTATTCACGATTCATTCAGGACTATGCGTAACCATGGTAGCATCCACATTAATGTAAAAGTGTTTACAAACATATACTATTCTTATTTACATAAAAAATGACTAAAATATGACACAATACTTTATTTAGCATTTACTTCGAAGTGAATTTGTCCCAATACTTTTTATCCCATAAAATGGGGCATCTATCTTCCCCTCCCCCCTAGCTCTGGTCTGCAGTAGTTCTGGTCCGCACTAACTAACTCTGGTCTAGGGCTTAGCTAGTAGCTAGCTAGTTCTGGTCCACACTAACTAACTCTGGTCTTGGGCTTTGCTAGTAGCTAGCTAGTTCTGGTCCGCACTAACTAACTCTGGTCTAGGGCTTTGCTAGTAGCTAGCTAGTTCTGGTCCGCACTAACTAACTCTGGTCTAGGGCTTTGCTAGTAGCTAGCTTGTTCTGGTCCGCACTAACTAACTCTGGTCTAGGGCTTTGCTAGTAGCTAGCTAGTTCTGGTCCGCACTAACTCTGGTCCACACAAACTAACTCTAGTCTAGGGTGTAGCTAGTAGCTGGCTAGTGCTGGTCTGCACTAGCTCTGGTCTGCACTAACTAACTCTGGTCTAGGGCTTTGCTAGTAGCTAGCTAGTTCTGGTCCGCACTAACTAACTCTGGTCTAGGGCTTTGCTAGTAGCTAGCTAGTTCTGGTCCACACTAACTAACTCTGGTCTAGGGCTTTGCTAGTAGCTAGCTAGTTCTGGTCTGCAGTAGCTCTGGTCCAGCTCTGGAACAGTGTTATAGGCTGGTTTAATATTTATACTGTAAATGTCCTCAATAAGCTCTGTTCATTTAGGTTTTGCCCTTGAAGACACCATGCAGTCCAAGACTAAGGGCATCTGGATGTGGTGTGTCCCTCATCCTGAAAAATCAGACCACACCCTGGTGCTGCTGGATACAGAGGGGCTGGGGGACGTGGAGAAGGTGGGGGTCAAGGTTCAAACTCTTTACAATCCACATTAAAGATTCATATTCCTCTTAGATTAATAACTAAGCACAGTGAACACATATCTGCACACTCATCATGTAAATTAAATGATTACTTAGTCAGAGATCCAATACATGTTGGAAGGCCCTAAAAAGGGTCAAAGACTCCAGCCACCCTAATCATAGACTGTTCTCTCCGCTACCGTACGGCAAGCGGTAACGGAGCGCCAAGTCTATGTCCAAGAGGCATCTAAACAGCTTCTACCTCCAAGCCATAAGACTCCTGAACATCTAATCAAATGGCTACCCAGACTATTTGCATTGCCCCCCCCCCCCCCCCTTACACTGCTGCTACTCTCTGTTTATTATCTATGCATAATCACTTTAATAACTCTACCTACATGTAAATATTACCTCAGTTACCTCGACTAACCGGTGCCCCCGCACATTGACTCTGTACCGGTACCCCCTGTATATAGTCTCACTATTGTTGTTGTAACGGTCGTCGTGAGGAATGGACCAAGGCGCAGCGGGTTGAGTGCTCATATTTAACTTCTAATGTGAACACTTAATTAACAAAACAAGAAACCGATGAACGCCGACAAACAGTCTTGAAGGCAACACACAGCAGTACAAGAACAACCTCCCACAATACCCCTAACAAACACATACCTAATTATAGGACCTTCAATCAAAGGCAACAAGAAACAGCTGCCTCCAATTGAAGGCTCAACCCCCAATTATCTAAACATAGAAATAGACTAGACTAGACAGAACATAGAAATACACTAACATAGAACAGTGCCCAAAAACCCCAGAATACATAAATCAAACACCCCTCTACATAGACACACACCCCGAACCACATAAACCAAATACCCCCCTGCCACGTCCTGACCAAACTACAATAACAAATAACCCCTTACTGGTCAGAACGTGACATTTATTTACTGCTGCTCTTTAATTATTTGTTACTTTTCTTTATTTTTATTTTGTTTGTATTTTTCTTAAAACTGCACTGTTGGTTAAGGGCTCGTAAGTAAGCATTTCACTGTAAGGTTGTCTGTTGTATTCGGCGCATGTGACAAATAAAATTTGCTTTGATTTGACGTGATACTTGTTTCAGGGGGATTCTAAGAATGATGCCTGGATCTTCTCCCTGGCCATTCTGTTAAGCAGTACTCTGGTCTACAACAGTCGAGGGACCATCGATAATGATGCTGTGGAGAAGCTTCAGTATCCTTTTGGGTCAACATTTGGCTCCATTCTGTGGCATCTTGTGGACATAATCTGTTGTGGTATTTGATATGATAGTTTGTTTGTTAGGCTTTTGACAGTCTTCTCAGCCATATTAGTGGTAGCCTAGCTAATTGTGGTGGACATTTTCATGAATTTGTATGTATATTTTTAACATTATTTAATTGTAGGCTAGACATAATCATTGACATGGTAGAGAATTTTAATTTTAATAACGCGGCAACTAAATATGTTCCGTTTAATTAAATATGCTATATGCAAGTTGCATATGTCGTGTTTATCAGTACTACATAGTAATTTATTTATCTGGAAACTGTACAGGGCTTGAGAAATCTCAGGATGCCGGTTCCCGGGATTGATTCTTGGATTTAGTGAACATGAAGAGCTGATGTTTACTAAAACCAATGTCTGTGACTTTCAAAGAAATCTAATCTGAAAATTACTTATTTTGTTTGGTTGTTTTTCACTTCTCTGAAATTCAAGCCCCTGTACTCAAACTGTGCATGACATTGACATGAGCTTTGGGAACTCCTGTATCAATCCTCAACCGGTCCTATAGATATGTGAACGAGCTGACAGAGATGATCAAGGTGAAGTCTACCACTGACAATGAAGAGGAAGGAGAGGGCACCCAGTTTAAGCAGTTCTTTCCTAATTTTGTGTGGACCGTCAGAGAGTTCACTCTAAAGCTCGAGATCGACGGCAGAGAAATCACTCCAGACCAGTACCTGGAGAATTCCCTGCGACTCAAGAAAGGTGATTTTGATTATTATAAACAAGGTAGTTTGAGACCAAGATGCTGATTGACGTAAACAGCATTCCAGCTGTGTGTATATCAGACAATATATCACGGTATGATGCAAAGCGTAGCGTTATGACTAAAACTACTGTTCCCTGAAGGAGAACAACATACTATGGGGAGTCGCACTCTCACAACTTTGGTTGAAGGATCTACAATCACGCCTGACATGACCAAGGAAATTCTGGGACCTGGAGAGATTCTTCCACCACTCTTGACAATTGTGTGTCTGAACGTGGAGATGGGACACTTCATCTAACTCATATGTGGGAGACACAACACTTTTTACATCCGTGAACACTGTGGAACTCAGTTGAAAAACCTGTGTTCATGTGCCAAGGTTTGCCTAAAGCCTGGCCTGCTCTGGGTACACAGGCTCCGGCGATCAGTGATGAGCCTCACTTGGTTTAGGCGGTAAGATGCGTTCCGACAACCGGCTGGCACCCAGCGCTGGAACGCATGCATTACAAATAGACCTAGGGAAAAAGCCTTATCATGGAGGTTACCCTACCGACCAGTCATAGGTACTGGCGACAAAATACCTTGTAACATAGCTGGGAATGGGACAGACAGCTGTTGTAACAGACCGGGCGAATCGTAATTGAATCTAACTCCCAGGAATGAAGTGTTGAGCTGGAGACAGACAGCTCATTTGGGGGCTCATATGAACCACAGAGACTTTGTGTGGTATTATAGTGTCCAACCCTGCTTGTTCCCTCAACTCCGCTAACAACAACTAATCACCTATATAGCCCATAACCTGTATCAGTAGACACCAGAGGCCAGTGAGCTCCAGGCACGGATCAGCAATAAATCTCAGTAATGAGCAACCTATGGGGGAGGGGCGCCCCCTTGTGGACAAATACCCAACTTCTCACTCTCACCCTGGGGAGATTGATTTAGCCCCTGAACCCCATTGACACCGTGGAACGTGGGGTAACAAAGGGTGGGAAATTAAACATAGACAAGCTTCCAAAATACGTAGTGTTTCCATGAAACTGTATAACCTGTGTGAAGAAAAAAGGGAACTTGCAAGGTAGGCTAGCTAGCATCTTTGACCGAAGCAGTCTATTTAGAATAACCAAGCGACTTTATGCTATGTATTCTTAACAAGACAGCTACCCCAGCAACTCCACCGTGGGCAGGTAGGAATAGCTAGTTATATGCAGTGCATGTTTAGCATGCCCAGTCTCGAAAATGTCCAAGTAGGAAATGGTTTACTGGGGTGGGACCGGACCGTTCATTAACATGTCTGGGAAGAGAGGCAAACGGTGCTTGACCGAGGCAGACAGGCAGCGAGGGGTACCCACAAAATCTGGCCGCCCTCTCTCTTCAAGTAGCCTCACCCTAACTGGCGACACAGGAGCCGGGTGGGGGCGCGGGTAGGGACTCGCTTTGAGTCCCACAATCACACCGGAATGATTTATTACCTTCAGCCCCTTTTAAACATTGTGTGTTGAGCTACATACATATTTTTTGCATCGGATTCGTCTATTCCTTCTGTATCCGCAGATACCAACCATTAACCTGTGTGGGGGCTGAGATAGAGAGGAGTTTGTGTGACACGGGCTGACAAGTTTAATGCTAGCTTGCAACTTACCTTGGCTTCTTGCTGCCCTCGCGTAACAGGTAGTCAGCTTGCCACGCAGGCTCCTCGTGGAGTGCAATGTAAGGCAGGTGGTTAGAGAAACCGGAAGGTTGCAAAAACGAATCCCCGAGGTGACAAGGTAAAAATCTGTTGTTCTGCCCCTGAACAAGGCAGTTAACCCCCGTTCCTAAACCGTCATTGAAAATAAGAATGTGTTTTTAATCTGACTTGCCTAGTTAAATAAAGGTGTAAAAAAAATATATATATTTAATCGTTGTCCAAAAATACTGATTATGATTGGCTCATGAAAAAAAAGAATCGCCCTCCCTCATCTTAAACGTCACCGACCACCACTGTTTCATTCATCTGCTTGCTCTTATATTTAGCCTCACATAACATTGGAATTACTAGGCATTACTATTACTTGAAGTGTTTTACCATTTTCAGGCTAAATAAAAGATTAAGCAGATGAACGAAACAGTGGTGGTCGGTGACATTTAAGATGAGGGAGGGCGATTCTTTTTTTTCATGAGCTTGGCCTTATTTCTATTACAGCATGTTGGATGACTGTCATTCATGTTCCATTCACCCATTCAATGTAACATCGATAGGTTTAGGCGACTACATGATACTCAAAAAGTTGCTACAACTTAGCCTATGATTGACAGTTTACAACGTACAGTTGAAGTCGGAAGTTTACATACACTTAGGTTGGAGTCATTCAAACTCGTTTTTCAACCACTCCACACATTTCTTGTTAAGAAACTATAGTTTTGGTAAGTCGTTTAGGACATCTACTTTGTGCATGACACAAGTAATTTTTCTAACAATTGTTTACAGACATATTATTTCTCTTATAATTCACTGTTTCACAATTCCGGTGGGTCAGAACAGAACATACACTAAGTTGACTGTGCCTTTAAGCAGCTTGGAAAATTCCAGAAAATGATGCCATGGCTTTAAAAGCTTCTGATAGGCTAATTGACATCATTTGTGTCAGTTGGAGGTGTACCTGTGGATGAATTTCAAGGCTAACCTTCAAACTCAGTGCCTCTTTGCTTGACATCATGGGAAAATCAAAAGAAATCAGCCAAGACCTCAGAATAAAATTGTAGACCTCCACAAGTCTGGTTCATATTTGGGAGCAATTTCCAAACGCCTGAAGGTACCAAGTTCATCTTTACAAACAATAGTACGCAAGTATAAACACCATGGGACCACACAGCCATCATACCGCTCAGGAAGGAGACGTGTTCTGTCTCCTAGAGATGAACGTACTTTGGTGCAAAAAGTGCAAATCATTCCCAGAACAACAGCAAAGGTTCTTGTGAAGATGCTGGAGGAAACAGGTACAAAAAGTATCTATATCCACAATAAAACGAGTCCTATATCGACATAACCTGAAAGGCCGCTCAGCAAGGAAGAAGCCACAATAAAACCAAAAGCTTACCTTGGAAGAGTTCCAGTATTTGATAGACATTCAGCTAGGTAACATAGCACCACTCTCTGTTTGAGCCGGTTGTTTGAGTAAGCTGAACAAGCTAGCTGCATTTGCTAGCTAAGTGAAAGTGGAAAAAATACATCCAAATATAGCACTCTCTCTCACTTCTCCTTCATTTTTAAAGAAATTAATTTGTTAACATTTTTTAAACTATTGTCTTTCTCTTTGAGTCAACTACTCACCACACTTTGTGCACTGCAGTGCTAGCTAGCAACTTCTTTTGGATCGGTTTCCATTCCACGGGACGGTTGAGCTAGCGTAGGCTAATGTGATTAGAATGAGGTTGTAAGTAACAAACAACATTTCCCAGGACATAGACATATCTGATATTGGCAGAAAGCTTAAATTCTTGTTACTCAAACTGCATTGTCCTATTTACAATAGCTATTACAGTGAAAGAATACCATGCTATTGTTTGAGGAGAGTGTGCAATTTTGAACATGAAAAGTTATTAATAAACAAATTAGGCACACTTGGGCAGTCTTGATACAACATTTTGAACAGAAATGCAATGGTTTTTGGATCAATCTAAAACTTTGCACATACACTGCTGCCATCTAGTGGCCAACATCTAAATTGCACCTGGGCTGGAATAATACATTTACATTTACATTTAAGTCATTTAGCAGACGCTCTTATCCAGAGCGACTTACAAATTTGTGCATTCACCTTATAATATCCAGTGGAACAACCACTTTACAATAGTGCATCTAAATCTTTTAAGGGTTGGGGGGGACAGTTAGAAGGATTACTATATCCTATCCTAGGTATTCCTTAAAGAGGTGGGGTTTCAGGTGTCTCCGGAAGGTGGTGATTGACTCCGCTGTCCTGGCGTCGTGAGGGAGCTTGTTCCACCATTGGGGTGCCAGAGCAGCGAACAGTTTTGACTGGGCTGAGCGGGAACTGTGCTTCCTCAGAGGTAGGGAGGCGAGCAGGCCAGAGGTGGATGAACGCAGTGCCCTTGTTTGAGTGTAGGGCCTGATCAGAGCCTGAAGGTACGGAGGTGCCGTTCCCCTCACAGCTCCGTAGGCAAGCACCATGGTCTTGTAGCGGATGCGAGCTTCGACTGGAAGCCAGTGGAGAGAGCGGAGGAGCGGGGTGACGTGAGAGAACTTGGGAAGGTTGAACACCAGACGGGCTGCGGCGTTCTGGATGAGTTGGAGGGGTTTAATGGCACAGGCAGGGAGCCCAGCCAACAACGAGTTGCAGTAATCCAGACGGGAGATGACAAGTGCCTGGATTAGGACCTGCGCCGCTTCCTGTGTGAGGCAGGGTCGTACTCTGTACCGTCTTTCTCCTGCATTTCAAAGACGGTACAAAAAAAATACAAAAAACAATTGTTTTTTTCTTTGTATTATCTTTTACCAGATCTATTGTGTTATATTCTCCTACATTTCTTTCACATTTCCACAAACTTCAAAGTCTTTCTTTTCAGATGGTACCAAGAAAATACATATCCTTGCATCAGGGCCTGACCTTAGATTTGGGTATGTCATTTTAGGTGAAAAATGGGCAGATCCTTAAGAGGTTTTAATATTTCAGTACTAAATTCATTCTCTGATCCTTTGATTGGGTTGACAACATGTCAGTTCATGCTGCAAGAGCTCTGATAGGTTGTAGGAGAAAGGAGGTATTATTGGGATGCACCCAAGATCTGCTTGTACTATAAAATCTAGTAATGCCAATGTTATCTTTCAGGTACAAGTAAAAAGATCAATGACTACAACTTCCTGCGAGAGTGCATCCAGAACTTCTTCCCCTCACGCAAGTGTTTTGTGTTCCCCTCCCCTACAACTCCTGACAACATGCACCGACTGGACTCCATGGACGAGGCTGAGCTTTCTGAAAGCTTCAGAGAGGTTGTAGATACTTTCAGACGCTTCATTTTCCAGGAGAGCCCTATGAAGACTGTTATAGGGGGACACACATTGACCGGAGAGAGTGAGTCAGATATCTTCCTACAGTACAGTATGTGAAAATGGATACACATATTGATTCTACATTTGATTGTGCCACTAAATACACAGATTCATATTTTTCCTCCCATCTGTCTGATTGCAGTGCTGAGGCACTTGGTCACCACCTATGTGGAGACCATTGCCAAAGGCAATGTGCCCTGTCTGGAGAATGCGGTGCTGGCCATGGCTAAAATTGAGAACCAGGCTGCTGTGGATGAGGGCCTGGCGGTGTACCAGAAGGGTATGGAGGATGTGAAGGTCTTATTCCCGGTGGACATCAATCAGCTGTCAGAGAACCACCTTCACTCAGAGGCTAAGGCCACACAGGCATTCATGAAGCGATCCTTCAAAGACGAAAATGAGGAGTTCTTGAAAGCACTGGTGGTAAGAGTCATCATTTGAGATCTGTGCCTGGTTCTAACACAATGCATTTTTAACATCGTCAAGGCCATTCAATAGAACAAATGATTGATTAGCTGATGCAACAAAATGATAATCACCAGTGACAGTAACAACAGTAGGATCCAAAGACACCAGGTGGAATATGACCAATCAGTGCAATTCCTCAATCAATTAACTTATAGAGACAAAAGAACACTACTGTGAAAATCAGTGCTCAGATTTGTTATTTAATCTCAGATAAAAAATGACACTATATTGAATAAAAGTTCAATATAGATATGGAGCTAATATGTAACCTTTATCACTCTAGGAACATGGTCCACATGTCTGAAGCTAGTGTCAGCTTATACCGGGGTCCACATGTCTGAAGCTAGTATCAGCTTATACCGGGGTTCACATGTCTGAAGCTAGTGTCGGTTCATACCAGGGTTCACATGTCTGAAGCTAGTGTCAGTTCATACCAGGGTTCACATGTCTGAAGCTAGTAGTCAGCGTTCATACCAGGGGTCCACATGTCTGAAGCTAGTGTCGGTTCATACCAGGATTCACATGTCTGAAGCTAGTGTCAGCTCATACCAGGGTCCACATGTCTGAAGCTAGTGTCGGTTCATACCAGGATTCACATGTCTGAAGCTAGTGTCAGCTCATACCAGGATTCACATGTCTGAAGCTAGTGTCAGCTCATACCAGGGTTCACATGTCTGAAGCTAGTATCAGTTCATACCGGGGTTCACATTTCTGAAGCTAGCGTCAGCTGAAGGTCAACCTGTCCTTGTACTCTATAAAATGTTGCTTCTTGGAGAACATTCTGATCTACAATGTGTTATTGTATTGAGGTTGACTTACAGCTGCTGTGTTTCTCATGTGGTGTATATGGTATTCTCCAATGTTAGCATCCGGTAATAAACATTTTCTAGAACTGTCTTTACATAATTGTCTGATCTTTTATCTTATTCTACGCACCTGAATCTGAAAATTCCCAATAAATCTTTCAGGGGGCCATTAGTAACCACTCCGCCGACCTTTTCATACAAAACAAGGATGCGTCAGAGAAGAAGTGCAAGGCCCTTCTGGAGAATCTGTCTGCTAAGATGGATCAGGGGATGAAGGAGGGGAGGTACGCCACACCGGGAGGCTATGAGCTTTACTGCAATCACCATGACAACATAGTGGCACAGTACCGGGCTGAGCCCAACAAAGGAGTCAGAGTAAGAGCTAGAAACCAAACAACATCAACAACGTTGTGTATTAGAGAATCAAAAACATCCATCATTAGTCAGTAATGACCAATTAAACATTTCAACTAATCTCAGTCACCTGGTTACGGTTTGAATCAAAATCAATGCAACAACCTATAAGGCATGTTTTTTTGCAGGCTGAGGAGTTTCTGGAGCAGTTCCTGAAGGGAAAGAGTGCAGAGTCCAACTCCATCCTGCAAGCTGACAAAAAACTGACGGAAAATGAGAAAAAAATCCAAGGTAAGCCACACCTCAATCTTTTTTTACCTCCATTTATAAAATAATAAATCTACTGTGGTAGGCTAACATTCGGAAGATGCAAATAAGACCAGTGGCCCCGCCGTAATGACAGGCCCTGCCCAAAATGACAACTTCTATGTATTATGGAGTAAAAATAACCAAATATATCCAAATTGGATTGTATTATTGGTGGCCGACTAGAACATGTAAATAGCAGATTTGACCAATAAGCATTTAGTTAGTTTCTACTATTTTGAAGGAAGAATTAAAATCAAAGCAAATCAGATTTTATTTACAGAGCCTTCAGAATGTATTCACACTCTTTGACTTTTTCCACATTTTGCTGTGTTTCAGCCTGAATTTAAAATGGATTAAATTCAGATGTTTTGTCACTGGCCTACACACAATGTCAAAGTTGAATTATGGTTTTAACATGGGTTACGAATTAATTAAACATTACAAGTTGAAATGTCTTGAGTCAGTAAGTATTCAAGCCCTTTGTTATGGCAAGCCTAAATAATAGTGTTTAACCTGATTTTTGAATGATTACTTAATCTCTGATTTACGATTTGCCGGATGTCTCCTGGTCTGACAAACAGCGCAGTAGATCTGCCCCTCTCTACCTTCTGATGCAGAACGGCGACATAGGTGGATGTGGTGGATTGAGACGCAACCGATGCAAATATACATATCTCTAGCTTTAACTGACAGATTTTAATCTGTATTTTTTTATTATGTTACTTAGATTGACACTGTTGTGCCAATAGACTCTAGAGGGTTTTAATGTGTATGAATCTGTATGAGAAAATGAGTTATCCAGTTTTCCTACTTATTTATCTCTCTCCTTGGCTCTTCCAGCTGAGAAGAAGAAAACAGCTGAGCTGGAGCAGGAGAAGGCAGCATTCAAGGAGCAAAAAGCAGAGATAGAGCGCAGAATTGAGAACATTGGCAAGGGCCAGGAGAAGTACTTGAAGGAGATGAAAAAGAAGATGGAGAAGGAGAGGAAGCAACAGCAGCAGGAGTTCGACAGGACCCTGGACCGCAGGATGCAGGAGCAGGAAGATCTCCCGGAGAAGGCTGAGCTAATGAGACAAGAGATCGAGGAGATAAAGAAGATGAATCAATTGGAAATGGACGCCATTACCCAGAATCAGAAGGCTCTGCTGCATGTCTACAAGCGGAAGGCTGCGGAACATAAAAAACAGATGAATGCTTTAATGGTGGTGCTCAACGAGAGATCACAGGCCCACGTACAAGTAGTTGAACCACTCTGTATGGTGATGACACTGTTGTGTATGCAACACTCTTGTGATCCTTGTTGAACTGTGGAATGTGTTTGAACATTTGAAAGAGTTGTGACATTTTTTGTTGTGAACTTATGGAGTTGCTGTTTAGGGAGCTTGTGAAATGAAAAAGTATTTTACAGGTAGGTCTGTCTGAGTATAAGTAACTGTTAGACTTGTCCTGTTTGTATTTATTATGGATCCCCATTAGCTGCTGCCAAAGCAGCAGCTACTCTTCCTGGGGTCCAGCAAAATTAAGGCAGTTTATACAATTTTAAAACATTACAATACATTCACAGATTTCAGAACACACTGTGTGCCCTCAGGCCCCTACCACATATCTACAGTACTAAATCCATGTGTATGTTGTCATGACGTTGACCTCTTTGGGTTTTCTATGCACCATCCCCTACCTCTGTCTCCCCCACCCAGGCTCTGTGAGAGCGGTCGTAAATTCCTAAGAAAATGTCCTGCCTCATGGCCCCAGTATAAAGAGAGAGTGGGTTTCATAGAAAGAACCAAGGGATTCTTCCACCTCACAGGACTGGAGAACAAAACAACATTTATGTTCTGGAGAAGGTATAAAAGATCGGTGAAGAATCCAGCTACGAGCTGGTCCATTAGGTACAATTTTGTGAGACACCTGAGAGACAATACGGCCATATTACCATTGCGCTGTTTATATAATAGCCTCAGTTATGAGACTTACATCTAATGGTTGTATAAAATGAATGAATAAGGATGTAGCTATTTGGGATATGATGGGATGCTATGTAATGATGTTAATGTGAGAGAATTGTATTTCTGTTTAAAGTCTCACTAAGTCATGGGCACGCTCCCATGAACAGACAGGACCTGGCATCATGACACAGCCTTTTCCTGCTATTCCGAATAAAAACCCCACCAGGGTTTTCTATCACCAGACCGAGCCTACCTCCATTACGAGTTGGCTGAAGGTTTGACCATGCATTCCTCTTACTGAACTTTAACCATACCACGTGGTTAAACTCTTAGACTATCAATACCGACAGAATAATAACAAGTCTTTGATATTAATTACTAGTCTGCAGCTAGGAATTCGGTATCATTGAACGCGGAGACCGCCGAAACATCTGTCCTATAACGACATTAATGAATGTCACTCTGAACTACCCATCCTAACCAAGAGAGAGAGAGAGAGAGAGAGAACGCGAGGACAAAACTCTACAACAGAAACAAACTTTTCAACAAAGATCCCGACGACACACTGAGCGTAAATATATATATTGATTGCAATTGTTCTTGAATGAGTGAGCGTTCATGTGCAAAGGATTAGCGTTTCAATTGTTATAATTATCAACTCTGTAGTGTCTTCTCAGCCTCCCCCACTCCCCTTTTGTCTAACAAGCCGCCATGCCGGTTTAGCCCACTAGGGCACATTCTCCTATCATTTCCTTGTAACCATATCTACTGTTTGTTATGCATTTCTGTGAATTACTTAGTTAGTAAATAAATGATTTTAAGACAATTGATGTATGGATGACTCATAGTGAAGACTGGGTTCGTGCAGATAACCAACAATTTACGACTTTTGGAATGAGACTGACGAGGTAAAGAATACATCATTAATCTGAAGACTAATTGAGCAGATATTATGATATCTGAAAGTTATATTAGGAAAATTATAACTTTGTAATCTGAATATTTTCCTTGGTGCCCCGACTTCCTAATTAATTACAGTTACACAGTTTAATCGTGTAATAATAATTACAGAGAGTTATTTGATAAATGTGTCTTCAGTTTTAATGATGCCAAAGACACCACAATGTATAGTTATATGTTATCGTGTGTGCGTGAGTGTGTATGCGCCAATGTTTGTGTTGCTTCACAGTCCCCTCTGTTCCATAAGGTGTTTTTTTATTTGTTATTTTTTCCTCTGTTTGCCGAAAAGGAGATTCCCTGTCGGAATATTATCGCTTTTCTACGAGAAAAATGTCGTAAAAATTGATTTTAAACAGCGGTTGACATGCTTCGAAGTACGGTCATGGAATACTTAGAATTTTATTGTCACGAATTGCGCCAAGCGCGTGACACTTCTTTACTATTTCGGATAGTGTCTGGAACGCACGAACAAAACGCCGCTATTCGGATATAACGATGGATTATTTTGGACCAAACCAACATTTGTTATTGAAGTAGCTGTCCTGGGTGTGTATTCTGACGAAGACAACAAAAGGTAATGAAATTTTTATAATAGTAAATATGATTATGGTGAGTGCTAAACTTGCCGGGTGTCTAAATAGCGAGCCCGTGATGCCTGGGCTATGTACTTAGAATATTGCAAAATGTGCTTTCACCAAAAAGCTATTTTAAAATCGGACATATCGAGTGCATAGAGGAGGTCTGTATCTATAATTCTTAAAATAATTGTTATGCTTTTTGTGAACGTTTATCGTGAGTAATTTAGTAAAATGTTAGCGAATTCCCCGGAAGTTTGCGGGGGGTATGCTAGTTCTGAACGTCACATGCTAATGTAAAAAGCTGGTTTTTGATATAAATATGAACTTGATTGAACAAAACATGCATGTATTGTATAACCTCTCTAGGCTAGGCGGGACGAATTCGTCCCACCTACGTAACAGCCACGGCTATCCTGTGGCGCGATTTTCAAAACCTTAAAAATCCTATTACTTCAATTTCTCAAACATATGACTATTTTACAGCCATTTAAAGATAAGACTCTCGTTAATCTAACCACACTGTCCGATTTCAAAAAGGCTTTACAACGAAAGCAAAACATTAGATTATGTCAGCAGAGTACCAAGCCAGAAATAATCAGACACCCATTTTTCAAGCCAGCATATAATGTCACCAAAACCCAGAAGACAGCTAAATGCAGCACTCACCTTTGATGATCTTCATCAGATGACAACCCTAGGACATTATGTTATACAATACATGCATGCAATACATACATGCAAATTACTCACGATAAACGTTCACAAAAAGCATAACAATTATTTTAAGAATTATAGATACAGAACTCCTCTATGCACTCGATATGTCCGATTTTAAAATAGCTTTTTGGTGAAAGCACATTTTGCAATATTCTAAGTACATAGCCCAGCCATCACGGGCTAGCTATTTAGACACCCAGCAAGTTTAGCCTTCACCAAAATCAGATTTACTGTAACAAAAATGTTATTACCTTTGCTGTTCTTCATCAGAATGCACTCCCAGGACTTCTACTTCAATAACAAATGTTGGTTTGGTCCCAAATAATCCATCGTTATATCCAAACAGCGACGTTTTGTTCGTGCGTTCCAGACACTATCCGAAATGGTAAATCAGGGTTACGAGCATGGCGCATTTCGTGACAAAAAAAATCGAAATATTCCATTACCGTACTTCGAAGCATGTGAACCGCTGTTTAAAATAAATTTTTATGCAATTTATCTCGTAAAAAAGCGATAATATTCCGACCGGGAATCTGCGTTTCGGTAAATAGAGGGAAAAAAAGAAAGACGGGGGCGACCAGTGCACGCGCCTAAGCCCACTGTCCCCTGATCGGCCACTTGACAAAGGCGATAATGTGTTTCAGCCTGGGGCTGGAATGACGACATTCAGGTTTTTCCCGGGCTCTGAGAGCCTATGGGAGCCGTGGGAAGTGTCACGTTACCGCAGAGATCCTTTGTTTTGGAAAGAGATGTCAAAGAAAGCCAATAAATGGTCAGACAGGCCACTTCCTGTAAAGGAATCTCTCAGGTTTTTGCCTGCCATATGAGTTCTGTTATACTCACAGACACCATTCAAACAGTTTTAGAAACTTTAGGGTGTTTTCTATCCAAAGCCAATAATTATATGCATATTCTAGTTTCTGGGCAGTAGTAATAACCAGATTAAATTGGGTACGTTTTTTATCCGGCCGTGTAAATACTGCCCCCTAGCCCTAACAGGTTAAACAGACAGCTCGGTGCATTCAACATGTCAATAACTCTCATAAATAAAAGTTGTGATGAAGTCAATCTCTCCTCCACTTTTTAGCCAGGAGAGATTGACATGCATATAATTAATATTAGCTCTCCCTGTACATCCTGTGCTGCCCTGTTCTGAGCCAATTGCAATTTTCCTAAGTCCTTTTTTGTGGCACCTGACCACATGACTGAACAGTAGTCCTGGTGTGACAAAACTAGGGCCTGTAGGACCTGCCTTGTTGATAGTGCTGTTAAGAAGGTAGAGTAGCGCTTTATTATGGACAGACTTCTCCCCATGTTAGCTACTGTTGTATGAATATGTTTTATCCATGACAGTTTACAATCTAGTGTTACTCCAAGCAGTTTAGTCGTCTCAAATTGCTCAATTTCCACATAATTTATTACAAGATATAGTTGAGGTTTAGGGTGGTACCAGGTTACAAGCAGAGAGAGAGAGAGAGAGAGAGAGAGAGAGAGAGAAGAGAGAACCCTTCCCGAGTCCTTCTTTTCTAAGACATTAAAAGATCTGTCTTTCCAACAATTAAAAATAATTATACATTTTAAATATATATTTTGTAGTAATGTGTGATAATAATATGTATGATATATATAAAGGTTTAGTTAAAAAACACAGATATTGTTTAATTGTAACGGCTGTCTTCTGTGGAAATGGACCAAGGCGCAGCAAGTATGTGAATACTCATCTTTAATAAAAATAAAGGAATAGAGCATCCACTTAACAATACAAACAAAATATAAGACAGGAACAGTTTTGCAGGCACACAACACGCAGTGCAAAAACAACTACCCACAAAACCAAGTGACAAACATACTCCAACATATATGACTCCCAATCAGGAACAACGATCCCCAGCTGTTCCTGATCAGGAGTCACAAGACCAACACAGAACAATCACACACACAAGACTGCCACGTCCTGACCCCAAAACTACAACAACAGCTCCATCTGCTGGTCAGGACGTGACAGTACCCCCCCTCAAGGTGCAGACCCCGGAATGCACCTAACAACGAAAAAACACCAACAAACAAAATCCCCAACAAAACCCATAAACAATAACCCCTAAACAATAAGGGAGGGAAGGGAGGGTGGCTGCCGTCAACGATGGCACTGTGCTACACCCTCCCTCCCCAACCCACCTATCCTGGAGGTGGCTCCGGTGCAGGACGTGGACCCTGCTCCACCCTCGGCGTCGCCCACTTCGGTGGAGCCGATAGCTGCGCCAGGCAGACGGACCCCTCGAGCCGGGCCGGAGGACAGGAGGGCCCCTCGGGCTGGGCCGGGGGGCAGGAGGGCCCCTCGGGCTGGGCCGGGGGGCAGGAGGGCCCCTCGGGCTGGGCCGGGGGGCAGGAGGGCCCCTCGGGCTGGGCCGGGGGGCAGGAGGGCCACTCGGGCTGGGCCGGAAGGCATGCGGGCCACTCGGGCTGGGCCGGAAGGCATGCGGGCCACTCGGGCTGGGCCGGAAGGCATGCGGGCCACTCGGGCTGGGCCGGAAGGCATGCGGGCCACTCGGGCTGGGCCGGAAGGCATGCGGGCCACTCGGGCTGGGCCGGAAGGCATGCGGACCACTCGGGCTGGACCGGAGGGCAGGAGGACCACTCGGGCTGGACCGGAGGGCAGGAGGACCACTCGGGCTGGACCGGAGGGCAGGAGGACCACTCGGGCTGATCCTGACAGGCCGGGCACCCTGGCAGATCAGGGCAGGCGGGCACCTCTGGCAGAACCGGGCAGTCCGGCCACTCCGGCAGAACAGGGCAGTCCGGCCACTCCGGCAGAACAGGGCAGTCCGGCCACTCCGGCAGAACAGGGCAGTCCGGCCACTCCGGCAGAACAGGGCAGTCCGGCCACTCCGGCAGAACAGGGCAGTCCGGCCACTCCGGCAGAACAGGGCAGTCCGGCCACTCCGGCAGAACAGGGCAGTCCGGCCACTCCGGCAGAACAGGGCAGTCCGGCCACTCCGGCAGAACAGGGCAGTCCGGCCACTCCGGCAGAACAGGGCAGTCCGGCCACTCTGGCAGAACAGGGCAGTCCGGCCACTCTGGCAGAACAGGGCAGTCCGGCCACTCTGGCAGTTCAGCGCAGTCCGGCCACTCCGGCAGTTCAGCGCAGTCCGGCCACTCCGGCAGTTCAGCGCAGTCCGGCCACTCCGGCAGTTCAGCGCAGTCCGGCCACTCCGGCAGTTCAGCGCAGTCCGGCCACTCCGGCAGTTCAGCGCAGTCCGGCCACTCCGGCAGTTCAGCGCAGTCCGACCACTCCGGCAGTTCAGCGCAGTCTGACCACTCCGGCAGTTCAGCGCAGTCTGACCACTCCGGCAGTTCAGCGCAGTCTGACCTCTCTGGCGACTGTTGACTGGCGGGCAGCTCTGACGACTGTTGACTGGCGGGCAGCTCTGACGATGACTGTTGACTGGCGGGCAGCTCTGACGATGACTGTTGACTGGCGGGCAGCTCTGACGATGACTGTTGACTGGCGAGCAGCTCTGACGATGACTGTTGACTGGCGAGCAGCTCTGACGATGACTGTTGACTGGCGGGCAGCTCTGACGATGACTGTTGACTGGCGGGCAGATCTGATGATGACTGTTGACTGGCGGGCAGCTCTGATGATGACTGTTGACTGGCGGGCAGCTCTGATGATGACTGTTGACTGGCGGGCAGCTCTGATGAAGACTGTTGACTGGCGAGCAGCTCTGGTGATGGTTGACTGGCGAGGCTGGGTTGACACACTAGACTCCTGATGCGCGGGGCTGGTATAGGACGTGCCAGCCCGGAGACACGCACCTCCATGCTAGTGCGTCTGGCGGGAAACACCGGACCGAAAGGGCGCACTGGTGGTCTTGAGCGCAGGGTTGGCATCACCCCTTCCGGCTCGATGCTTACTTCGCCCTGGCACATGCGGGGCGCTGGTACTGGGCGAAGTGGGCTGTGCGTCCGTATAGGCGAGATGGTGCGCACCTCAGCGTAACATGACGCCCTCCACCTCGTACGCACCTCCCTGTAGTCACGGGTAGCTGGCTTACGGCTCTTCCCTGGCCTGGCCAAACTACCCGTGTGCCCCCCCCCAAAAAAATCTTGGGGCTGCCTCTCGGGTTCCCTTAGCTCCCTTAACTTGTCCGCCCAGAATTTTCTTTCGTCCTGCCAGGTCCATTCTTCCATTTTCTTCTCCTGTGGCTTCCTCCTCTTCTGCTGCTTGGTCCTTTGGTGGTGGGTAGTTCTGTAACGGCTGTCTTCTGTGGAAATGGACCAAGGCGCAGCAGGTATGTGAATACTCATCTTTAATAAAAATAAAGGAGTAGAGCATCCACTTAACAATACAAACAAAATATAAGACAGGAACAGTTTTGCAGGCACACAACACGCAGTGCAAAAACAACTACCCACAAAACCAAGTGACAAACATACTCCAACATATATGACTCCCAATCAGGAACAACGATCCCCAGCTGTTCCTGATCAGGAGTCACAAGACCAACACAGAACAATCACACACACAAGACTGCCACGTCCTGACCCCAAAACTACAACAACAGCTCCATCTGCTGGTCAGGACGTGACATTAATATAGTGCACTTTTAATAATAGTGATATGTTAAATGTTGGAAGTAAAATTTTTGAAGAAATAAAGGGTTTTGAAATGTAATTTACCTTTAATGAAATATCTCTGTCTGTGTGTGTGCGTGAGCATACGGGTGTGTGTGTGTTGCAGGGCGTTAGGTTACAAGCAGAGAAACTTGATGAATGTGTGTCTCTGTATGTGTGCTTGTACCAGCATTTGTTAAACCTGTCGAACCTCTGACCTTCCAAAATACTTCTCGGCATATCCATATGAAGGGTCAACAAATGTTTACAAGCCTTACACCTCAGGAGACCACATAACAAATGTTTGAAAACAGTTATGTGTTGTCGTGGGGGTGGCTGTCTCAGTCAATCACACCATCCTCTTTTTGAAAGGGTAATTGTACTCTTTAAGATGGACCCTTTACTTATGACTTAAACAGATCCCTTTTACCCCCCATTTATAACCTATTACTGCAGAGGGCTAAATCAGGAGCACACAGAGTGTTTCTTGGTAGTCTTAAGCATTACTGTGAAACAAAAGTGTACACCTCACACACATAGTTATGGACTGGTGGGGGGGTCCCGAGGCACAAAGGGGGGAATAGTAGCCCAGACCCATGATGAGCCTCATCGAGGCCGGTGGGGGGGGGGTCAAGACTACGGACAACACCGTACGAGGCCGCCAGAGCATACATCAAATCTAGTTGTAAACTCTCCTATGAGAACAGTGAGGAGCAGACAGGCCCCTAGACGGGGATTATCTTAGAAGACATCTAAGATAGTACTGAGGTGTACCACACTGGTCGTAAAGGAAGTCCAGTGGACTTGTCCACCTCCAAAACAAATAGCAACAATAATCATTCTTTGCCATGCGTAGGTTCAACTACAATACAACTAGTAAAATGCTCCAATCATGTGTTCCGGTAGATAATATTTCAGAATAAATCGGTAGGATAACTGGTCCCCTTGAGTACCAGTACCAATACTAGCAACAGTCAGTCCAGCTACAATCAGTAAGAAGGTTAGAGACTTAACCAATCAAATTACCATTGACAACAGCGACATAGGAGTCACTCAGAGTGCAACACGTGGAGGGGAATCTCCAGTGCACTCTTCCAATGGTTAACACACATGTCACTAATAAATAGGACCCTCCATTCAGGAGTAAAATTATTAGAAGTCATGAACCATGATCACACCACGTATGACTGGTCCAATACTTAAAGAGTACTTCCGTCGTGAGGTTAGCTCCTCCGTGGATAACATAGCTATGAAATAGACTTCATACCTATCGCCACTACAATAGTGGAAGACAGTGACTTGTAGAAAAAACTACTACAGACTCCCTTGACACCAATTCTGACTGACCTCCAGGCATTGACCTGAAAATTACCTAACTACGTCAGACTCATTCTGAACAAGTTGTAATCTGCCCGGATACTTGGTTTTCTTCCCTTGACATGCGCGCTTGTGTAAGCATAAGCGCACATGCACAACGGAACATCCAATTAGGATTTATGCTAGGACCACTTAAGGGCCCAAGCAATATACCAGCCTTAGTAAAGTTGAACATTTACTTCTAGGCCTTTGACTCTACAGCACTCACCAGTTTTCTTCCCAGAAGTCCGAAGGTCATACCTGTAGACTGCCCAAAACTGGTGCATTACAGCTGTAGACTTATCATATAGTTATCAACTTAGGATAGCGCCTAAGCAACACACCAAGTAGGAAAAACCCTAGATATGGCATTAGAGACAATGCCATGATAATCATTTTGCCAGAACATTGGACGTATATAGAATACAGTCCAATTAGATTATTTTTTTGTGTGAACTATATTTTGTATATTTTTGTTTTGTTTATGCTTTCATTCCTTTTCGGTTCAGTTCCTTTGACACTTAGGAAGTGATAGAGCCATAAACAAAGTCCCCATACAACCATCACTTAGTGCCACAACGCCGCTCATTGGGGAATGAATGTAATTATATATATTTCATGAGTGTGTGTGCGTTGTTAACATCTGCCTAAGTTACTGCCCAGATCTTCCAGTCTGGACGACGGGTCCGGAACGGCGACCCCAAATCCGGACACCCACAGCCTATCCTAGTGGCGGCATGCCCGCTGTCAGAGAGACTACCAAGGTAAACCACCAGAGGGGGGGACCGCAACGGCGATCACCAACCAGGACATCCCCCTGGCCCTTCCTGGGGTACTTTACAGCTTCCAGGGAACCTACCAAGGTAAACCACCAGAGGGGGGGGACCGCAACGGCGATCACCAACCGGACATCAACTGCCCATCCTTGTGGTGGACGGCTCCACTTTCAGAGAGCCTACCAAGTTCAACCACCAGAGAGGACTGCAACGATGATCTACCAATGGGACATCACGTGGTCATGATTTTATGTTGATTTGTAACTTGCAGGATAAACAAGATCCAAACCACCAGGGGGGGTATGTCATGACGTTGGCCTCTTTTGGTACAGGGAGGACAGTTGACTCCCCTCCAATCCACCCTGTGTGTAAAGGGTTGTAAAAACTCTAAAATTCCAGGAGAGTCTCTGGCCACATGGCCCATAGAGAGACACAGGAAATTCTTCCAACTCATAGAATTGGAGAGCCAAGCGACATTTTGTGTTCTGGAGAAGGTATGGAAGATTGGTGAAGAATCCAGCTACGAACTGATCCGCTTGGTACAATTTTGTGATACTCAGAAGAGACAATATAGCCATATTACCATAAAACTGTTTATATAATAGCATCATAATGGTTGTATAGAATGTATTAATAAGGATAAAGCTTTTGTAAGACATTGAGATGCTATGTACTGATGTAATGTGATATAATTGTATTTCTGTAACCAAATCTAACTCAGTCATAGGCAGGCCCCCAGGGACCCATACAGGACCAGGCGTCATTTGACAAGCCTGTTCGATGGGCACTATAAAACACCCCCTGATTTACATTTCTTCAGACCAGGCCTACACTCTATGGCCAGAGGTTTGACCATCCAAGTACTCTACTGAAAGTGAACTATACCACGTGGTTAACTTTTAGACTATCGAGACCGACAGAATAAGAACAAGTCTTTGATATTAATTATTAGTCTGCAGCTAAGTAAATTATATCATCGAACGCGAAGACCAACGAAACAACCATTCTATGACGACATTAATGAATGTCGCTCTGAAAGATCCATTCAAACCGAGAGAGAGAGAGAGAGAGAGAGAACGCGGACAAAACTCCCCAACAGAACAGAACTCTCGAACAAGGATCACGACGACACACTGAGCGTAAATATATATTGATTGCAATTGTTCCCGAATGAGTGAGCCTTCAATTGTCAATTGTTAATATTAATGAACTCCGTGCAACTTCTCAGCTGACCGTTTATGACCCATTGTTCAACAGGCCGACATGCCTGTTTAGCCCACAAGGGCACATTCCTCTACCAATCCTTTGTGACGATAATTACTGTTTGTATGTTTTTCTGTTAATTACTTAGTGTAGTAAATAAATGATTTTAAGACAATTGACGTATGGATGATTTTAGTAAAGACTGGGTTCGTGCAGATACAACAATTTACGACGTTTGGAATGAGACTGGACTAGAGGTAAAATACACCATTTAAACCAGAACATAATCGGCCTATACTATAATAGAATATAATATTATAGTACAGGAAAGTTATATTAGGAAAATTATAGCTTTGTAATCTGAATATTCTTCTTGGTGCCCCGATCTCCTAGTTAATTACAATTAAACGATTAATCAGTTTAATCACGTGATAATAATTACAGGGAGCTAATTGATAAACATATCTTAAGTTTAATGGTACCCCAAAGACACGACACGGGACAGGTACAGGATGGCAACAACAACTGCCCGAGTTACACCAGGAATGCACAATCCCTCCATCAGTGCTCAGACTGTCCGCAATAGGCTGAGAGAGGTTGAACTGCGGGCTTGTTGGCCTGTTGTAAGGCAGGTCCTCACCAGACATCACTGGCAACAACGTCGCTTATGGGCACAAACCCACCGTCGCTGGACCAGACAGGACTGGCAAAAAGTGCTCTTCACTGATGAGTTGTGGTTTTGTCTCACCAGGGGCGATGGTCGGATTTGCATTTATCATCGAAGGAATGAGCATTACACCGAGGCCTGTACTCTGGAGCAGGATCGATTTGGAGGTGGAGGGTCCATCATGGTCTGCGGCGGTGTGTGACAGCATCATTGGACTGAGCTTGTTGTCAATGCAGGCAATCTCAACGCTGTGCGTTACAGGGAAGACATCCTCCTCCTTCATGTGGTACTCTTCCTGCAGTCTCATCCTGACATGACCCTCCAGCATGACAATGCCATCAGCCATACTGCTCATTCTGTGCGTGATTTCCTGCAAGACAGGAATGTCAGTGTTCTGCCATGGCCAGCGAAGAGCCCGGATCTCAATCCCATTGAGCAAGTCTGGGATCTTTTGGATCGGAGGGTGAGGGCTAGGGCCATTCCCCCCAAAAAATTCTGGGATCTTGCAGGTGCCTTAGTGGAAGAGTACGGTAACATCTCACAGCAAAAACTGGCCAATCTGGTGCAGTCCATGAGGAGGAGATGCACTGCAGTACTTAATGCAGCTGGTGGCTACTTTTGATTTTGAACCCACCTTTGTTCAGGGACACATTATTCCATTTCTGTTAGTCACATGTCTGTGGAACTTGTTCAGTTTATGTCTCAGTTGTTGAATCTTGTTATGTTCATTCAACTATTTACACATGTTAAGTTTGCTGAAAATAAATGCAGTTGACAGTTGTAACGCCCTGGCCATAGAGAGGGGTTTTTTTGTTCTTTATTTTGGTTAGGCCAGGGTGTTACATTGGGTGGGCGTTCTATGTTCCGGTATTTCTTTGTTTTGGGCCGTGTGTGTGGCTCCCAATCAGGCACAGCTGAAGCTCGTTGGTGCTGATTGGGAGTCACACATAAGGAGCATGTTTTGCCTTTGGGTTTTGTGGGTAATTGTTTCTGTTTGAGTATTTTCCTAACAGGACTGTTTGCTGTCGTTTTTGTTCATTTTGTAGTGTTCTCTTGTTTATTTGAATTAAAATTCTAATGATGAACACATCCTCTGCTGCACCTTGGTTCCCTCTTCCAGACAGCCGTTACAGAATTACCCACCAACAACGGACCAAGCAGCAGAGGAAGGAGCAGCACAAGGAGAGGCACCAGGAGAAAAGCTATCTGGAGTCATGGACTTGGGAGGAAATCCTGGACGGGAAAGGACCATGGACTCAAGCTGGGGATTATCGCCGCCCACAGTGGGAGATCGAGGCGGCGAGAGTTGAGAGGCGCTGGTATGAGGAGAGGGAGCGCAACGGACACGGGAGGCAGCCCCACAATTTTTTTGGGGGGGGGCACACAGGGAGATTGGCGGAGTCAGGTGGTAGACCTAAGCCAACTCCCCGTGCTTACCGGAAGCAGCGTGGTACTGGTAAGACACCGTGTTATGCTGTGGAGCGCACGGTGTCCCCAGTGCGCGTTCAAAGCCCGGTGCGCTACATACCAGCCCCCCACAAGTGCCATGCGAGTGCAGGCATCGAGCCAGGGCGGATGGTGCCAGCTCAGCGCGTCTGGTCTCCAGTGCGCCTCCTCGGTCCAGGTTATCCTGCGCCAGCGTTGCGCACTGTGTCTCCAGAGCGCTGGGAGGGTCCAGTTCGCCCAATGCCTGCTCTCCGCCCGTGCCGGGCCAAAGTGGGCATTCAGCCTGGAGTGTGGGTAAAGAGTGTCCGTACCAGAACTCCAGTGCTCCCCCACAGCCCGGTTTATCCTGTGCCTCCTCCTCGGACCAGGCCTCCGGTGGGTCTCCCCATCCTGGTCCATCCTGTGCCACCTCCCAGGACCAGGCCTTCAGTGGGTCTCCCCATCCTGGTCCATCCTGTGCCACCTCCCAGGACCAGGCCTCCTGTGGGTCTCCCCATCCTGGTCCATCCTGTGCCACCTCCCAGGACCAGGCCTTCAGTGGGTCTCCCCATCCTGGTCCATCCTGTGCCACCTCCCAGGACCAGGCCTTCAGTGGGTCTCCCCATCCTGGTCCATCCTGTGCCACCTCCCAGGACTAGGCCTCCAGTGGGTCTCACCAGTCAACAGTCGCCAGAGCTGCCCGCCAGTCAACAGTCGTCAGAGCTGCCCGCCAGTCAACAGTCGTCAGAGCTGCCCGCCAGTCAACAGTCGTCAGAGCTCCCCGCCAGTCAACAGTCGCCAGAGTGGCCAGACTGCCCTGAACTGCCAGAGTGGCCAGACTGCCCTGAACTGCCAGAGTGGCCAGACTGCCCTGAACTGCCAGAGTGGCCAGACTGCCCTGAACTGCCAGAGTGGCCAGACTGCCCTGAACTGCCAGAGTGGCCAGACACGCCCGCCAGCCAGGCGCAGCCTTCGCCGCCCGCCAGCCGGGCGCAACCATTGCCGGGCGCAACCATCGCCGGCCGCCAGCCGGGCGCAACCAGGGTCGCCTGCCAGCCGGGCGCAACCATCGCCGCCCGCCAGCCGGGCGCAGTCAGCGTCGCCCACCAGACCTTCGGCGCGGCCAGGTGCGCCACCTAAGAGGGCGACGCCAAGGGTGGAGCAGAGGCCACGTCCTGCACCTGAGCCGCTGCCGTAAGAAGGCCCACCCGGACCCTCCCCTTCAGAGTCAGGTTTTGGCGGCCGGAGTCCGCACCTTTGGGGGGGGGGGGGGGTACTGTAACGCCCTGGCCATAGAGAGGTTTTTTTTTGTTCTTTATTTTGGTTAGGCCAGGGTGTTACATTGGGTGGGCGTTCTATGTTCCTTTTTCTATGTTTTGGTATTTCTTTGTTTTGGGCCGTGTGTGTGGCTCCCAATCAGGCACAGCTGAAGCTCGTTGGTGCTGATTGGGAGTCACACATAAGGAGCATGTTTTTCCTTTGGGTTTTGTGGGTAATTGTTTCTGTTTGAGTATTTTCCTAACAGGACTGTTTGCTGTCGTTTTTGTTCATTTTGTAGTGTTCTCTTGTTTATTTGAATTAAAATTCTAATGATGAACACATCCTCTGCTGCACCATGGTTCCCTCTTCCAGACAGCCGTTACAACAGTGAAAGGACATTTCTTTTTTGCTGAGTTTATCTTTACAGACGTTTGTCCTTAACAAGGCCTAGGAGGCCCTTGTAGCGTCCAAAAATCTCTCCAAATTGTCAAATGTTTTAAGCATCTTTATTTTCATGCATAAAACTTGTCAAAAAGTATTTTTATGACCAAATTTATATTCTTTAGTGTAGACACCACACTCTAGCTTTCATTTGTGTTATAATAGTGATTTACAAATGAAAAAGTCAATAGTTAATGGCTAAATAATGGAAAAGAATCGAATCAACAATTACATAATATTATAACACAAATGAAAGCTAGAGTGTGGTTTAAATAGCCAAGGGGTGAATGCAAAAAGTTGTATATGTATTAGGTAGTTAAGATCATGTGAAGAAAAAAACTCAATTCTGATCTTATACTCAGGCATACCTACCCCGGAAATTACTGTTTCATATACAAGATCCCTAAACAGCAGAGCCATAAGTTCACTACAACATGTCCCAACTCTTTCAAATGTTCAAACACATAACACAGTTAAACAAGGTCACTACACATCAATCACCAGGACAGCTTTATAGCAAACCCTGCACAGCTACACTATCAGGTTACATAAGCATGTACATAAATTGGCATAACCACATGACACATAAAATAGGTCATCAATCACTTTCGGACACATGCCATCTACTGTATTACCTCTTTTACACATTTACCACGTTTTATTTTACACACAGAGACTGATCATGTAGATCATATTCTTTGTTGTTTAATTAGTTAAAACCTGTATTTCCCCCTAGCAGGATTTTATTTAGCATGTTTCAGTGCAAAACAAAGTGTCACCATTTTGGGCCCTCACCAGTTTATGCTTAAATATGGGGAGTAGTAATGTGTTGTATTGGATTTGCCCCAGGACAAAAATTGAATTGATTTGCCATATTTTTTTGCACTACTACTTTAGTGTCTTGTTGCAAACAGGATGCATGTTTTGGAATATTTTTATTCCGTACAGGCTTCCTTCTTTTCACTCTGTAACTACAGTGTTGTTGATCCATCCTCAGTTTTCTCCTATCACAGCCATTAAACTCTGTAACAGTTTAAAAGACACCATTGGCCTCATGTTGAAATCCCTGAACGGTTTCCTTTCTCTCCAGCATCTGACCTATTCATTATAGACCTATTCATTGTCTTTGTAATGAATAGGTCTATTGATACACCATCCAAAGTGTAATAACTTCACCATGCTCAAAGGGATATTCAATGTCTTGTTTTTTTTTTTTACTCATTACCAATACGTGCCCTTCTTTGCGCGGCATTGGGAAACTTCCCTAGTCTTTGTGGTTGAATCTGTCTTTTAAATTCACTGTTCGACTGAGAGACCCTTACTTTTTTTGGTCCATGCAATTTATTATGCCACTTGAAGACTAGGCCCCTTTTTTCTCCACTTCCTGTCTGAATGACGTGCTCAAAGTAAACTGCCTGTTACTCAGGCCCTGAAGCCAGGATATGCATATAATTGGTACCATTGGAAAGAAAACACTTTGAAGTTTGTAGAAATGTTAAAATATGTAGGAGAATATAACACAATAGATATGGTAGGAGAAAATCCAAAGAAAAACCAACCAGAATTTATTTTGCGAGACCATGCTCTTCCAATGGCCAGTATAAGGGCATACTCAATTCCAGATCCCATGATGCAATTCCTATGGTTTGCACTGGGTGACAGCAGTCTCTGTTCAAGGTTTCAGGCTTGTAACTTGAAAAACTAGTAAGAAATACGTTTTAGTACAGGGACACAGTCTTAGAAGACAAGACGCACCTGCTAAAATCGGTTTCCTATTGAACATACTTCTTTCTGTAAAAAATCTTATAGTTTGATTACATTTTAGGGTATCTGAGGAATAAATAGAAATGTATTTTGACTTGTTGAAACAAAGTTTAGGGGTAGATGTTTCGATTCCTTTCTTTGCATGAACGAGTGGATTACTGAAATCGATGGCGCCAACTAAACAACTTTTTGGGATATAAAGAAGGATTTTATCTAACAAAACAACACTACATGTTGTAGCTGGGACCCTTTGGATCACAAATCAGAGAAAGATTTTCAAAAAGTGAATAGTTATTTGCTATTTGTGAATTTATGAAACCTGTGCCGGTGGAAAAATATTTTGATGTGGCGCGTCGTCCTCAAACAATCGCATGGCATGCTTTCGCTGTAATAGCTACTGTAAATTGGACAGTGCAGTTAGATTAACAATAATCTAAGCTTTCAACTGATATAAGACATATGTATGTACCTAAATGTTTAATATCCATAATTTTAATGATAATTCATTTGAATGCGCGTCCTCCAGGACGCCTAGGCTAAATTAAGGAAATGTTTACTCCTGAACTTATTTAGGCTTGCAAAAACAAAGGGGTTGAATACTTATTAACTCAAGACATTTCAGCATTTAATTTTTAATTTTAACATTTTGAAAAACATTATTCCACTTTCACATTATGGAGTATTGTGTGTAAGTCAGTGAAAAAACATCTCAATTTAATCCATTGTTTATTCAGGCTGTAACACAACAAAATGTGGAACAAGTAAAGGGCTGTACATTATTTCTGAAGGCATTTGCCAAGTCATCAACAGCTACATTATTTATTTCAATTCAATCCAGGGTTCAACTAAAAATAGACAATATATAAGTTTAGCGATTTAAGCGTTGGTTGATTCCAAATGTAATCTTCAAGTTAATCATGAATATGTTGAATTCACTTCTCCATTTCAACCAAAAATGTAAGAATAGGACTAAATCAAATCAGACTTTATTTAAAATGCATTTAAGATTAGATTAAGGTATATTATTAAAGTAAGATTTCTGGGGGGGTTGAGATGTAGACCAACATATCAATTATTCATTTGTAGACAAACTGGACATTGAATTGTGTTTGGTTTTCAACTCAACCAACTATCAACATTTGAAGGAGATGTACTATGTCTTCATATTGGATAGTTCCATTTGTTCCGCTGACTTAGTCTGTCTACAAATGTATTTGATTTAGTCCTACACTTTAATGTTGGTTCTTGGTTGAAATGGAGACATGTATCCAACATATCAATTACTAATGTGGAGCAATATACAGGGATTACCAGTATCAGATCAATGAGCAGGGGTACGAGGAATTTGAGGTAGAAATCTACATGAAGGCAGGGTAAAGTGACTAGGCATCAGGATAGATAATAATAAGGTATTAGAGGTAGATATGTACATGAAGGCAGGGTAAAGTGACTAGGCATCAGGATAGATAATAATAAGGTATTAGAGGTAGATATGTATATGAAGGCAGGGTAAAGTGACTAGGTATCAGGATAGATAATAATAAGGTATTAGAGGTAGATATGTACATGAAGGCAGGGTAAAGTGACTAGGCATCAGGATAGATAATAATAAGGTATTAGAGGTAGATATCTACATGAAGGCAGGGTAAAGTGACTAGGTATCAGGATAGATAATAATAAGGTATTAGAGGTAGATATGTACATGAAGGCAGGGTAAAGTGACTAGGCATCAGGATAGATAATAATAAGGTATTAGAGGTAGATATCTACATGAAGGCAGGGTAAAGTGACTAGGCATCAGGATATATAATAATAAGGTATTAGAGGTAGATATGTACATGAAGGCAGGGTAAAGTGACTAGGTATCAGGATAGATAATAATAAGGTATTAGAGGTAGATATGTATATGAAGGCAGGGTAAAGTGACTAGGCATCAGGATAGATAATAATAAGGTATTAGAGGTAGAGATGCACATGAAGGCAGGGTAAAGTGACTAGGCATCAGGATAGATAATAATAAGGTATTAGAGGTAGATATGTACATGAAGGCAGGGTAAAGTGACTAGGCATCAGGATAGATAAGAGTAAAATAAAGAATAGAGTAGCAGCAGCAAATGAGTGTAAAGGTTTTGTGTGTGTAAAGTGTATGTTTATGTTGTTTCGGTTTGAGTGTGCGTATTTAGTGAATGTGTGTGGGATTGACAATGTAGTGTGTGTGAGTGACTGTGTAGGGTCAGTGCAAGAGAGTCATTGCTCCGGTACCATTTGCCAGACGGTAGCAGAGTGAACAGTCTATGACACGGTTGGCTGGAGTTTTTGGCAATTTCTCTGGTCTTCCTCTGACACCGCCTGATATAGAGGTCCTGGATGGCAGGGAGTTCGGCCTCAGTGATGTACTGGTCTGTCCGCCAGCACACTCTGTAGCACTTTGCGGTCAAGGGCAATGCATTTGCCATACCAAGCGGTGATGAAGTCAGTCAAGATGCTCTCGAAGGTGCAGCTGTAGAATGTTTTGAGGATCTGAGGGCCCATACCAAATCTTTTCAGCCTCCTTCGGTGATCAGGCCAACCACCACTGTCATCAGCAATCTTGATGATAGTGTTGGATTCATGCGTGGCCACGTAGTCGTGGGTAAACGGGGAGTACAGGAGGGGACTAAGCACACACCCCTGAGGGTGTTGAGGGTTAGCGTAGGAGAGATGTTGTTGCCTACCCTCACCACCTGGAAGCCGGCCCATCAGGAAGTTCAGGATCCAGTTGCGGAGAGAGAGGTTCAGTCCCAGGGTTCGTTGCTTGGTGATGAGCTTGGAGTGGACTATCGTGTTGAAGGCTGAGCTGTAGTCTATGAACAGCATTTTCCATTTTTTTCTTGTCCAGGTGGGAGCGGGCAGTGTGAAGTGCATTTCAGATTGCATCATCTGTGGATCTGTTGGGGTGGTATGTGAATTGGAGTGGGTCTAGGATTGTCTGGGATGATGATGTTGATGTGTGTCATGACCACCCTTTCAAAGCACTTCATCATTACAGATGTGAGTGCTACAGGACGATAGTCATTTAGGCAGGTTAACATGGAGCTCTTGGGAACAGGGACAGTGGTGGTCAGCTTGAAACATATTGGGATTACAGACTGGGACAAGAAGAGATTGAAAATGTCTGTGAAGACACTTGCAAACTGGTTTGAGCATGTTTTGAGAACGCACCTTGGTATTTCCATCTGGCCCGGCGGCCTTGTGATTGTAAACTGTTTAAATGTTTTGCTCACATCGGCCATGGAGAGCGAGATCACACAGTCATCTGGAAAAACAGGCTTTCACGCAAGGCACAGTGTTCTATTTCTAGAAGCAGAAAGGCATTTAGGAGTTCTACATTATGGTAAAATAAACATATGAGGCTACATTCTGCTATGCAAAACAAATGTATTGGTCACACAAACATGGTTAGTAGATGTTAATGTGAGTGTAGCGAAATGCTTGTGCTTCTAGTTCTGACAGTGCAGTAATATCTAACAATTCCCTAACTACCTAATACACACAAATGTAAAGGGATGAATAAGAATATGTACATATAAATATATGGATAAGCGATGGCCGTGTGGCTGAGGCAAGATGCAGTAGATGTTATAGAACAGTATATACATATGAGGTGTGTAATGTAGGAAATGTAGACATTATTAAAGTGGTGTTATTTAAAGTGACTAGTGATACATTTTTTCATATATTTTTGGGTGACAGGTCATGAGATCCTCGGACGCGGAACTGTATTTATATAAAACAAGGCCTTTTGCTCCTTGATCAGGATTCTCTGTGTGTGTAAACCCACAGACCTTGACACCTCCCCTCCTGGAGCCTGGACACACCCACACTTAGACATATGTCCCAAGAAAGAGCTGTCATTCATTAAAGAAAAGTGTATTTACCTTCTTGAAAAACTTAAATTTTTTCTTTCTAAAATGTTAATACATAAATGTCTACATATTACTATATTTATATTAAAAAGTGCACTATGCATTATGAAACTATACCTTATTTTTATACTAAACATTTATATAAATCAAACATATTTTTTATCATACTACACTTTAATATCCATTAAATGTTTACATGTATAATTATTTTATTGTAGGAAATACTGTTTTTAAATGCATTTGTCTTAGAAAAAAATGTTTCAGTTAAGTTTCTCTGCTTGTAACCTAACGCCCTCCCATGCTCACACCGCCACAGACACACAGACACATAGACAGAGATATTTCATTAAAGGTAAATTACATTTTAAAACCCTTTATTTTTTCAACAATATTACTACCAACATTTAAACATATTACTATTATAAAAACTTTCCTATGAAATATTAAAATATACCTCTGTTTTTTACTAAACCATATATATATCTCATACGTGTTATTATCACACATTACTACATAATATATATTTAAAATGTATAAATACTTTTAATTGCTGGAAAGACAGATGTTTTAATGTCTTAGAAAAGAAGGACTCGGGAAGGGTTCTCTCTGCTTGTAACCCCACAGCTTGTAACTGTTACGGCTGTCGTAGAGAGGGGACCAAAGCGCAGCGTGTTGAGTGTTCATGATGAAATGTATTATAACTCAAAAACACTAAAGACAAAATAACAAAGAGAAAAAAGGACAGCGCACAGTTCTATCAGGTACATAGACTAAACAGAAATACAAAACCGAAAATAACTACCCACAAAACACAGGTGGGAAAAGGCTGCCTAAGTATGGTTCCGAATCAGAGACAACGATAGACAGCTGCCTCTGATTGGAAACCATACCTGGCCAAAACATAGACATAAAATACAGAGAATGCCCACCCCATATCCCACCCCGACCTAACTAAACAGAGAAAAACGTCTCTCTCAGGTCAGGGCGTGAGAGTAACCTGTCACCACCCATGCAACTAGGCCTCACACATACGCCAAGGGGGAGAGAGACAGAGACAGGGATTTCATTCATTGAAGGTGAATCACAATATACCTAGAATTGGTCTAGGAGACATGTTTTCTGTACTTTCTCTCTCTTGAGGTTTCTTGTCGCTCGTAGTGTAACAGCTCTTACATATACTCAGCATAACTACCCCGAAAATTACTGTTTCATATACAAGATCCCTTGTACATGAAGGCAGGGTAAAGTGACTAGGCATCAGGATAGATAATAATAATAAGGTATTTGAGGTAGATACAGTTGAAGTCAGAAGTTTACATAAACCTTAGCCAAATACATTTAAACTCAGTTTTTCACAATGAGGTAGATATGTACATGAAGGCATGTAAGAATATACTCAAAAAGAGAACAATTATACAAACCTAGAAACAGGGGCAATAACCAATAGTCCGAGTACAATAATCAGAGAAAGAAAAATAACACTGATATAAATAGGAGAGAATAAGGTGTGGTCAAAGTCATTTAGGGCTTGAACAGACCGCTAAGTAACTAAAACTATTTTTACCATGACCTGTTCTAATTTTTGGTACTGTTAGAAGCAAATGAGAATGGGACCGTAATTTATATTTATTTATTTATTTATTTACCGACCTGACTAAAAAAAAGAACAGAGATAAAATGGCATTTTACCCAATATGGCCTTATAAATCAGTGAATACCAGTGTTTAAGCCTACGCAAGGTCAATGACGACCAGCCAATAGCGCTGTAGAGATCACAATGATGACGTTTCTGATTTGTAATGAACCTGACGGCTGCATGATACACTGAATCAAGTGCTCTCAGGGTAGTGGTTGAGGCCTGCATATATATAACATCACTAAAATCTAAAACCGCCAGTGATGTACATCGTACCAGCTCCTTCCTGGCCTCCAAAGAATAACTAGCCTTATGCCGATAATAAAACCTATTCTCAGCTTGAGCTTCCTTATCAAGTTCTCTACATGCACAGTGAAGCTCAGCTTATCATCAACCCACACACCCAAATATTTGTACACTTTAACTTGCTCTATAGTATGTCCAGCCAATGTAGCAATGTAGCAATTTACTGATTAGTAACATGCCTGCCATTTGAAAATACCATGCATTTTCTTTTCAGATGATGATGTTGTTATTGTTTGCTGTGGCAGTCATCAGGTTACCCCTAAAGCAATGTATGATCTTGACGTCGCAGTTTACGGATGTCGTGCCAGGCCAAGTTGATGAGATGATACTGGGCAGCAATGCCATCAAGAAGCTGATAAAGCTACTGAAAGAATCCGAGACTCATGTCTATGCCCGATAGCAATCAAAGTGATGAACACTGTCCGTTTATATTACATCTTTCTGAATTGGAAAGAAGTGGAGGCCAAACTGTGCCAGACAGGGTAGGTATGGTCAAGCTCAAGTAAAGGGTGACATTACCGCCACAGAGTGAACATCATGTTTGGGACAAGTTACCTGTGTCTGCAGTCATATCAGTAGGTAGTACAGTGATTGTTGAACCCACTGAATCCAAGACCAGACCAAAACACATACTGATAGGGAGATGTTGTGTCTTTGGCTATGCCGGATTAAGTGATATGACATGCTATTCTACAAAATCCTTTCTCTGTAATTAATATCACCTGATTCGCTAATCATGTAAATGTAATTAACTAGAAAGTCGGGACACCACGGAAGAGTGTTTATAGAGCTGTTATCTTCCGAATAAACTCTTAAAGACTTTAATATTTTACATCGATAGCCGTCAATATTAATCCTCATTTTATTTTCAGTCTCACAATGAAAGTTGTAAATTATTGGTTATTTTCACGAACCCTGGCTAATAAGTTGAATCAGCAAAACAAAATTGGGTTTAATTATTTATTTACTAAATACCTAACTAATCACACAGAATTACATATACACAGAATACAAATGATGTCATACAGAAAACGCCCATGGTGGATGGAGCCGACATGGCGGCTTGTTACACAAAGAAAGGGGGTTGGGCTTGAATGAAAGAGCGGGAAGACTTAGGAACAAAGAAACAGCAGCTATGCTATCGTAAATACAGAATATTATTCATTCTAAATTACCGCCCATTTGGAAAAGGAAAATGCAATAAATATTTACTCTGAGCTGCGCTTCGGTAGATTGGTCGTAGATGCTGGTCGGGTTGGCCAACAGATCTTCCGGTCCTCGGAAGAATGTCAATGGTGGTAAAGTGGATACATTGTAGTATCTTCGTCTGTGGTAGACTGGATCCGTCGTCCGTCCTTTCCTAGCCCACGTCTACACCGGCCGCTGCTAACTCAACGCCTAGGAAGTATCACTTCTGTAGTGAAAAAGTTCAAAGTTCATACCATTCACAACCAAAGCTCCCGCCGAGGTTGGCTTAGTTCTGTACTTGACATGTGTGTCCTTGTAACGCAGAGGCTGCAGACCTCACGTAGTGGAACCCGGTTACATTGTGTCATTGTCTTATATAGTGGCGAGGGGAGAAGGGTGTGTCATCGTTTATAACCCCTGTCTCTTCACAGGGGCGGGCCACTGATAAAGCAGGGCACTTTCCTTATGAAAACCCAATTCTCTCAATTGGAAGCTAAAATTACATTTAACCTCTATGGGACCGGCGGGACGAATTCGTCCCACCTACGTAACAGCCACTGCCATCCTGTGGCGCGATTTTCAAAATCTTCAAAATCATATTACTTCAATTTCTCAAACATATGACTATTTTACAGCCATTTAAAGATAAGACTCTCGTTAATCTAACCACACTGTCCGATTTCAAAAAGGCTTTACAACGAAAGCAAAACATTAGATTATGTCAGCAGAGTACCAAGCCAGAAATAATCAGACACCCATTTTTCAAGCCAGCATATAATGTCACCAAAACCCAGAAGACAGCTAAATGCAGCACTCACCTTTGATGATCTTCATCAGATGACAACCCTAGGACATTATGTTATACAATACATGCATGTTTTGTTCAATCAAGTTCATATTTATATCAAAAACCAGCTTTTTACATTAGCATGTGACGTTCAGAACTAGCATACCCCCCGCAAACTTACGGGGAATTCGCTAACATTTTACTAAATTACTCACGATAAACGTTCACAAAAAGCATAACAATTATTTTAAGAATTATAGATACAGACCTCCTCTATGCACTCGATATGTCCGATTTTAAAATAGCTTTTTGGTGAAAGCACATTTTGCAATATTCTCAGTAGATAGCCCAGGCATCACGGGCTCGCTATTTAGACACCCGGCAAGTTTAGCACTCACCATAATCATATTTACTATTATAAAAATGTCATTACCTTTTGTTGTCTTCGTCAGAATGCACACCCAGGACGTCTACTTCAATAACAAATGTTGGTTTGGTCCAAAATAATCCATCGTTATATCCGAATAGCGGCGTTTTGTTCGTGCGTTCCAGACACTATCCGAAATAGTAAAGAAGTGTCGCGCGCTTGGCGCAATTCCTGACAATAAAATTCAAAGTATTCCATTGCCGTACGTGGAAGCATGTCAACCGCTGTTTAAAATCAATTTTTACGTCATTTTTCTCGTAGAAAAGCGCTAAAATTCCGACAGGGAATCTCCTTTTCGGCAAACAGAGGAAAAAATCCCAAAGGCGGGGGCGGTCGGGGTCACGCGCATAAGCTAGTGTCTCTTGATGGGCCACTTGAGAAAGGCGATAATGTGTTTCAGCCTGGGGCTGGAATGACGACATTCTCTTTTTTCCCGGGCTATGAGAGCCTATGGACGACGTGGGAAGTGTCACGTTAGAGCAGAGATCCTTAGTAAATGATAGAGATGGCAAAGAAGTTCCAGAAATGGTCAGACAGGCCACTTCCTGTAAAGGAATCTCTCAGGTTTTGACCTGCCATTTGAGTTCTGTTATACTCACAGACACCATTCAAACAGTTTTAGAAAATTTAGGGTGTTTTCTATCCATATGTAATAAGTATATGCATATTCTAGTTGCTGAGTAGGAGTGGTAACCAGATTAAATCGGGTATGTTTTTTATCCAGCCGTGTCAATGCTGCCCCCTAGCCCTAACAGGTTAATCTCCTAACAAACAATTTCAATATCAAACATTTCAATTGCATAACAATTCCACGTGACTCTGATAACTAGAGGGTGTATACTTTCCCAGGTACAGTTTATGTCGTCCTGTCATCAGTCATAATGTCTCAGATGACAACCGAACTGACATGCATACTCATTAAGTTCCAAAGCATATTTCCAACTGGTTTTATTACCAAAATATGGTTCCTTTTCTCCATTTGTTTGATGTTCCCAGACTCTCTATATTTAACAAAGGCTATTCAACAGTCCTTCAGTAGGGTCAGAAAGAGAGGGGAAGGGAACAAGGTATTTATGGGGGGGTCATAAACCTTACCCACAGGCCAACGTCATGACAGAGAGTTATCACTCCATTATGGGAAGATGATTCTATCCCACTTAAAGTAGCCAATCCTACAAACAAAATAATCAATTCTGAAGAGAAATACAAAAATTGCTGAGGTGTCTCCTTGCATTACAGTAGAGGACTTGCCGGGGGTTGACAGTATCCAGTCTAATGTGCACAGAGCTCTGACATCCCATCAAGAACAAAAGAAGAGATGGCAAGTGTTCTGAGAGATCTTGGATTGCAGGATATAGACTTGGAGTCCTGTGAAGTCTCATTGGAATGCTGCACCTCATTGAAAATCATGAGTCAATCTTTTCTAGGCACAAAATGGATTGTGGTGAGGCAAAGGACTTTGTCCACAGAATGAATCTTGTCGATGACAAGCCGTTCCATCTGCCTTACCGATATCTCCAAGCCACTATGAGAAGCTGAGAACTGCCCTGGATGAGATGGAAGAAAGAGGCATCATTCGCAAGTCTATGAGAGAATATGCATCTGCGCTTGTTCTGGTGTTGAGGAAAAATGACGATCTCAGAATTTGCACTGATTTCCGGTGGCTCACTGCCAGAACAATAAAAGATGCCCATCCCTTGCCCCACCAGGCCGACGCCCTAGCTGCACTCGGAGGAAATGCATTTTTCTCAACAATGGATCTCACGTCAGCCTTCTATAACGTTCCTTTACACGAAGAGGACAAGAAGTATATTGCGTTTTCACAACCGTTTGGACTCCATGAATACAATAGGTTACCACAGGGCCTATCGAACAGTTCAACGTTCATGCTTATGATGATGTCTATATTTGGTGATGAGAACTTTACAAGCCTACTGTGCTGTCTTGATGACATAATGGTCTTTGCACCTACTGAGCAGTTAGCACTTGAACGCCTCCAGATGGTGTTTTCTCGTCTGTCAAAACACAACTTGAAGCTGGCTCCCAAGAGGTGCTACTTCTTAAGAAGATCTGTCAGATTCCTTGGTCACATCATCTGTGAAAATGGTGTGCAAACAGATCCAGAGAAAGTTGACGCCATCAACAACGTCCAGAAAGCTGACCTAATGGACTCTGATGGAATGGCACCGTGTCAAAAGAAAATCCGCTCGTTCCTGGGAATGGTTCTCTACTACGGACACTTCATAGAGACATGTTCAGCCAAGACCAAGACCAACTTTTGATGATCTTCATCAGATGACAATCCTAGGACATTATGTTATACAATACATGCATGTTTTGTTCAATCAAGTTCATATTTATATCAAAAAACAGCTTTTTACATTAGCATGTGACGTTCAGAACTAGCATACCCCCCGCAAACTTCTGGTGAATTTACTAAATTACTCACGATAAACGTTCACAAAAAGCATAACAATTATTATAAGAATTATAGATACA
Source organism: Salmo salar (assembly GCF_965601325.2). NCBI lineage: Eukaryota > Metazoa > Chordata > Actinopteri > Salmoniformes > Salmonidae > Salmo > Salmo salar. Next base: position 52,800,639 of record NC_138311.1, on the reverse strand, counting down.
GAACTCATCTATGCACTCGCTATGTCCGATTTTAAAATAGCTTTTCGGTGAAAGCACATTTTGCAATATTCTAAGTAGATAGCCCGGCATCACAGGGCTAGCTATTTAGACACCCACCAAGTTTAGCCCTCACCAAAGTCAGATTTACTATAAGAAAAATGCTATTACCTTTGCTGTTCTTCGTCAGAATGCGCTCCCAGGACTTCTACTTCAATAACAAATGTTGGTTTGGTTCAAAATAATCTATAGTTATGTTCAAATATCCTCTGTTTTGTTTGTGCGTTCAAGACACTATCCGAAGTGTAAAGAAGGGTGACGCGCCCGACGCGTTTCGTGACAAAAAAAATCTAAATATTCCATTACCGTACTTCGAAGCATGTCAACCGCCGTTTAAAATCAATTTTTATGCCATTTTTCTCGTAAAAAAGCGATAATATTCCGACCGGGAATCTGTGTTTTAGTTCAAAGAGAGAGAAAATAAAAACATGGGGTTGCCTCGTGCACGCGCCTCATTCTCATTGTCCTCTGATAGACCACTTACCAAAGGCGCTAATGTTTTTCAGCCAGGGGCTGGAATTACATCATTCAGCTTTTTCCCGGGTTCTGAGAGCCTATGGGAGCCGTAGGAATTGTCACGTTACGCAAAGATCCTCAGTTTTCAATAAAGAGAGCCAAGAAGCCCAAGGAATGGTCAGAGAGGGCACTTCCTGTACAGAATCTTCTCAGGTTTTTGCATGCCATATGAGTTCTGTTATACTCACAGACACCATTCAAACAGTTTTAGAAACGTTAGGGTGTTTTCCATCCAAAGCCAATGATTATATGCATATTCTAGTTTCTGGGCAGTAGTAATAACCAGATTAAATCGGGTACGTTTTTTATCCGGCCGTGTAAATACTGCCCCCTAGCCCTAACAGGTTAACGAGAGTCTTGTCTTTAAAATGGTGTAAAATAGTCATATGTTTGAGAAATTGAAGTTATAGCACCTTTGAGGTATTTGTATTTCGCGCCACGCGATTCCACTGGCTGTTGACTAGGGTGGGACGCAAGCATCCCACCTAGCCCATAGAAGATAAGGCATCTCTTTCATCTCCGTTAGGTTTGGGGCCTGGTACCTCCCCATTATCAAGCACTTCCAAGAGGAGAATTTTACAATTGTCATGTACAGTAGTGCTCTATGAGATACACATTGAGTTCTTTTCTTCTATTCTCTCTATGGTCTAAGGATTTAGTGATGTGCTTCCCCAATTTAGCATCATTTAAGGGGGATGTATGTAACGGTGTAATTAAGTTGTTAAATTCTTGCATAAAATGGGTATTATGCCACCTCCTGGTGGATTAGTGTGTTTACATTGTCTAATACGCTCAGTGATAAAAGTATGGGATTCAGGGTAATCCACAGCAGATTTATGGAGAATTGCTGTGGGTGAGTTGAAAATTGAATGGTCCCGGGATAGAAATGTATAAAGTTTACATTATATCATAAAATCCACATTTTACACCGTACATTAGCAATTTATGTTATCAGTATCTAATGTTGTTGGTTTGGCGTCAAATAAGCCACCATGTTATTTGCCGAAGCTCATTTTGCCATGCGGGTTTTATGCTAGCTAAAGTTCCCTCTTTGAAGTTGGTAGCTAACTCAAGAATGCATCTTCTTTTGGAGTGCTGTTATATCCCGTCTAATACTCATCATTCATCAAGTGTGTCCCATGATCACAGCTTTGGAAATAAAATAATTATCCATCCATTACTCCTTCCTGTGTTGACTGACGGACTTGAGGGATGGGACCAGGAAGGTCACACTTGTAAGCAAATTATTTGATATTTTTCCAAAGTAATTTTTATTTTAAGATACAGTACATACTGATGCCACCTGTCAATGATTTTAGAGGACAGGATAATGGGGATTTAAATGGTTTCACTCTTCAGAGCAATCACACACAGGGCTCCCAAGTGGCGCAGCGGTCTAAGGCAATGCATCTCTGTGCTAAAGGTGTCACTACAGACCCTGGTTTGATTCCAAGCTGTATCACAACTGGCCGTGATTGGGAGCCCCATAGGGCTGCACACAGTTGACCCAGCGTTGTCTACAAAGCATGTGACAAATAACATTTGAGCTTATGACAACATGGTCTTGGAGGCTACTTTCACTTTCAGTAGCCTGCTGTGTAGTGTTTGCCATTTAGAGATTGATTTGCAGGGGATCCTTGGCTTTATCTGGCAAACAAAATACACGTCTACGTGAGTATCTGGGATCCACACAGCATTTCAGGGAACCAATGGGCTGAATCCTAACTTTAGATCTGCAGGCTAAACTTATTTCAATTCAATCTATCATGGCAAACTCCCATCAATAACAATTGCTGTGCGTATGCATCTCAAGTATGAATTCTGCCCTATTTTTCCTAGGTATCTCCAAGTCTTTGTTCCACATCTGCACTAACACGCCTGTTTCAAATAATCCATTAATAATGGTCTTAAGTCTGGACCTTAAATATTTTAATATCGTGTCAATGCTGGGTTAGAATAAAATATGTTCATACATTTTGTCTCTAGGCACAAGAGAGTGGAATGCATTATCATGAGAATTTAATTCAAGAATCAATGATGATTAATTGGTATCAACCATTAGCTGCTTTGAAGTGATCATTTGATCATGGATTTCCCAATGTGCCTCTTTAAAAACAATTGCATGTTATTGTTCTCAGAAAGCAGTCCTGAGCGTGCTGCCAGACTTTCCTGACTCCATAGACTGTTTGCAGTGCACTGACTAGTTTTCCATGCAAATGTTTTTACTTGAGAAATACTGCACCCAACATCTTAGCTAGATGTAAAATTGTGCAACTAAGATTTCGGCGGCAAAAAAGTATAAATTAATTACAGATTTCTTAATGTGTCTTAGAATTATTCAGATTATTTTGAGGAAGTCACTATTTTGAGGAAGTGGCTATGATGCTACGGTGACTCAGGAGGGACAAACAACAGAACCTGCCAGGGTATTCAGTCATGGTCGCTAGTATTTGTTAATGAGCATTGGTGAAAAACGAGGCCAAATCAGGAAGTTCAGTCGTCCGTTAAATATTTGAATAGTGTGTTAGTGCTTGGTTGGAATGAAAGCCTCCAATAGGATAAGACCTTGATAGTGAACACCAGACCTTGATAGTGAACACCAGGCCTTGATAGTGAACACCAGACCTTGATAGTGAACACCAGGCCTTGATAGTGAACACCAGGCCTTGATAGTGAACACCAGGCCTTGATAGTGAACACCAGGCCTCGATAGTGAACACCAAACCTTGATAGTGGACACCAGACATCGATAGTGAACACCAGGCCTTGATAGTGAACACCAGGCCTTGTATTTTGCAATGGGCACAAGAAAGATGTGTGAGGGTTTATTTGGGGGATTTAATATTTAGTTCTCAAATATTTAATATTGTCACGGCCGTCGTATGAATTGGACCAAGGCGCAGCGGGTAGGTGAATGCTCATTTTTATTCACCCCCCCAAAAAACCAAGAAACCGGTCGACAAACAGTCTTGCAGGCAACACACAGCTATGCTAAGAACAACTACCCACAATACCCAAAACAAACATACTCCTAATTATAGGACCTTCAATCAGAGGCAACGATAACCAGCTGCTTCCAATTGAAGGCCCCAATCTCATTTACTAAACATAGAAATAAACACCCTAGAAACAGACATAGAACCATACAATATAGAACTAAACCAAAAACCCCGGAAACATAAATCAAACGCCCCTCTACATAAACACACATTCAAAACCATATAAAACAAATACCTCCTGCCACATCCTGACCAAACTATAATAACAAATAACCCCTTTACTGGTCAGGACGTGACAAATATTTAAGTATTAATGAGGATTAACTTGTATCAATCATTCACAAAAGGATTTTCGTGTAGGCCATTTGGTGTGCGTAAAATTAGGCCCTAAAGTTTAGGCTTAAACACTAATGCCAGATAGATAAAAAATAATGAAGGATAAAATCTATAGATATAAATTACACAACAATGATGATTCATTTATGGATTTTTTATGGATTATTTTCTATTTATTCAAACAGACTGCCACCCATCCGCCCTACAACTAGACCACATTTCATGACCCTAAATCGTCCCGCCCCGTGGATATAACCACAGAAGGTATTTTTCTTTACTGTCTATATTCTAGTCTTACTCGCCCTATAGTGTCATGCCCTGACCATAGAGAGCACTTGGTTCTCTATGGTGTAGTAGGTCAGGGCGTGACTCGGGGGTGTTCTAAGTTATATATATTCTATGTTGGTGATCTTGGTATGGTTCTCAATTAAAGGCAGCTGATGTTCGTTGTCTCTAATTGGGGATCATACTTAAGGGTTCCCTGTTCCCACCTGCTTTGTGGGATATTGTTTTTGAGAGAGTGCATGTAGCACCTCAGTGCTGCACGGTCGTTGTTTGTGTCTTGGTTTGTTTTAAGTTTCACTTAATAAAGATGTGGAACTCCAATCACGCTGCGCCTTGGTCCGTCTCTCCACGGTCGTGACATATAGACTATTCACCTCTCCTCTCTTGACACTAACAATGGATTCAAACTGAGCAAATAAGAAATTAATCTCGGTCTTTGTTGTTTAGTGCTCCAACTCCTTTTTGCCTCGAATTAGTCCTTATCCAAGGGCTTATCAAGGTTTTTCTTGATAAGCCCTTGTTGTTAGAAGGCATTGTACTTTAGTACATTGTACAGTTCCATTGGCACTCATGAATAAAAGCAACTGGGAATCGGAGGTAGGTCCTGTTAAACTGCATTCTTGTAGTACTTAGGTAATGAATGAGTTTCACCAGACAGGAGGTCACTTTCACTTTCAGTGTCTGTTTAAATGTTTTGCTCACATCGGCCATGGAGAGCGAGATCACACAGTCATCTGGAAAAACAGGCTTTCACGCAAGGCACAGTGTTCTATTTCTAGAAGCAGAAAGGCATTTAGGAGTTCTACATTATGGTAAAATAAACATATGAGGCTACATTCTGCTATGCAAAACAAATGTATTGGTCACACAAACATGGTTAGTAGATGTTAATGTGAGTGTAGCGAAATGCTTGTGCTTCTAGTTCTGACAGTGCAGTAATATCTAACAATTCCCTAACTACCTAATACACACAAATGTAAAGGGATGAATAAGAATATGTACATATAAATATATGGATAAGCGATGGCCGTGTGGCTGAGGCAAGATGCAGTAGATGTTATAGAACAGTATATACATATGAGGTGTGTAATGTAGGAAATGTAGACATTATTAAAGTGGTGTTATTTAAAGTGACTAGTGATACATTTTTTCATATATTTTTGGGTGACAGGTCATGAGATCCTCGGACGCGGAACTGTATTTATATAAAACAAGGCCTTTTGCTCCTTGATCAGGATTCTCTGTGTGTGTAAACCCACAGACCTTGACACCTCCCCTCCTGGAGCCTGGACACACCCACACTTAGACATATGTCCCAAGAAAGAGCTGTCATTCATTAAAGAAAAGTGTATTTACCTTCTTGAAAAACTTAAATTTTTTCTTTCTAAAATGTTAATACATAAATGTCTACATATTACTATATTTATATTAAAAAGTGCACTATGCATTATGAAACTATACCTTATTTTTATACTAAACATTTATATAAATCAAACATATTTTTTATCATACTACACTTTAATATCCATTAAATGTTTACATGTATAATTATTTTATTGTAGGAAATACTGTTTTTAAATGCATTTGTCTTAGAAAAAAATGTTTCAGTTAAGTTTCTCTGCTTGTAACCTAACGCCCTCCCATGCTCACACCGCCACAGACACACAGACACATAGACAGAGATATTTCATTAAAGGTAAATTACATTTTAAAACCCTTTATTTTTTCAACAATATTACTACCAACATTTAAACATATTACTATTATAAAAACTTTCCTATGAAATATTAAAATATACCTCTGTTTTTTACTAAACCATATATATATCTCATACGTGTTATTATCACACATTACTACATAATATATATTTAAAATGTATAAATACTTTTAATTGCTGGAAAGACAGATGTTTTAATGTCTTAGAAAAGAAGGACTCGGGAAGGGTTCTCTCTGCTTGTAACCCCACAGCTTGTAACTGTTACGGCTGTCGTAGAGAGGGGACCAAAGCGCAGCGTGTTGAGTGTTCATGATGAAATGTATTATAACTCAAAAACACTAAAGACAAAATAACAAAGAGAAAAAAGGACAGCGCACAGTTCTATCAGGTACATAGACTAAACAGAAATACAAAACCGAAAATAACTACCCACAAAACACAGGTGGGAAAAGGCTGCCTAAGTATGGTTCCGAATCAGAGACAACGATAGACAGCTGCCTCTGATTGGAAACCATACCTGGCCAAAACATAGACATAAAATACAGAGAATGCCCACCCCATATCCCACCCCGACCTAACTAAACAGAGAAAAACGTCTCTCTCAGGTCAGGGCGTGAGAGTAACCTGTCACCACCCATGCAACTAGGCCTCACACATACGCCAAGGGGGAGAGAGACAGAGACAGGGATTTCATTCATTGAAGGTGAATCACAATATACCTAGAATTGGTCTAGGAGACATGTTTTCTGTACTTTCTCTCTCTTGAGGTTTCTTGTCGCTCGTAGTGTAACAGCTCTTACATATACTCAGCATAACTACCCCGAAAATTACTGTTTCATATACAAGATCCCTTGTACATGAAGGCAGGGTAAAGTGACTAGGCATCAGGATAGATAATAATAATAAGGTATTTGAGGTAGATACAGTTGAAGTCAGAAGTTTACATAAACCTTAGCCAAATACATTTAAACTCAGTTTTTCACAATGAGGTAGATATGTACATGAAGGCATGTAAGAATATACTCAAAAAGAGAACAATTATACAAACCTAGAAACAGGGGCAATAACCAATAGTCCGAGTACAATAATCAGAGAAAGAAAAATAACACTGATATAAATAGGAGAGAATAAGGTGTGGTCAAAGTCATTTAGGGCTTGAACAGACCGCTAAGTAACTAAAACTATTTTTACCATGACCTGTTCTAATTTTTGGTACTGTTAGAAGCAAATGAGAATGGGACCGTAATTTATATTTATTTATTTATTTATTTACCGACCTGACTAAAAAAAAGAACAGAGATAAAATGGCATTTTACCCAATATGGCCTTATAAATCAGTGAATACCAGTGTTTAAGCCTACGCAAGGTCAATGACGACCAGCCAATAGCGCTGTAGAGATCACAATGATGACGTTTCTGATTTGTAATGAACCTGACGGCTGCATGATACACTGAATCAAGTGCTCTCAGGGTAGTGGTTGAGGCCTGCATATATATAACATCACTAAAATCTAAAACCGCCAGTGATGTACATCGTACCAGCTCCTTCCTGGCCTCCAAAGAATAACTAGCCTTATGCCGATAATAAAACCTATTCTCAGCTTGAGCTTCCTTATCAAGTTCTCTACATGCACAGTGAAGCTCAGCTTATCATCAACCCACACACCCAAATATTTGTACACTTTAACTTGCTCTATAGTATGTCCAGCCAATGTAGCAATGTAGCAATTTACTGATTAGTAACATGCCTGCCATTTGAAAATACCATGCATTTTCTTTTCAGATGATGATGTTGTTATTGTTTGCTGTGGCAGTCATCAGGTTACCCCTAAAGCAATGTATGATCTTGACGTCGCAGTTTACGGATGTCGTGCCAGGCCAAGTTGATGAGATGATACTGGGCAGCAATGCCATCAAGAAGCTGATAAAGCTACTGAAAGAATCCGAGACTCATGTCTATGCCCGATAGCAATCAAAGTGATGAACACTGTCCGTTTATATTACATCTTTCTGAATTGGAAAGAAGTGGAGGCCAAACTGTGCCAGACAGGGTAGGTATGGTCAAGCTCAAGTAAAGGGTGACATTACCGCCACAGAGTGAACATCATGTTTGGGACAAGTTACCTGTGTCTGCAGTCATATCAGTAGGTAGTACAGTGATTGTTGAACCCACTGAATCCAAGACCAGACCAAAACACATACTGATAGGGAGATGTTGTGTCTTTGGCTATGCCGGATTAAGTGATATGACATGCTATTCTACAAAATCCTTTCTCTGTAATTAATATCACCTGATTCGCTAATCATGTAAATGTAATTAACTAGAAAGTCGGGACACCACGGAAGAGTGTTTATAGAGCTGTTATCTTCCGAATAAACTCTTAAAGACTTTAATATTTTACATCGATAGCCGTCAATATTAATCCTCATTTTATTTTCAGTCTCACAATGAAAGTTGTAAATTATTGGTTATTTTCACGAACCCTGGCTAATAAGTTGAATCAGCAAAACAAAATTGGGTTTAATTATTTATTTACTAAATACCTAACTAATCACACAGAATTACATATACACAGAATACAAATGATGTCATACAGAAAACGCCCATGGTGGATGGAGCCGACATGGCGGCTTGTTACACAAAGAAAGGGGGTTGGGCTTGAATGAAAGAGCGGGAAGACTTAGGAACAAAGAAACAGCAGCTATGCTATCGTAAATACAGAATATTATTCATTCTAAATTACCGCCCATTTGGAAAAGGAAAATGCAATAAATATTTACTCTGAGCTGCGCTTCGGTAGATTGGTCGTAGATGCTGGTCGGGTTGGCCAACAGATCTTCCGGTCCTCGGAAGAATGTCAATGGTGGTAAAGTGGATACATTGTAGTATCTTCGTCTGTGGTAGACTGGATCCGTCGTCCGTCCTTTCCTAGCCCACGTCTACACCGGCCGCTGCTAACTCAACGCCTAGGAAGTATCACTTCTGTAGTGAAAAAGTTCAAAGTTCATACCATTCACAACCAAAGCTCCCGCCGAGGTTGGCTTAGTTCTGTACTTGACATGTGTGTCCTTGTAACGCAGAGGCTGCAGACCTCACGTAGTGGAACCCGGTTACATTGTGTCATTGTCTTATATAGTGGCGAGGGGAGAAGGGTGTGTCATCGTTTATAACCCCTGTCTCTTCACAGGGGCGGGCCACTGATAAAGCAGGGCACTTTCCTTATGAAAACCCAATTCTCTCAATTGGAAGCTAAAATTACATTTAACCTCTATGGGACCGGCGGGACGAATTCGTCCCACCTACGTAACAGCCACTGCCATCCTGTGGCGCGATTTTCAAAATCTTCAAAATCATATTACTTCAATTTCTCAAACATATGACTATTTTACAGCCATTTAAAGATAAGACTCTCGTTAATCTAACCACACTGTCCGATTTCAAAAAGGCTTTACAACGAAAGCAAAACATTAGATTATGTCAGCAGAGTACCAAGCCAGAAATAATCAGACACCCATTTTTCAAGCCAGCATATAATGTCACCAAAACCCAGAAGACAGCTAAATGCAGCACTCACCTTTGATGATCTTCATCAGATGACAACCCTAGGACATTATGTTATACAATACATGCATGTTTTGTTCAATCAAGTTCATATTTATATCAAAAACCAGCTTTTTACATTAGCATGTGACGTTCAGAACTAGCATACCCCCCGCAAACTTACGGGGAATTCGCTAACATTTTACTAAATTACTCACGATAAACGTTCACAAAAAGCATAACAATTATTTTAAGAATTATAGATACAGACCTCCTCTATGCACTCGATATGTCCGATTTTAAAATAGCTTTTTGGTGAAAGCACATTTTGCAATATTCTCAGTAGATAGCCCAGGCATCACGGGCTCGCTATTTAGACACCCGGCAAGTTTAGCACTCACCATAATCATATTTACTATTATAAAAATGTCATTACCTTTTGTTGTCTTCGTCAGAATGCACACCCAGGACGTCTACTTCAATAACAAATGTTGGTTTGGTCCAAAATAATCCATCGTTATATCCGAATAGCGGCGTTTTGTTCGTGCGTTCCAGACACTATCCGAAATAGTAAAGAAGTGTCGCGCGCTTGGCGCAATTCCTGACAATAAAATTCAAAGTATTCCATTGCCGTACGTGGAAGCATGTCAACCGCTGTTTAAAATCAATTTTTACGTCATTTTTCTCGTAGAAAAGCGCTAAAATTCCGACAGGGAATCTCCTTTTCGGCAAACAGAGGAAAAAATCCCAAAGGCGGGGGCGGTCGGGGTCACGCGCATAAGCTAGTGTCTCTTGATGGGCCACTTGAGAAAGGCGATAATGTGTTTCAGCCTGGGGCTGGAATGACGACATTCTCTTTTTTCCCGGGCTATGAGAGCCTATGGACGACGTGGGAAGTGTCACGTTAGAGCAGAGATCCTTAGTAAATGATAGAGATGGCAAAGAAGTTCCAGAAATGGTCAGACAGGCCACTTCCTGTAAAGGAATCTCTCAGGTTTTGACCTGCCATTTGAGTTCTGTTATACTCACAGACACCATTCAAACAGTTTTAGAAAATTTAGGGTGTTTTCTATCCATATGTAATAAGTATATGCATATTCTAGTTGCTGAGTAGGAGTGGTAACCAGATTAAATCGGGTATGTTTTTTATCCAGCCGTGTCAATGCTGCCCCCTAGCCCTAACAGGTTAATCTCCTAACAAACAATTTCAATATCAAACATTTCAATTGCATAACAATTCCACGTGACTCTGATAACTAGAGGGTGTATACTTTCCCAGGTACAGTTTATGTCGTCCTGTCATCAGTCATAATGTCTCAGATGACAACCGAACTGACATGCATACTCATTAAGTTCCAAAGCATATTTCCAACTGGTTTTATTACCAAAATATGGTTCCTTTTCTCCATTTGTTTGATGTTCCCAGACTCTCTATATTTAACAAAGGCTATTCAACAGTCCTTCAGTAGGGTCAGAAAGAGAGGGGAAGGGAACAAGGTATTTATGGGGGGGTCATAAACCTTACCCACAGGCCAACGTCATGACAGAGAGTTATCACTCCATTATGGGAAGATGATTCTATCCCACTTAAAGTAGCCAATCCTACAAACAAAATAATCAATTCTGAAGAGAAATACAAAAATTGCTGAGGTGTCTCCTTGCATTACAGTAGAGGACTTGCCGGGGGTTGACAGTATCCAGTCTAATGTGCACAGAGCTCTGACATCCCATCAAGAACAAAAGAAGAGATGGCAAGTGTTCTGAGAGATCTTGGATTGCAGGATATAGACTTGGAGTCCTGTGAAGTCTCATTGGAATGCTGCACCTCATTGAAAATCATGAGTCAATCTTTTCTAGGCACAAAATGGATTGTGGTGAGGCAAAGGACTTTGTCCACAGAATGAATCTTGTCGATGACAAGCCGTTCCATCTGCCTTACCGATATCTCCAAGCCACTATGAGAAGCTGAGAACTGCCCTGGATGAGATGGAAGAAAGAGGCATCATTCGCAAGTCTATGAGAGAATATGCATCTGCGCTTGTTCTGGTGTTGAGGAAAAATGACGATCTCAGAATTTGCACTGATTTCCGGTGGCTCACTGCCAGAACAATAAAAGATGCCCATCCCTTGCCCCACCAGGCCGACGCCCTAGCTGCACTCGGAGGAAATGCATTTTTCTCAACAATGGATCTCACGTCAGCCTTCTATAACGTTCCTTTACACGAAGAGGACAAGAAGTATATTGCGTTTTCACAACCGTTTGGACTCCATGAATACAATAGGTTACCACAGGGCCTATCGAACAGTTCAACGTTCATGCTTATGATGATGTCTATATTTGGTGATGAGAACTTTACAAGCCTACTGTGCTGTCTTGATGACATAATGGTCTTTGCACCTACTGAGCAGTTAGCACTTGAACGCCTCCAGATGGTGTTTTCTCGTCTGTCAAAACACAACTTGAAGCTGGCTCCCAAGAGGTGCTACTTCTTAAGAAGATCTGTCAGATTCCTTGGTCACATCATCTGTGAAAATGGTGTGCAAACAGATCCAGAGAAAGTTGACGCCATCAACAACGTCCAGAAAGCTGACCTAATGGACTCTGATGGAATGGCACCGTGTCAAAAGAAAATCCGCTCGTTCCTGGGAATGGTTCTCTACTACGGACACTTCATAGAGACATGTTCAGCCAAGACCAAGACCAACTTTTGATGATCTTCATCAGATGACAATCCTAGGACATTATGTTATACAATACATGCATGTTTTGTTCAATCAAGTTCATATTTATATCAAAAAACAGCTTTTTACATTAGCATGTGACGTTCAGAACTAGCATACCCCCCGCAAACTTCTGGTGAATTTACTAAATTACTCACGATAAACGTTCACAAAAAGCATAACAATTATTATAAGAATTATAGATACAGAACTCATCTATGCACTCGCTATGTCCGATTTTAAAATAGCTTTTCGGTGAAAGCACATTTTGCAATATTCTAAGTAGATAGCCCGGCATCACAGGGCTAGCTATTTAGACACCCACCAAGTTTAGCCCTCACCAAAGTCAGATTTACTATAAGAAAAATGCTATTACCTTTGCTGTTCTTCGTCAGAATGCGCTCCCAGGACTTCTACTTCAATAACAAATGTTGGTTTGGTTCAAAATAATCTATAGTTATGTTCAAATATCCTCTGTTTTGTTTGTGCGTTCAAGACACTATCCGAAGTGTAAAGAAGGGTGACGCGCCCGACGCGTTTCGTGACAAAAAAAATCTAAATATTCCATTACCGTACTTCGAAGCATGTCAACCGCCGTTTAAAATCAATTTTTATGCCATTTTTCTCGTAAAAAAGCGATAATATTCCGACCGGGAATCTGTGTTTTAGTTCAAAGAGAGAGAAAATAAAAACATGGGGTTGCCTCGTGCACGCGCCTCATTCTCATTGTCCTCTGATAGACCACTTACCAAAGGCGCTAATGTTTTTCAGCCAGGGGCTGGAATTACATCATTCAGCTTTTTCCCGGGTTCTGAGAGCCTATGGGAGCCGTAGGAATTGTCACGTTACGCAAAGATCCTCAGTTTTCAATAAAGAGAGCCAAGAAGCCCAAGGAATGGTCAGAGAGGGCACTTCCTGTACAGAATCTTCTCAGGTTTTTGCATGCCATATGAGTTCTGTTATACTCACAGACACCATTCAAACAGTTTTAGAAACGTTAGGGTGTTTTCCATCCAAAGCCAATGATTATATGCATATTCTAGTTTCTGGGCAGTAGTAATAACCAGATTAAATCGGGTACGTTTTTTATCCGGCCGTGTAAATACTGCCCCCTAGCCCTAACAGGTTAACGAGAGTCTTGTCTTTAAAATGGTGTAAAATAGTCATATGTTTGAGAAATTGAAGTTATAGCACCTTTGAGGTATTTGTATTTCGCGCCACGCGATTCCACTGGCTGTTGACTAGGGTGGGACGCAAGCATCCCACCTAGCCCATAGAAGATAAGGCATCTCTTTCATCTCCGTTAGGTTTGGGGCCTGGTACCTCCCCATTATCAAGCACTTCCAAGAGGAGAATTTTACAATTGTCATGTACAGTAGTGCTCTATGAGATACACATTGAGTTCTTTTCTTCTATTCTCTCTATGGTCTAAGGATTTAGTGATGTGCTTCCCCAATTTAGCATCATTTAAGGGGGATGTATGTAACGGTGTAATTAAGTTGTTAAATTCTTGCATAAAATGGGTATTATGCCACCTCCTGGTGGATTAGTGTGTTTACATTGTCTAATACGCTCAGTGATAAAAGTATGGGATTCAGGGTAATCCACAGCAGATTTATGGAGAATTGCTGTGGGTGAGTTGAAAATTGAATGGTCCCGGGATAGAAATGTATAAAGTTTACATTATATCATAAAATCCACATTTTACACCGTACATTAGCAATTTATGTTATCAGTATCTAATGTTGTTGGTTTGGCGTCAAATAAGCCACCATGTTATTTGCCGAAGCTCATTTTGCCATGCGGGTTTTATGCTAGCTAAAGTTCCCTCTTTGAAGTTGGTAGCTAACTCAAGAATGCATCTTCTTTTGGAGTGCTGTTATATCCCGTCTAATACTCATCATTCATCAAGTGTGTCCCATGATCACAGCTTTGGAAATAAAATAATTATCCATCCATTACTCCTTCCTGTGTTGACTGACGGACTTGAGGGATGGGACCAGGAAGGTCACACTTGTAAGCAAATTATTTGATATTTTTCCAAAGTAATTTTTATTTTAAGATACAGTACATACTGATGCCACCTGTCAATGATTTTAGAGGACAGGATAATGGGGATTTAAATGGTTTCACTCTTCAGAGCAATCACACACAGGGCTCCCAAGTGGCGCAGCGGTCTAAGGCAATGCATCTCTGTGCTAAAGGTGTCACTACAGACCCTGGTTTGATTCCAAGCTGTATCACAACTGGCCGTGATTGGGAGCCCCATAGGGCTGCACACAGTTGACCCAGCGTTGTCTACAAAGCATGTGACAAATAACATTTGAGCTTATGACAACATGGTCTTGGAGGCTACTTTCACTTTCAGTAGCCTGCTGTGTAGTGTTTGCCATTTAGAGATTGATTTGCAGGGGATCCTTGGCTTTATCTGGCAAACAAAATACACGTCTACGTGAGTATCTGGGATCCACACAGCATTTCAGGGAACCAATGGGCTGAATCCTAACTTTAGATCTGCAGGCTAAACTTATTTCAATTCAATCTATCATGGCAAACTCCCATCAATAACAATTGCTGTGCGTATGCATCTCAAGTATGAATTCTGCCCTATTTTTCCTAGGTATCTCCAAGTCTTTGTTCCACATCTGCACTAACACGCCTGTTTCAAATAATCCATTAATAATGGTCTTAAGTCTGGACCTTAAATATTTTAATATCGTGTCAATGCTGGGTTAGAATAAAATATGTTCATACATTTTGTCTCTAGGCACAAGAGAGTGGAATGCATTATCATGAGAATTTAATTCAAGAATCAATGATGATTAATTGGTATCAACCATTAGCTGCTTTGAAGTGATCATTTGATCATGGATTTCCCAATGTGCCTCTTTAAAAACAATTGCATGTTATTGTTCTCAGAAAGCAGTCCTGAGCGTGCTGCCAGACTTTCCTGACTCCATAGACTGTTTGCAGTGCACTGACTAGTTTTCCATGCAAATGTTTTTACTTGAGAAATACTGCACCCAACATCTTAGCTAGATGTAAAATTGTGCAACTAAGATTTCGGCGGCAAAAAAGTATAAATTAATTACAGATTTCTTAATGTGTCTTAGAATTATTCAGATTATTTTGAGGAAGTCACTATTTTGAGGAAGTGGCTATGATGCTACGGTGACTCAGGAGGGACAAACAACAGAACCTGCCAGGGTATTCAGTCATGGTCGCTAGTATTTGTTAATGAGCATTGGTGAAAAACGAGGCCAAATCAGGAAGTTCAGTCGTCCGTTAAATATTTGAATAGTGTGTTAGTGCTTGGTTGGAATGAAAGCCTCCAATAGGATAAGACCTTGATAGTGAACACCAGACCTTGATAGTGAACACCAGGCCTTGATAGTGAACACCAGACCTTGATAGTGAACACCAGGCCTTGATAGTGAACACCAGGCCTTGATAGTGAACACCAGGCCTTGATAGTGAACACCAGGCCTCGATAGTGAACACCAAACCTTGATAGTGGACACCAGACATCGATAGTGAACACCAGGCCTTGATAGTGAACACCAGGCCTTGTATTTTGCAATGGGCACAAGAAAGATGTGTGAGGGTTTATTTGGGGGATTTAATATTTAGTTCTCAAATATTTAATATTGTCACGGCCGTCGTATGAATTGGACCAAGGCGCAGCGGGTAGGTGAATGCTCATTTTTATTCACCCCCCCAAAAAACCAAGAAACCGGTCGACAAACAGTCTTGCAGGCAACACACAGCTATGCTAAGAACAACTACCCACAATACCCAAAACAAACATACTCCTAATTATAGGACCTTCAATCAGAGGCAACGATAACCAGCTGCTTCCAATTGAAGGCCCCAATCTCATTTACTAAACATAGAAATAAACACCCTAGAAACAGACATAGAACCATACAATATAGAACTAAACCAAAAACCCCGGAAACATAAATCAAACGCCCCTCTACATAAACACACATTCAAAACCATATAAAACAAATACCTCCTGCCACATCCTGACCAAACTATAATAACAAATAACCCCTTTACTGGTCAGGACGTGACAAATATTTAAGTATTAATGAGGATTAACTTGTATCAATCATTCACAAAAGGATTTTCGTGTAGGCCATTTGGTGTGCGTAAAATTAGGCCCTAAAGTTTAGGCTTAAACACTAATGCCAGATAGATAAAAAATAATGAAGGATAAAATCTATAGATATAAATTACACAACAATGATGATTCATTTATGGATTTTTTATGGATTATTTTCTATTTATTCAAACAGACTGCCACCCATCCGCCCTACAACTAGACCACATTTCATGACCCTAAATCGTCCCGCCCCGTGGATATAACCACAGAAGGTATTTTTCTTTACTGTCTATATTCTAGTCTTACTCGCCCTATAGTGTCATGCCCTGACCATAGAGAGCACTTGGTTCTCTATGGTGTAGTAGGTCAGGGCGTGACTCGGGGGTGTTCTAAGTTATATATATTCTATGTTGGTGATCTTGGTATGGTTCTCAATTAAAGGCAGCTGATGTTCGTTGTCTCTAATTGGGGATCATACTTAAGGGTTCCCTGTTCCCACCTGCTTTGTGGGATATTGTTTTTGAGAGAGTGCATGTAGCACCTCAGTGCTGCACGGTCGTTGTTTGTGTCTTGGTTTGTTTTAAGTTTCACTTAATAAAGATGTGGAACTCCAATCACGCTGCGCCTTGGTCCGTCTCTCCACGGTCGTGACATATAGACTATTCACCTCTCCTCTCTTGACACTAACAATGGATTCAAACTGAGCAAATAAGAAATTAATCTCGGTCTTTGTTGTTTAGTGCTCCAACTCCTTTTTGCCTCGAATTAGTCCTTATCCAAGGGCTTATCAAGGTTTTTCTTGATAAGCCCTTGTTGTTAGAAGGCATTGTACTTTAGTACATTGTACAGTTCCATTGGCACTCATGAATAAAAGCAACTGGGAATCGGAGGTAGGTCCTGTTAAACTGCATTCTTGTAGTACTTAGGTAATGAATGAGTTTCACCAGACAGGAGGTCACTTTCACTTTCAGTGTCTGCAGCCTTTAAATAGCCTGCTGCTTGGTTATTTTGCCAAATTGGTTTGCAGAGGATCCTTGACTCTCAGTGAAACTACGAGTATATGTGAGTATCAAGCCTGACTTTAACCTGAGTTCTGATTTCCAAACCCACAGATATTCAAACTCTTCGCTGGTTGACCTAATCCTGACAAATTGTCTCCTTAAGTACTTGGCCAGTGGTGTCTTTACAAATGATCTCAGCGACCACTTTCCTATTGCTTGAACTAAATATACCAAACTGAACAACTCTGTTGTAGATTTATGAAGACGTTAATAAAAAATTTTTGCCCCAGGCGTTCCTTCGTGATCTGTATTCTTCAGAGTTTCTCTATCAGCTGCATTCCCGACCCTGATTTGTCTGTAGTATTGTTCTCATGTTCTCATGACACACACCAAAAGCACTAACAAACCTGTATCAAACCTGTACCTTGATATTTTGAATCAGGCATGTTAGTGCTGGATTAATATACAAGCCTAAAGAACCAGTCACTACTGGACTGGAGCAAGAGATCCCTGCATTAGAAGTTTGGCTTTAGTTGCTGTCAAACTATTTACTATTTATTATTGTTACATATCATTATTGGAAGTAAAATAGTTTATGATGTTAAAATGTGTTGTACTTGCTATTGACACGACAAGGAATAGCATCATAGAGGTCAAATAAGCATTAATGATGATGAACGTGTATCAACCATTTACTTTTAAGCGATCTTGTGAATCCACTTGACCATGGACTCCCCAATGTGCCTCGTTAAAAACGCCGACGGAGAGCTTTGCGTTGAAGCAGAGGCCATGGCCTACCTGATGGGACTGAAACAGAAAGTCGTTGTTGTGTCTGTGGTTGGGTTGTATCGCACCGGCAAGTCCTACCTCATGAACCAGCTGGCTCAGAAGAGAAGTGGTGAGAGACAAATATATCTTTCTTTACAAACAGGTTTTGACATCATCTGTGCCTCTAAGTCTTTTTTAGTAACACTGTACATTGTTTCCCCTACTACTTTGTAACTACACAGTAATAACTGTAGAAACATAGTAGGACAGGGATTCTTGAAACTCATACAATCTTTGTATGGCAGAAAAACATTATCTGTGCTTAACCTCTTAGATGTAATGGCAAATGTTTGATTTCCGCCAAAATAGACATACCCAAAAGTAACTGCTTTTCATGTGTAATTAGATGAGTCTGACATGCCAAAAGTTGGTATATTTGGAAAGAATAGATCTGGGAGATTATGGGGAAATTATCATAAGATAGATAGGAGTTACATAGTTCAGAATACACAAGATCAAGCACACACAAAATAACCGTTTATTTTTTATTTTGAAAGTCATCTTTCATTGACAAGCTATAAGTGAATTATTGATTCCCAGAGCTGGAAACACATCAGAAGGCGTCCACATCATGTGAACAATATCAGAAACAAAATGGGATTGATAGACCCAACAACTAGAAATGGGCAGATGTTTTAGTAAGTGGTGTCAGGTGTGGTCACGGGACGTTTCCAAGTGTCCCTAAACCTCTCCAAATGGGCATATGTCTGTAAATGTGAAAATTCCAGTGCTATTACATATCTGTAATCTCTAAATGCTATTTGTTCAGTATAAAAACCAAATTTCTACCATATTTCTACCATATTTAAAATGTTTATTTAACCTTTATTTAACTAGGCAAGTCAGTTAATGTTACCGATGTGAAATGGCTAGCTAGTTAGCGGGGTGTGCGCTAATTGCGTTTCAATCGGTGACGTCAATCGCTCTGAGACCTTGAAGTAGTTGTTCCCCTTGGTCTGCAAGGGCCATGGCTTTTGTGGAGCGATGGGTAACGATGCTTCGTGGGAGGCGGTTGTCTATGTGTGCAGAGGATCCCTGGTTCGAGCCCAGGTAGGGGCGAGGAGAGGAACGGAAGCAATACAGTTACATTAAGAACAAATTCCTATTTACAACGACGGCCGACCAGAGAACAGTGAGTTAACTGCCTTGTTCAGGGGCAGAACCTCACTCAAACTGTGGTGGTATTATGGGTTATCCAGGGTACATTCATGTGCCCTTTAAACCTTTCAAAATTGTCTGAATGTGGTAATTGCACTGTTTTTGCACACTGGATGTGCCCAAAAGTTATTGTTCAGTATAAAAACTACATTTCTACAACACCAACCTCTCTCAAACGTTGTGCTGGTGTCAGAGGACGTACAAGGGATATCCAAATGGTTTTTCAACCTTTCCAAAGTGCCTGAACGTTTAGCCTAGGCCTATCCAATGTATTGGCTCCCCATACAAATGAACTGTTCACAAAAACAATATAAAAGCAACAGATATACATAAACAAATATATCAACATGTCTTATGAAACACAAAATTGGTTACACATGTGTCCTTCACTAAAAAAAGTGCAAAAATAGACATAAGCTAAACTATTTACAAAATGGCGTTCGTGTTTGTTTTACATCCCAGGTGTAGATGATTAGATTTCACTTTCATTGTAGCTTGTGCATGTTGTGTTAGTCTTTGAAACAGTCTCTCTCTCTGACAGGAAACAAAAAGAGAACTGGCATTTCGGACAGAAGATCTGGCATTGCACCCTTTTTTCCTGTCTGTGTTTAGTGAAATGCTTGCAGTTCTTTCTTTTTGTCTTTTGGCATGTGTGTTGGATAGTGGCACTCACCTTGAGTGGGGGTCTTGTGATGGTTGTGAGGTTGCTTTGGGACCCCAATTCAGCCATTTCCCACACCAGCTGCTCTCGGAAGGCCAACTGGGAGAGAGGGGTTTGACTTTTTGTTTTGGCCATTTGCTTGTGGAGAATGAAAGTATTTACTGTAGCAATGTCCACAAAGTGGTAAAAAAAAAAGTCTTATACCACTTCCTGGTCTTATGGAGGACCTGGTAGTAGCCTATCAGAGCATCAGATAGGTTGACACACCCCCATGCTGGCATTGCAGTCCTTCACAGAAACAGGAATGGGGACATTCTTCCTTTTTCACCCTCCTTGAAGCATGGTAGTTATTGAATGCCTTATGCTGTGTGGTGAGCATGGTTACTTCCCTAATGTCATTCCATTTCACAGAAAGCAGCTTGTTGGGGAGGGGTGGCTCCCAAATGTCATCATCCAAATCCTCTGCATCCTCCACTCTATAGTGAATCAAATAAAGGGATATATTGTTGTAAGACACACAGAATTACAGTTGACTAAGTTTACAAAACAACATCACTGTAAAGTAAAAACACCAAGCCTGGACTTCATCTGTACAGTGACTCACATAGTAGGTGTGAAGCACACACACAATGCAAACAAATAAGCAATGTCCATGAGAGTTTAGTGGCCTCCCCAATGTCCATGAGAGTTTAGTGGCCTCTCCAATGGCCGTGACAGTTTAGTGGCCTCTTCAATGGCCATGAGAGTTCAGTGGCCTCTCCAATGGCCATGAGAGTTCAGTGGCCTCTCCAATGGCCGTGAGAGTTTAGTGGCCTCTCCAATGGCCGTGACAGTTTAGTGGCCTCTCCAATGGCCGTGACAGTTTAGTGGCCTCCCCAATGGCCGTGACAATTTAGTGGCCTCTCCAATGGCCGTGACAGTTTAGTGGCCTCTCCAATGGCTGTGACAGTTTAGTGGCCTCTCCAATGGCCGTGACAGTTTAGTGGCCTCTCCAATGGCCATGAGAGTTTAGTGGCCTCCCCAATGGCCGTGACAGTTTAGTGGCCTCTCCAATGGCCGTGACAGTTTAGTGGCCTCTCCAATGGCCGTGACAGTTTAGTGGCCTCTCCAATGGCCGTGAGAGTTTAGTGGCCTCTCCAATGGCCGTGACAGTTTAGTGGCCTCTCCAATGGCCGTGACAGTTTAGTGGCCTCTCCAATGGCCGTGACAGTTTAGTGGCCTCTCCAATGGCCGTGACAGTTTAGTGGCCTCTCCAATGGCCGTGACAGTTTAGTGGCCTCTCCAATGGCCGTGACAGTTTAGTGGCCTCTGCAAAGTAACGAGGATGACACTTAGAACAGTAAACAGTGAAATAATATGAAACAAAAGACAACTACTTTGGAATTGTATAATATTGACATTTCTTGTTAAATAGGCTTATGTAAACTAAATCCAAAGCACAAAAAGCAGACAATTTACCGAAAACAAAATACATTTAGTAAATTACTTCATCATTCCAAGATGGCATAGCAGTCAGATGTCCTCGTCTTGTCGTGTCCCGTGTGTATATATATATATATTTACATCTTTTCTTCGCATATTTTTTTATATATTTTTTTCTAAAACTCAACCTCAAAACACTCTCCTGCAACCCGCCTCAACAATAAAAAAACAAATTTATTATTTACCTCAAATCTGAAATCCACAACAGAAGCTGGCCAGAGGTTGGCCAGTTCACTGGCTAAAGTTGGAGTTCAGCTAGCCACGGTTGGCGGTCATCAGCTATCGCCAGTTTTCTACAGTGCGACTCAGACCAGAACATACCGGACCTATTTTCTCTCCATATTCCCGGATTTCTACCGCAGGCTCTGGACATTTACAACTGGAGCTTGCAGCTAGCGACTATTGGCTAACGTCAGTCCCGGAGCTAACATCAATTATTTCAGAGCTAGCCAGCTGAAGAGTTCCATCAGCCACTCCTGGGCTACAATCACCTATCCGGACCCGTTTTACTGCCGATGCGGAGCCCCATCGGGCCTTCATGACTGGACTACCGACGTTATCTGCCCGAGGGAGTTATCCAACTGGCCCCTCCATCGCGACGTAACCTGAACGCCCATATGCGGCCCGCTAATCGTTAGCTGTCTTATCGGCTGCTATCTGAATATGTAACGGCTGTCGTAGAGAGGGGACCAAAGCGCAGCATGTTGATTGCTCATTATTTTATTTTATTATAACTCAAAAAACTGAAGCAAAATAACAAAGAGAAAAAACGAAAGCACACAGTTCTGTCAGGTACATAGACTTAAACAGAAAATAGCTACCCACAAACACAGATGGAAAAAAAACCCTACTTAAGTATGATCTCCAATATGAGACAATGAGGACCAGCTGCCTCTAATTGGAGATCATCCCCAAAAAAACCATAGAAATCGAAAAACTAGAACTAAAACATAGAAATAGGAAACATAGAAAAACACAAAACGTCCCGTCACACCCTGACCTACTCTAATAATATTTTACTATGGTCAGGACGTGACAGAATAGGTCTATTCGGACAATTTCCTTGGGCCACTATAACTACAACTATTTTGCCAATTGGACTGGTCCCCCCTACCACACGGAACCCCACTAATCTACAGACGGAAACGCACGAGGTGGCTAAAAACAGACCTGCCTCCATCTTCTGCCAGCTTGCTACCTATGGCTCGACTAGCTGTCTGAATCTCACTGGACCCTTATGATCACTCGGCTAAGCATGCCTCTCCTTAATGTCAATATGCCTTGTCCATTGCTGTTCTGGTTAGTGTTTATTGGCTTATTTCACTGTAGAGCCTCTAGCCCTGCTCATTATACCTTATCCAACCTTTCAATTCAACCACCCACACATGCTATGACATCTTCTGGTTTCAATTATGTTTCTAGAGACAATATCTCTGTCATCATCACTCAATGCCTAGGTTTACCTCCACTGTATTCACATCCTACCATACCTTTGTCTGTACATTATACCTTGAAGCTATTTTATCGCCCCCAGAAACCTGCTCCTTTTACTCTCTATTCCGGACGTCATAGATGACCGATTCTCATAGCTTTTAGCCGTACCCTTATCCTACTCCTCCTCTGTTCCTCTGGTGACGTAGAACTGAATCCAGGCCCTGCAGTGCCTAGCTCCACTCCTATTCCCCAGGCGCTCACACCCGCGGTACACACTATTCAACAGCCAGTGAAATAGCAGGGCGGCAAATTCAAAACAACAAAAATCTCATAATTCAAATTTCTCAAACATACAACTATTATATCCCATTTTAAAGATAATCTTCTCGTTAATCCAACCACATTGTCCGATTTCAAAAAGGCTTTACAACGAAAGCAAAACATTAGATTGTGTCAGGAGAGTACCCTGCCAAAAATAACCACACAGCCATTGTCAAAGCAAGCATATATGTCACAAAAACCAAAACCACAGCTAAATGCAGCACTAACCTATGATGATCTTCATCAGATGACACTCCTAGGACATTATGTTATACAATACATACATGTTTTGTTCAATCAAGTTCATATTTATATCAAAAAACAGCTTTTTACATTAGCATGTGATGTTCAGAACTTGCATACCCACCGCAAACTTCCGGTGAATTTACTAAATTACTCACGATTAACGTTCACAAAATACATAACAATTATTTTAAGAATTATAGATACAGACCTCCATTATGCAATCGCGGTGTCAGATTTTAAAATAGCTTTTCGGCGAAAGCACATTTTGCAATATTCCGAGTACATAGCCCGGCCATCACGGCTAGCTAATTTGACACCCACCAAGTTTGGACCTCACCAAACTCAGATTTACTATAAGAAAAATTGGATTACCTTTGCTGTTCTTCGTCAGAATGCACTCCCAGGACTTCTACTTCAACAACAAATGTTGTTTTGGTTCCAAATAATCCATAGTTATATTCAAATAGCTCCGTTTTGTTCGTGCGTTCAGGTCAGTATCCGAAGGGTGACGCGCGAGCGCATTTCGTGACAAAAAATTTCAAAATATTCCATTACCGTACTTCGAAGCATGTCAAACGCTGTTTAAAATCAATTTGTATGCTATTTTTCTCGTAAAATAGCGATAATATTCCATCCGGGCGACGTTATATTCATTCAAAGGCTGAAAGAAAATTTTTTAGAATTCACATGAACGTGCATCTCCAGTGTCACTGTTGTCAGCCTGACCACTCACAAAATCTCCTGCTGTTTTTCGGCCAGAGACTGGAGAGACGTCATTCCACTTTCTGGCGCCTTCTGAGAGCCAATGGAAGCCTTAGAAAATGTCACGTTACAGCAGAGATGCTGTATTTTTGATAGAGATGCCACAGAAGGAGAACAAATTGTCAGACAAGGCACTTCTTGTATGGAATCTTCTCAGGTTTTGGCCTGCCATATGAGTTCTGTTATACTGACAGACACCATTCAAGCAGTTTTAGAAACGTTAAGAGTGTTTTCTATCCAAATCTACTAATTATATGCATATTCTCGTTTCTGGGCAAGAGTAGTAACCAGTTTAAATCGGGTACGTTTTTTATCCGGCCATGCAAATACTGGCCCCTAGCCCCAACAGGATAATTGAACATTTCAATAAGCATTTTTCTACGGCTGGCCGCGGTCAACAGCACTGCACCCCCCACAGCTACTCGCCCAAGCCTTCTCCATTTCTCCTTCTCCCAAATCCAGTCAGCTGATGTTCTGAAAGAGCTGCAAAATCTAGACCCCCTACAAATCAGCCGGGCTAGACAATCTCGACCCTTTCTTTCTATTACTAGCCTGTTCAACCCCTATTACTAGCCTGTTCAACCTCTCTTTTGTGTCGTCTGAGATTCCCAAAGATTGGAAAGCAGCTGCTGTCATCCCCCTCTTCAAAGGAGGGGACACTCTTGACCCAAACTGCTACAGAACTATATCTATCCTACCCTGCCTTTCTAGAGTCTTCGAAAGCCAAGTTAACAAACAGATCACCGACCATGTTGAATCCCACCACACCTTCTCAGCAATGCAATCTGGTTTCTGAGCTGGTCATGGGTGCACCTCAGCCACGGTCAAGGTCCTAAACGATATCAAAACCGCCATCGATAAAAGACAATACTCTGCAGCCGTAATTCATCGACCTAGCCAAGGCTTTCGACTCTGTCAATAACCACATTCTTATCGGCAGACTCAACAGCCTTGGTTTCTGAATTGACTGCCTCGCCTGGTTCACCAACTACTTCTCAGACAGAGTTCAGTGTGTCAAATCGGATGGCCTGTTGTCTGGACCTCTGGCAGTCTCTATGGGGGTGCCACAGGGTTCTATTCTCGGGCCGACTCTTTTCTCTGTATACATCAATGATGTCACTCTTGCTGCTAGGGATTCTCTGATCCACCTCTACGCAGATGACACCATTCTGTATACTTTTGGCCCTTCTTTGGACACTGTGTTAACTAACCTCCAGTTTGATCTTCAATGCCATACAACTCTCATTCCGTGGCCTCCAACTGCTCTTAAATACAAGTAAAACTAAATGCATGCTCTTCAACCAATCGCAAACTGCACCTTCCCACCCGTCCAGCATTACTACTCTGGAAAGTTTTGACTTAGAATATGTGGACAATTACAAATACCTAGGTGTCCGGTTAGACTGTAAACTCTCCTTCCAGACTCACATTAAGCATCTCCAATCCAAAATGAAATCTAGAATCGGCTTCCTATTTCGCAACAAAGCATCCTTCACTCATGCTGCCAAACATACCCTCTTAAAACTGACTATCCTACCGATCCTTGTCATTTATAAAATAGCCTCCAACACTCTACTCAACAAACTGGATGCAGTCTATCACAGTGCCATCCGTTTTGTCACCAAAGCCCCATATACTACACGCCACTGCGACCTGTATGCTCTCGTTGGCTGGCCCTCTCTTCATACTCGTCGCCAAACCCACTGGCTCCAGGTCATCTACAAGACCCTGCAAGGTAAAGTCCCCCCTTATCTCCGCTCACTGGTCACTGTAGCAGCACCCACCCGTAGCACGCGCTCCAGCAGGTATATCTCTCTGGTCACCCCCAAAGCCAATTCCTCCTTTGGCTGTCTTTCCTTCCAATTCTCTGCTGCCAATGACTGGAACGAACTACAAAAATCTCTGAAACTGGAAACACTTATCTCCCTCACTAGCAGCTCACAGATCACTGCACTTGTACATAGCCCATCTATAATGTAGCCCAAACAACTACCTCTTCCCCTACTGTATTTATTTATTTCTTTATTTTTGCTCCTTTGCACCCCATTATTTCTATTTCTACTTTGCACTTTCTTCCACTACAAATCTACCATTCCAGTGTTTTACTTGCTATATTGTATTTACTTTGCCACCATGGCCTTTTTTGTCTTTACCTCCCTTATCTCACCTCATTTTCTCACATTGTATATAGAATTATTTTTCTACTGTATTATTGACTGTATGTTTGTTTTACTCCATGTGTAACTCTGTGTTGTTATATGTGTCGAACTGCTTTGCTTTATCTTGGCCAGGTCGCAATTGTAAATGAGAACTTGTTCTCAACTTGCCTACCTGGTTAAATAAAGGTGAAATAAATCAAATAAAATAAGCTATATAAAGTATATTAGCTATATAAAGTATAGTGTGTGTGTGTACATATATATATGTCATGAAAATAATTTCCTTACAGATCTAAAATTATCTTTCTCTTTCCTTTGAGAAAGAAAAATAACAATAATAATAAAAATCACCATGGTCAACATCATAACCTGTCATCTCCATCTCCCTTAATTAACAAAATAAATGCTGCACTCAACCCCAAAACGTATTTACTAGATTCATGATAGGAACGTGAATTTAAAACATATTGTTTTATTGGAATTTGCAGCTGTTGTTGGTAAATAATGAAATCTGCTAGCTTCCAAAGTTACTTTATCAACTTTGAAACCCTTTTTAAAGAGAAGTCAAACTGAAAAACGTTCTCCTGTCTCCTTTATTTCTCCTGGTTAGTCTGTTGTCTGCAAAGGTTGTAATTAAAAATGTAAAGGGTTGGATTATTAAATAAGGAAGACACATCTCAGTTAAATGCATTCAGTTGTACAACTGACTAGGTTGCATTTCAGATTATTTTGTGCTTAATGGAAAGTAATGGTAAATAATGCATAGTGATTTTTTTTTTAGTTACTTTTATTGTAAATAAGAAAATAATATGTTTCTACACACATCTACCTTAATGTGGATGCTACCATGATTACAGATAGTCCTGAATAAATCGTGAATAATGATGATTGCAAATATCCTACCCCCCCAAAAATGCTAACCTCCACTCTATTGTAATGGTGAGAAGTTAGCATGTCTTGGAGGTATGATATGAAATGCTAACCTCCACTCTATTGTAATGGTGAGAAGTTAGCATGTCTTGGAGGTATGATATGAAATGCTAACCTCCCCTGTTATTGTAATGGTTAGAGGTTAGCATGTATGAACTTCCTCACTCATCCTTATTCACGATTCATTCAGGACTATGTGCAACCACGGTAGCATCCACATTAATGTAAAAGTGTTTACAAACATATACTATTCTTATTTACAACAAAAGTGACTCAAATATGACACAATACTTTAATTAGCATTTACTTCGAAGTGAATTTGTCCCAATACTTTTTGTCCCATAAAATGGGGCATCTATCTTCCCCTCCCCCCTAACTCTGGTCTGCAGTAGTTCTGGTCCGCACTAACTAACTCTGGTCTAGGGCGTAGCTAGTAGCTAGCTAGTTCTGGTCCACACCAACTAACTGGTCTAGGGCGTAGCTAGTAGCTAGCTAGTTCTGGTCTGCGGTAGCTCTGGTCCAGCTCTGTAACAGTCTTATAGGCTGGTTTAATATTTGTACTGTAAATGTCCTCAATAATCTGTGTTCATTTAGGTTTTGCCCTTGGAGCCACCATCCAGTCCAAGACTAAGGGCATCTGGATCTGGTGTGTCCCTCATCCTGAAAAAACAGACCACACCCTGGTGCTGCTGGATACAGAGGGGCTGGGGGACGTGGAGAAGGTGGGGGTCAAAGTTCAATCTCTTTACAATCCACATTAAATGTTCACATTCCTTCATTTACCAACAAAGCACAGTGATCACATATCTGCACGCTCATATTTTAAATGAGATGATTACATAGTTAGAGATCCAATACATGTTGTCATACTTATTTCAGGGGGATTCTAAGAATGATGCCTGGATCTTCTCCCTGGCCATTCTGTTAAGCAGTACTCTGGTCTACAACAGTCGAGGGACCATCGATAATGATGCTGTGGAGAAGCTTCAGTATCCTTTTGGGTCAACATTTGGCTCCATTCTGTGGCATCTTGTGGACATAATCTGTTGTGGTATTTGATATGATAGTTTGCTTGTTTGTTAGGCTTTTGACAGTCATCTCAGCTATATTAGTGGTAGCCTAGCTAATTGTGATGGACATTTTCATGAATTTGTATGTATATTTTTAACATTATTTAATTGTAGGCTAGACCTAATCATTGATATGGTAGAGAATTTAAATGTTCATAATTCGCCAACTAAATATGTTCCATTTAATTAAATATGCTATATGCAAGTTCCATATGTCGTGTTTATCAGTACTACGCAGAATTTTTTTTCTCTGGAAACTGTAAAGGGCTTGAGAAATCTCAGGATGCCGGTTCCCGTGATTGATTCTTAGCTTTGGTGAACATGAAGAGCTGGTGTTGACTAAAAGCAATGTCTGTGACTTTCAAGCAAATGACGTTACTGTGTCAATTTAAATCTA
The DNA here is from genome assembly GCF_965601325.2 of Salmo salar. NCBI lineage: Eukaryota > Metazoa > Chordata > Actinopteri > Salmoniformes > Salmonidae > Salmo > Salmo salar. Next base: position 52,771,910 of record NC_138311.1, on the reverse strand, counting down.
AACTGAAAATTACTTGTTTTGTTTGTTTTTTTGCTTGTTTGTAACTTCCCTGAAATTCAAGCCCCTGTACGCAAACTGTGCATGACATTGACATGAGCTATGGGAACTCCTGTATCAATCCTCAACCGGTCCTATAGATATGTGAACGAGCTGACAGAGAGGATCAAGGTGAAGTCTACCACTGACAATGAGGAGGAAGGAGAGGGCACCCAGTTTATGCAGTTCTTTCCTAATTTTGTGTGGACCGTCAGAGATTTCACTCTACAGCTCGAGATCGACGGTGGAGAAATCACTCCAGACCAGTACCTGGAGAATTCCCTGCAACTCAAGAAAGGTGATATTGATTATTATAAAACCAGGTAGTTTGAGACCTAGATGCTGATTGGCTCAAACAGCATTCCAGCTGTGTGTATATCAGACAATATACCACGGTATGATGCAAAGCGTAGCATTATGAGTATAACTACTGTTCCCTGAAGGAGTACAACATACTATGGGGAGTCACACTCTCGCGACTTTGGTTGAAGGATCTACAATCACGCCTGACAAGGCCAATGAAATTCTGGGACTGGGAGAGATTCTTCCACCACTCTTAACAACTGTGTGTCTGAACGTGGAGATGGGACACTTCATCTAACTCATATGTGGGAGACACAACACTTTTTACACCCGTGAACACTGTGGAACCAGTTGAAAAACCTGTGTTCATGTGCCAAAGTTTGCCTAAAGCCTGGTCCTCTCTGGGTACACAGGCTCCGGAGATCAGTGACGAGCCTCACTCGGTTTAGGTGGTAAGATGCGTTCTGGCAACCGGCTGGCACCCAGCGCTGGAACGCATGCTTTACAAACAGACCTAGGTAAAAAGCCTTATCATGGAGGTTACCCTACTGACCAGTCATAGGTACTGATGACAAAATACCTTGTAACATAGCTGGGAATGGGACAGACAGCTGTTGTAACAGACCGGGCGAATTGTAATTTAATCTAATTCCCAGGAATGCAAAGTGTTGAGCTGGAGACAGACAGCTCATTTGTGGGCTCATATGAACCACAGAAACTTTGTGTGGGATAATAGTGTCCAACCCTGCTCGTTCCCTCAACTCCGCTACCAACAACTAATCACCTATAGAGACCATAACATGTATCACTAGACACCAGAGGCCAGTGAGCTACAGGCAGGGATCAGCAATGAATCTCAGTAATGAGCCACCTATGGGGGAGGGGCACCCCTTTGTGGACAAATACCCAACTTCTCACTCTCACCCTGGAGAGATTGATTTAGCCCCTGAACCCCATTGACACCGTGGAACGTGGGGTAACAAAGGGGGGAACATTAAACATAGACAAGCTTCCAACATACGTAGTGCTTCTATGAAACTGTATAACCTGCGTGAAGCAAAAAGGGCTTTGACAAGGTAGGCTAGCTAGCATCTTTGACCGAAGTATCTATTTAGAATAACCAAGCGACTTTACGCTACGTATTCTTAACAAGAGAGCTACCCCAGCAACTCCACCGTGGGCAGGTAGGAATAGATAGTTATATGCAGTGCTTGTTTAGCTAGCCCAGTCTCGAAAGTCCAAGTAGGAAACGGTTTACTGGGGTGGGACCGGACCGTTCATCAACATGTCTGGGAATAGAGGCAAACGGTGCTTGACCGAGGCAGACACAGGCAGCAGGGGGTACCCACAAAATCTGGCCGCCCTCTCTCTTCAAGTAGCCTCACCCTAACTGGCGACACAGGAGCCGGGTGGGGGCGCGGGTAGGGACTCCCTTTGAGTCCCACAATCACACCGGCGTGATTTATTACCTTCAACCCCTTTTAAACATTGTGTGTTGAGCTACATACGTATTTTTTTGCATCGGATTCGTCTATTCCTTCTGTATCCGCAGATACCAACCATTAACCTGTGTGGGGGCTGAGATAGAGTGGAGTTTGTGTGACAAGGGCGGATCCCGAAAACAGTTCTCACAAAAAACGTCTGTAATGTCTGAACAGTTTGAGCTACAGACTATTATGACCCCAATATGAAAAGCTGAGACACTCACAAATACACACATGTAAGCTACACAAGAGTCGTTAGAAGCTAAAGGGTTCTTCTACATAGATGATCATAGGAAATCCCAGGACATAGTGTCTATAATACTGTATGGGGTTCTTCTACATAGAAGATCATAGGAAATCACAGGTCATAGTGTCTATAATACTGTAAGGGGTTCTTCTACATAGATGATCATAGGAAATCCCAGGACATAGTGTCTATAATACTGTAAGGGGTTCTTCTACATAGAAGATCATAGTAAAACCCAGGACATAGTGTCTATAATACTGTAATAAGATCACATAGTTGCTGTCACAAACTCCAAACTCCACACAGTTATTACTGGGTAGTTGGATATTCATTTCCCACTAAGCAAACAATTTCTGGACTTACAGCATTTTTATAAATTCATTTTTAGTCAGGTTTCTCTTAAGGCGGACCGTGTTTTTTATTTTTTTACATTTGCAATAAAACTCACAAATGCAACACTTTATGTCAAATTGTTGTTCTACATGTAGACATGGTTGTCCTGAAAAGAGCATGGTAAAACACTTCAATGTGAGGTTACATATAAGAGCAAGCAGATGAATGAAACAGCGGTGGTCGGTGACGTTTAAGATGAGGGAGGATGATTCTTTTTTTTCATGAACATGGCCTTATTTCTATTACAGCATATTGGATGACTGTCATTCATATTCCATTCACCCAGTTTAATTACTTCTTCAGGATCGGTGTCCCTTCCATGGGACGGTTGAGCTAACATAGGCTAATACGATTAGCATGAGGTTGTAAGTAACAAGAACATTTCCCAGGAGACATATCTCATATTGGCAGAAAGCTTAAGAAATGTTTTTCAACAGAATCGGCGGAATTAATACACCCCTGATCACACGCAAACACAGTTCACTTTCATCGCAGCCACATACAAACAGCATGATCATTTTGCTCATATATATATATAATTCCTTCTCACGTCTACACTCTCTCCTCCTCTCACCTTTTCCCTTCACTTGTAGACTTCAGTGCACAACACATCAGCTGTCTGTGACCAGACAAAAAAAAATCCAAGCCAAACCTTCATATCATAACTGCTAACTACTACACACAGTCTACATCATTGTCACCATATTAGCTAACGTCATAGTCAACATAGCTAATAGAAGTAAGGTGTTTCCAAACCCGCTACATTCCTACAGGAACGTTACAGTTAACAGTCAGCAAGCAGTTTAGCAGTTAAACCGGCGGGCCCCAGTGGCAATAAATTAGTAAAACCAAAATCTTACCTTGGAAGAGTTCCAGTGTTGGATAGACATTCAGCTAGGTACCATAGCATCCCTCTTTGTTTTAGCCGGCTGTTTGAGTAGGCTAAACTAACTAGCTGCATGCACTAGCTAAGTGAAAGTGGAAAAAATACAACAAAATATACACTCTTTCGCTTCTCCTTCATTTTTAAAGAGATTAATTTGTTAACTGTTGTCTTTCTCTTTGAGTCAATTACTAACCACACTTCATGCACTGCAGCGCTAGCTAGCTGTAGCTTATGCTTTCAGTACTAGATTAATTCTCTGATCCTTTGATTCGGTTGACAACATGCCAGTTCATGCTGTAAGAGCTCTTGATAGGTTGGAGGAGAAAGGAGATATTATTTGGACGTACCCAAGATCTGCTTGTACTATAAAATCCAGTAATGCCAATGTTATCTTTCAGGTTATGGTAAAAAGATCAATGACTACAACGTTCCGCGAGAGTGCATCCGGAACTTCTTCCCCTCACGCAAGTGTTTTGTGTTCCCCTCCCCTACAACTCCTGATAACATGCACCGACTGGACTCCATGGACGAGGCTGAGCTTTCTGAAAGTTTCAGAGAGGTCGTAGATACTTTCTGCAGCTTCATTTACCAGGAAAGCCGTATGAAGACTGTTATAGGGGGACACACATTGACCGGAGAGAGTGAGTCAGACATCTACCTACAGTACAATATGTGAAAATGGATACACATATTGATTCTGAATTGTATTGTGCCACTAAATTCAAACATTCAAATTTTTCCTCCGACCTGTCTGATTGCAGTGCTGGGGCACTTGGTCACCACCTATGTGGAGACCATAGCCAAAGGCAATGTGCCCTGTCTGGAGAATGCAGTGCTGGCCATGGCTAAAATTGAGAACCAGGCTGCTGTGGATGAGGGCCTGGCGGTGTACCAGAAGGGAATGGAGGATGTGAAGGCCTTATTCCCGGTGGACATCAATCAGCTGTCAGAGAACCACCTTCGCTCAGAGTCCGAGGCCACACAGACGTTCATGAAGCGATCTTTCAAAGACGAAAATGAGGAGTTCTTGAAAGCTCTGGTGGTAAGAGTCATCATTTGAGATCTGTGCCTGGTTCTAACACAATGCATTTTTAACATCGTCAAGGCCATTCAATAGAACAAATCATTGATTAGCTGATGCAACAAAATGATAATCACCAGTGACAGTAACAACAGTAGGATCCAAGGACACCAGGTGGAATATGACCAATCAGTGCAATTCCTCAATCAATTAACTTCTGGAGACAAAATAACACTACTGTGAAAATCCCTGCTCAGATTAGATTTTTAATCTTGGATTAAAAAGAACACAATATTGAATAAAAGCCTTAAATAGATATGGAGCCAATATGTAACCCTTAATCACTATTGGCATACCGGGGTTCACATGTCTGAAGCTAGTTTCAGTTCATACCAGGGTTCACATGTCTGAAGCTAGTGTCAGTTCATACCAGGGTTCACATGTCTGAAGCTAGTATCAGTTCATACCAGGGTTCACATGTCTGAAGCTAGTGTCAGGTCATACCAGGGTTCACATGTCTGAAGCTAGTGTCAGGTCATACCAGGGTCCACATGTCTGAAGCTAGTGTCAGTTCATACCAGGGTTCACATGTCTGAAGCTAGTGTCAGCTCATACCAGGGTCCACATGTCTGAAGCTAGTGTCAGTTCATACCAGGGTTCACATGTCTGAAGCTAGTGTCAGCTCATACCAGGGTCCACATATCTGAAGCTAGTGTCAGTTCATACCAGGGTTCACATGTCTGAAGCTAGTGTCAGGTCATACCAGGGTTCACATGTCTGAAGCTAGTATCAGTTCATACCGGGCTTCACATGTCTGAAGCTAGTGTCAGTTCATACCGGGGTTCACATGTCTGAAGCTAGTGTCAGTTCATACCGGGGTTCACATGTCTGAAGCTTGTGTCAGTTCATACCAGGGTTCACATGTCTGAAGCTAGTGTCAGCTCATACCAGGGTCCACATGTCTGAAGCTAGTGTCAGTTCATACCAGGGTTCACATGTCTGAAGCTAGTGTCAGGTCATACCAGGGTCCACATATCTAAAGCTAGTGTCAGTTCATACCAGGGTTCACATGTCTGAAGCTAGTGTCAGGTCATACCAGGGTTCACATGTCTGAAGCTAGTATCAGTTCATACCGGGCTTCACATGTCTGAAGCTAGTGTCAGTTCATACCGGGGTTCACATGTCTGAAGCTAGTGTCAGTTCATACCGGGGTTCACATGTCTGAAGCTAGTGTCAGTTCATACCAGGGTTCACATGTCTGAAGCTAGTATCAGTTCATACCAGGGTTCACATGTCTGAAGCGAGTATCAGTTCATACCGGGGTTCACATGTCTGAAGCTAGTGTCAGTTCATACCGGGGTTCACATGTCTGAAGCTAGTGTCAGTTCATACCAGGGTTCACATGTCTGAAGCGAGTATCAGTTCATACCGGGGTTCACATGTCTGAAGCTAGTGTCAGTTCATACCGGGGTTCACATGTCTGAAGCTAGTGTCAGTTCATACCGGGGTTCACATGTCTGAAGCGAGTATCAGTTCATACCGGGGTTCACATGTCTGAAGCTAGTGTCAGTTCATACCGGGGTTCACATGTCTGAAGCTAGTGTCAGTTCATAACTGGGTTTACATGTCTGAAGCTGGTGTCAGCTGAAGGTCAACCTGACCTTGTACTCTGTAAAATGTTGCTTCTTAGAGACCATTCTGATCTGCAATGTGTTATTGTATCGAGGTGGACTTATAGCTGCTGTGTTTCTCATTTGGTGTATACTGTATTCTCCAATGTTAGCATGCTGCAATAAACCTTTTCTAGAACTGTCTTTCTATAATTGTCTGATCTTTTATCTTATTCTACACACCTGATTCTGAAAATTCCCAATAAATCTTTTAGGAGGCCATTAGTAACCACTCCGCCGACCTTTTCAAACAAAACAAGGATGCCTCAGAGAAGAAGTGCAAGGCCCTTCTGGAGAATCTGTCTGCTCAGATGGATCAGGGGATGAAGGAGGGGACATACGCCACACCAGGAGGCTATGAGCTTTACTGCAATCACCATGACAGCATAGTGGCACAGTACCGGGCTGAGCCCAACAAAGGAGTCAGAGTAAGAGCTAGAATCCAAACAACATCAACAACGTTGTGTATTAGAGAATCAAAAACATCCATCATTAGTCAGTAATGACCAATTAAACATTTCAACTAATCTCAGTCACCTGGTTACGGTTTGAATCAAAATCAATGCAAATATCTAAAAGGCATGTTTTCTGCAGGCTGAGGAGGTTCTGGAGCAGTTCCTGAAGGGAAAGAGTGCAGAGTCCAACTCCATCCTGCAAGCTGACAAAAAACTGACGGAAAATGAGAAAAAAATCCAAGGTAAGCCACACCTCAATCTTTTTTTTACTTCCAATTATAAAATTATAAAATCTACTGTGGTAGGCTAACATTCGGAAGATGCAAATAAGACCAGTGGCCCCGCCGTAATGACAGGCCCCGCCCAAAATGACAACTTCTAAATATTATGGAGTAAAAATAACCAAATATATCCAAATTGGATTGTATTATTGGTTGCCATCAGAACATATAAATGGCAGATTTGACAAATAAGCATTTAGTTAGTATTTACTATTTTGAAAGAAGAATTAAAATCAAAGCAAATCAGATTTTATTTACAGAGCCTTCAGAATGTATTCACACTCCTTGACTTTTTCCACATTTTGCTGTGTTTAAGCCTGAATTTAAAATTGATTATATTCAGATGTTTTGTCACTGGCCTACACACAATGTCAAAGTTGAATTATGGTTTTAACATCGGTCACAAATTAATTAAACATTACAAGCTGAAATGTCTTGAGTCAGTAAATATTCAACCCTTTTGTTATGGCAAGCCTAAATAATAGTGTTTAACTCAATTTTTGAACGATTACCTCATCTCTGTACCCCACACATACAATTATCTGTAAGGTCCCTCAGTCGAGCAGTGAAATTCAAACACAGATTGAACCACAAAGACCAGGGAGATTTTCCAATGCCTCGCAAAGAACGGCACCTATTGGTAGATAAAATAATAAAAATAAAATAAAATAAATAAAATAAAATAAAAATAATAAATGCAGAAATGGAATATCCCTATTCCCATGGTAAAGTTATTAATTACACTTTGGATGGTGTATCAATTCAGCCAGTCTTTACAACGATACAGGCGTCCTTCCTAACTCAGTTGCCGGAGAGGAAGGACACCGGTCAGGGATTTCATCATGAGGCTTAAGGTGACTTTAAAACAGTTACAGAGTTTAATGGCTGTGATGGGAGAAAACTGTAGTTACTCCACAATTCTAACCTAATTTACAGAGTAAAAAGAAGGAAGCCTGAACAAAATAAAAATATTCCAAAACATAAATCCTGTATGCAACAAGGCACTAAAGTAATACTGCAAAAAATGTGGCAAAGCAACAACAAGGGGTATGAATACTTTCTGAAGGTACTGTATAGCAATCTGGTGCTCAACTAACTGTCCCTATAGGGATATCCAAAGTCAACCCAAATTGAACATTATGACCGGGTCTCAAGCAGCTGCACTCTGAATTGATGATTAACTGATTGCTGCCAGCTGTGGGTAGGCGTGAAACAAACCCAACCTTAATTTACGTTGCTATGCAGTCACGTCCACAAGTCTCACAAAAATCTGTTTGGGGTGACACTGACTATGTCAAATTATCCTATTTACAATTTGTATAATTTAGCATTTTTTGTTTAAAATCAAATTGAGATGTTTTTCCTTTTTCCCACCAATTTCATGATATCCAATTGATATCCAATCTTGTCCCATCGCTGCAACTCCCATATGGACTCGGGAGAGGCGAAGGTCGAGAGCCAAGTGTCCTTCGAAACATCCGCACTGCTTCTTGACACACTGCTTTCTTAACCCGGAAGCCAGCCACACCAATGTGTCTGAGAAAACACAGTACAACTGGTGACCGAAGTCAGCGTGCATGAGAAGAACGATTTGCGGGATGTCTGACAAACAGCGCAGTAGCTCTGCCCCTTTCCATCTTCTGTTGCGGATCGGCGACATAGGTGGTTGTGGTGGATTGAGACGTAGCCCAATGCAAAAATACATATCTCTAGCTATAACTGCCAGATTTTAATAGGTATTTTTGTTATTATGTTACTTAGATTGAAGCACCGTTGCGCCAATAGACTCTAGAGGGTTTTAATGTGTATGAATCTGTATGAGAAAATGAGTTATCCAGTTTTCCTACTTATTTATCTCTCTCCTTGGCTCTTCCAGCTGAGAAGATGAAAACAGCTGAGCTGGAGCAGGAGAAGGAAGCATCCAAGGAGAAACAGGCAGAGATGGAGCGCACCATTGAGAACATTAGCAGGGGCCAGGAGAAGTACTTGAGGGAGATGGAAGAGAAGATGGAGGAAGAGAGGAAGCAACAGCAGCAGGAGTTCAACAGGACCCTGGACCGCAGGATGCAGGAGCAGAAATATCTCCTGGAGAAGGGCCATAAGGAGAAGGCTGAGCTAATGAGGCAAGAGATCGAGGAGATAAAGAAGAATAATCAACTGGAAAGGGACGCCAATACCCAGAATCAGAAGGCTCTGCTGGATGGCTACAAGCAGCAGGCTGAGGAACAGAACAAAAAGATGGAAGCGTTAATGGTGGCGCTCAACAATAAATCACAGGCCCCCGTACATGTTGTTGAACGAGGCTGTATGGTAATGTGATCCACTCCACTCCACTTTGAATGCCTGACTATGAAAAGCCAACTGATATTGAATCTTGAAGCGTTGAAGTGTTTGTCCTCTACAGCCATCGGTTTTTTATCTCTCTCTGCTGGTTATCTATGAAAGTTTGAACGTCTTGAAAGTATATCTGCCGTTCATGGCCGCGTGAGCCTGGTTCCTCTCTAGGTTTCTGCCTTCTAGGGAGTTTATCCTAGCCACTGTGCTTCTGCCTCTACATTGTTTGCTCTTTGGGGTTTTAGGCTGGGTATCTGTAAATCACTTTGAGACAACTGTTGATGTAAAAAGGGCTTTATAAAATAAATGTGATTGATTGACCTTTTGTGAACCTTATATCTTACTTTAAGATGTCGTAGGCCCTGCAATCAAATGTGTGCTTTATGTCACCTGGGGCCATATGGCAAATGGCCCAAAACACAAAGATTCTTGTAGGGGCCAGTCCTCCCTTCCTCTGTCAAGAGGACAAAATGTCTCTGTTACAGTACCCAGATGAATGACTATTGAAATGTGTGTTACAGTAATATCCATGTTTGGTATCTACAGTATCTGAAATGTGTCCTCAGAGGAGAACTTGGTGCCATTCACATGGATCTATGATCTCTGTATGATTTTTGTTTATCCAGATGCCCAGATATTAATAAGCTGGGACCCGATCAATGTGGGCACCATCCAAGGTCCAAATAACTAAATCATCAGACTTTTTTAAGTGTTTTGGAAAACAACATACTGTACACTTGGTTTTATCTGCATTAAGTACCCATTTAAGTTCAACAAAGATTTTCTGGAAAGCAACAAATGCAGACTGTAGCTCTTGTTGGAATTGGCTAAACTTTGAACATTGAGATATTTAATGAATGATAGAAAATGAAAGAGACTGGGTTATGTTAGAAGTTAATGGTTCTCAGAAGAAAGAAGAAAGAAGAAGGCTTTGGAATGTGTTTGATGGAGGAGAGTGTGTTGATACAGGGGAGACAGATGGACATCTGTGTATTAGATGAAAGAGGGGTTGAGGTCAGGAGGTGAGGACAGATTCTATTAAGAAAGTACTAAATGTTTGGAATCCTGTTACCCTCTTTATTAGCTTCCTGTAGAGCCATAACATGTAAGGATTGGAGAGAAAGGGGAGTGTCTTAATAGGATGCATATAAACGGTGAAGTCTGAAGTCTTTTGCTGTCTGTTTTCAGCTGTACAGAACCTTTGGGAAGAATAAACTGGGTTAAAGCTTCTCTAGTGTCCGTGGTTTATTTACTCTGAAAAATAAGAACCCAACACTCTGAAACAGCTTGGTCATCCGTGGGGGAAATAACAATCACAACAGTGTCATCGGCATACAAGTACAGGTACATTATTTATTAGATAAACCAATATTGTTCATGTAAATAATGAAAATAACTGGATCAAGAATCGATCCTTGTGGAACACCCTTTGTTGTGTCCAGAAAACCTGATTTAACACCATCAGTAAATACACATTGCATTCTGTCCGTTAAATAATTTTAACACCAGCTACAAAGCCTCTGAATGAGTAATCCATAGTGTCAAAAGCCTTAGACACTTCAATGAAAAGGGCTGCACAGTGTTTCTTCTTATCAATACAAGTAATAACATAATTTCAAACCAGAGAAGAAGCAGAGATGGTGCTATGACCTGGTCAGCCTCCTATGTTGACATGTAAAAAACATCTTCACAAAATAACATACTTTAGAAACAAAATGAATGTAATTAATACAATTCAATTCTAAAGAATAGAATCAAGACTTACGTTGTTAAATTATATTACACAGCCTTTATAATATATATCATAATGTAGCCTTATAACAGCTGAATATAGGGAGAAACCATGCCAATCTATCGGCCCTGCCTACACCACTGTTAAATTATATTACATAGCCTTTTAATACACATCATAATAACCAAATATAGCCGATTAATAACTGAATATAGAGAGAAACCATGCCAATCAACAGGCCCTGCATGACCCCAATGCATTAAAAACGACACAATGTCGGGATAGTAGAAATTCTGTTGGGGACAGTATATTTTTAGCCAACAGGCCTGGTCGGGCCAGTGAGAATTTTTTTTTACGTTGGACCCTGTCAAAGCCAATGAATAGGACCCAGAGTTTTACCTGACCAGGACATGAGAGCAGGAAAAACTCCAGGCCACAGAAAATACATTTTTCCCACACCACTTTTGAAACTGTGGTGGCATCTCTGGGAAGGAGGTTTGTCAAGCGTAGTCGATCGGAAGCCAGCACTCATGCAGGATTTGATTCTGGGTTCCCCAGACTAATGAAGAATTTTCCAACAGTACCTATAGAGGCCATGTCATCTCACCAGCGTTCAAGGTTACTTTCATTGTGTGACACATTTGTATGCGAGACAGCATAGATTAAGTAGTAAATTTGGAGCAAGAAGTCAGAAGAGTTAATTTACTTCAGAGTTAGTTTATTATAGCGTCCATCAATCCATTATAGTGCCTAGTAGTGTAGGAAAATCCAGACACACTATTTTTTAAGTTAAACTTTATTGCAATGTGCATTGTCACATTCACATACAGCACATCCATGTTGAAGTCACATTCATCCTTGCACAACAGAATGGAGGCATCCAAACCCGTTTCTCAAGAAAAGACTAAACAAAGATTCCATCAAATCATCTGACAGACAAAAAAATACTATCAAACATTATCTCTGTATAGTTTTAAACAATTTACTGTACAACAAAATAATAACAATACTGGTCATGTCTTCCCAGAGGAATGGGAATATTTAGATTCACATTGTTTTAAGAAAATGTATAGTGCCTTCAAAAAGTATTCAGACCCCTTGACTTTTTCCACATTTTGTTAGAGCCTTATTCTAAAATGGATTACATTTTTTTCAACTCTCTCTCTGTAAAGTAGAGAGAGATCGTTAATGAAAACCTGCTCCAGAGCGCTCAGGACCTCAGACTGGGGTGAAGATTCACCTTCTAACAGGACAATGACCCTAAGCACACAGCCAAGACAAGAGTGGCTTCGGGACAAGTCTCGGAATGTCCTTGAGCGGCCCTACCAGAGCCCGGACTTGAACCCGATCTAACATCTCTGGAGAGACCTGAAAATAGCTGTGCAGCAACGCTCACCATCCAACCTGACAGAGCTTGAGAGGATCTGCAGAGAAGAATGGGAGAAACTCTCCAAATACAGGTGTGCCAAGCTTGTAGCGTCATACCCAAGAAGACTCAATGCTCTGCCAAAAAGTGCTTCAACAAAGTACTGAGTAATGGGTCTGAATACTTATGTAAATGTGATATCATTTTCTTTTTTTTTTATTAATGAGTAAAAAATATTTTAAAAAACATTTTTTTTTTTCCTTTTGCTTTGTGAATTTAATCAATTTTAGAATAAGGCTGTAATGTAACAAAATGTGGAAAAAGTCAAGGGGTGTGAATACTTTCCAAAAGCACTATTATGATAATCATACATGCCAAGGTCCTTATCTGTATCAGTGTCTGGGATATGAAACACATTGAACAGGTTAATTTCCTCTTACAACAGCTTAGAATTAAATGTTAAAGGTTGACATTTCTCAGTAATTAATAAGCAACTGACCAGATTGTACTGAACAGTCAATTGAACAAAAACATAAACGCAACATGTAAAAATGTCAAAGATTTTACTGAGTTACAGTTCATATAAGGAAATCATTAAATTGAAATAAATTCATTAGGCCCTTGTCACGCTCTGACCTAGGAGAGCTGTGTTCTCTGTTTAGTTAGGTCGGGGTGTGACAGGTGGGTGGGCATTCTATGTTTTGTTTTTCTATGTCTTGGCCGGGTATGGTTTCCAATCAGAGGCAGCTTTCAGTCGTTGTCTCTGATTGGAAGCCATACTTAGGCAGCCTGTTTTTCCCTTTGTTTTTTGTGGGTAGTTATTTTTTGTTTAGTTTGTCTAACCTGACAGAACTGTTGGTAAAATAAAATGTAAAATAAAAAATAAACAGATCACAGTATCAGTATCAGTATCTGGTTTGACCATAATTTGCCTCATGCAGCGGGACACATCTTGTTCCCATAGAGTTGATCAGGGTGTTGATTGTGGACTGTGTGATGTTGTCCCTCTCCTCTTCAATTGCTGTGTGAAGTTGATGGATATATGGGGGAAATGGAACATGCTGTCGTACATGTCGATCCAGAGCATCCCAAACATTCTCAATGGGTGACATGTCTGGTGAGTATGGAGGAACTGGGACATTTTCAGCTTCCATGAACTGTCTACAGATCCATGGGGCTGTGCATTATCATGCTGAAACATGAAGTGATGGCGGTGGATGAATGTCAAGACAATGGGCCTCAGGATCTCGACACGTTATATCTGTGCATTTAAATTGCCATCGATACAATGCAATTGTGTTTGTTGTCTGTAGCTTATTCCTGCCAATTCCATAACCCACCACCACGGGGCACTCTGTTCACAACATTGACATCAGCACACTGCGCATCCACACAATGCCATACACGTGCTCTGCGGCTATGTGGCCGGTTGGAAGTACTGCCAAATTCTCTAAAACAATGTTGGAGGCGGCTTATGGAGAGAAAATAACATTACATTCTCTGGCAACAGCTCTGGTGGACATTCCTGCAGTCAGCACGCCAACTGCATGCTCCCTCAAAACTTAATACATCTGTTGCCTTGTGTTGTGTGACAAAGCTGCACATTTTAGAGTGGCCTTTTATTTTCCCCCAGCACAAGGTGCACCTGTGTAATGATCATGCTGTTTAATCAGCTTCTTGATATGTCACACCTGTCAGGTGGATGGATTATCTTGGCAATGGAGAAATGCTCACTAACAGGGATGTAAACAAATTAGCGCTCAACATTTGGGAGAAATAAGCTTTTTGTGCATATGGAACATTTCTGAGATCTTTCATTTCAGCTCATGAAACAATGGGACCAACACTTTACATGTTGTGTTTATATTTTTGTTCAGTGTAGTTTCCTGTATCGCTATATTCTGTCTTTCCTTTATATTGATCCCCTTTCATCATAATCCCTCACAAAGCATTACCATTATTACATTATTACATGATTTCCCTTTATTAACCAGCAGAGCATGGTACCTATACCATGCACTCAGACACAAATCAATAATTCTGAAGGGCTGTAAGGACCTGCGATGCTTTTCATAGATTTTCCTTGAAATGGACCTACTGAGTATACAAAACATTCGGAACGCCTCGCCAATATCCAATGATAGGGCGTGGCGCGAATTACAAACTCCTCAAAAATCCCAAAATTTCAATTTTTCAAACATATGACTATTTTACACCATTTTAAAGACAAGACTCTCCTTTATCTAACCACATTGTCTGATTTCAAAAAGGCTTTACAACGAAAGCAAAACATTAGATTATGTCAGGAGAGTACCCAGCCAGAAATAATCACACACCCATTTTTCAAGCTAGCATATAATGTCACAAAAACCAAAACCACAGCTAAATGCAGCACTAACCTTTGATGATCTTCATCAGATGACACTCCTAGGACATTTTGTTATACAATACATGCATGTTTTGTTCAATCAAGTTCATATTTATATCAAAAACCAGCTTTTTACAATAGCATATGACGTTCAGAACTAGCATACCCACCGAAAACTTCCGGTGAATTTACTAAATTACTCACGATAAACGTTCACAAAAAACATAACAATTATTTTAAGAATTATAGATACAGAACTCCTTTATGCAATCGCAGTGTCCGATTTTAAAATAGCTTTTCGGGGAAAGCACATTTTGCAATATTCTGAGTAGATAGCCCGGCAATCATGGCTAGCTATTTTGACACCCACCAAGTTTGGCACTCACCAAACTCAGATTTACTATAAGAAAAATTGGATTACCTTTGCTGTTCTTCGTCAGAATGCACTCCCAGGACTTTTACTTCAACACCCAATGTTGTTTTGGTTCCAAATAATCCATAGTTATATCCAAATAGCTGCGTTTGTTCTTGCGTTCAAGACACTATCCGAAGGGTGACGCGCCTGCGCATATCGTGACAAAAAATGTCAAAATATTCCATTACTGTACTTCGAAGCATGTCAAACGCTGTTTAAAATCACTGAAAATGTAAAATGGACTCTTCACATGCACCCGCGCGCCCGTGTCATTGTTCTCAGATCGACCACTTTCCAAAAGCCCTACTGTTTTTCGCCCAGGGACTGCAGAGTCATCATTCCCCATTCTGGCGCCTTCTGAGAGCCTATGGGAGCCTTAGAAAATGTCACGTTACAGCAGAGATCCTCTATTTTCCATAAAGACGCTATAGAAGGACAAGAAATGGTTAAAGAGGGCACTTCCTGTATGGAATCTTCTCAGGTTTTGGCCTGCCATATGAGTTCTGTTATACTCACAGACACCATTCAAACAGTTTTAGAAACTTTAGGGTGTTTTCTATCCTTATCTACTAATTATATGCATATTCTAGTTTCTGGGCAGGAGTAATAACCAGATTAAATCGGGTACGTTTTTTATCCGGCCGTGAAAATACTGCCCCCTAGCCCCAACAGGTTAAGAGAGTTCTCATCTATATTAATCGTAGCCATCTATTTATAACCACAGACCGATGCTGGCACTAAGACCGCACTCAACCAAAGCTACAAGGCCATAAGCAAACAATAAAAGGCTCATCCAGAAGTGGTGCTCCTAGTGACTGGGGACTTTAATGCAGGCAACCTTAAATACGTTTTACCTCATTTCTATCAGCATGTCACATGTGCAACCAGAGGGAAAAAACTCTAGAACACCTTTACTCCACACACAGAGAGAAATTCTAGACCAAAGCTCTCCCTCGCCCTCCATTTGGCAAATCTGACCATAATTCTATCCTCCCGATTCCTGCTTACAGCAAAAACTAAAGCAGGAAGTACCAGTGACTTTCTCAATACGGAAGATTTCAGATGATGCGGATGCTATGCTTCAGGACTGTTTTGCTAGCACTGACTGGAATATGTTCCAGGATTCATCGAATGGCATTGAGGAGTACACCACCTCAGTCATCGGCTTCATCAATAAGTGCATCGATGACGTCATCCCCACAGTGACCGTACGTACATATCCCAACCAGGAGCAATGGATTACAGGCAACATCCGCGTCGAGCTAAAGGCTAGAGCTGCCACTTTCAAGGAGCTGGACACTAATCCAGATTGGATCCTACTACACCGGCTCGGACACTCGTCAGATGTGGCAGGGCTTGAAAACTATTATGGACTGCAAAGGGAAACACAGACGCGAGCCTACCAGACGAGCTAAATGCCTTTTATGATAACTTCGAAGCAAGCAACACTGAAGCATGCATGAGAGCAACAGCTGTTCTGGACGACTGTGTGATATATCTTTCGGTAGCCGATGTGAACAAGACCTTTAAACATTTTTTTTTACATTTTACATTTTAGTCATTTAGCAACGCTCTTATCCAGAGTGACTTACAGTAGTGAATGCATACATTTCATAATTTTTCTCCCCCCGTACTGGTCCCCCGTGGGAATCGAACCCACAACCCTGGTGTTGCAAACACCATGCTCTACCACCTGAGCCAATAATCACAAAGCCGCGGGAACAGAAGGATAACCAGGACGTATACTCAAAGCGGACCAACTGGCAAGTATCATCACTTACATTTTCAACCTCTCCCTGACCAAGTCTGTAATAGATAGTCCCTGTGCCCAAGGAAGTCAAGGTAACCTGCCTAAATGATTACCGCCCGTAGCACTCACGTCGGTAGCCATGAAGTGCTTTGAAATGCTAGTCATGGCTCACAACAACAGCATACTCCCAAATACCCTAGACCCACTCCAATTCGCATACCACCCCAAAAGATCCACAGATGGCACAATCTCAATCGCACTCCACACTGCCCTTTCCCACCTGGACAAAAGGAACATCTATGTGAGAATGCTGTTCCTTGACTACAGCTCAGCGTTCAAAACCATCATGCTCACGAAGCTCATCACTAAGCTAATGAGCCTGGGACTAAACACCTCCCTCTGCAACTTGATCCTGGGCTTCCTGACGGGCCGCCCCCAGGTGGTAAGGCTAGGCAACCACACGTCTGCCACGCTGATCCTCAACACTGGGGCCCCTCAGGGGTGTGTACTTAGTCCCCTACTGTACTTCCTTTTCACACACGACTGCGTGGCCAAACACGACTCCAACACCATCATTAAGTTTGCTGACAACACAACAGTGGTAAGCTTGATCACTGACAACGATGAGACAGCCTATAGGGAGGAAGTCAAAGACCTGGCAGTGTGGTGCCAGAACAACAACCTCTCCCTCAATGTAAGCAAGACAAAGGAGCTGATCGTGGACTACAGGAAAAGGTAGGCCGAACAGGCCCCCATTAACATCGACAGGGCTGTAGTGGAGCGGGTTGAGAGTTTCAAGATCCTTGGTGTCCACATCACCAACGAACTATCATGGTCCAAGACAGTCGTGAAGAGGGCACGACAACAACTTTTCCCCCTCAGGAGACTGAAAAGATTTGGCATGGGTCCCCAGATCCTTAAAAAGTTCTACAGCTGCACCATCGAGAGCATCCTGACTGGTTGTATCACCACCTGGTATGGCAACTGCTCAGCATCTGAATGTAAGGCGCTATAGAGGGTAGTGCGTACATCACTGGGACATCACTGAGGCCAAGCTTCCTGCCATCCAGGACCTATATAATAGGCAGTGTCAGAGGAAAGCACAAAAAGTTGTCAGGAACTCCAGTCACCCAAATCATAGAATGTTCTCTCATATTGCACGGCAAGCGGTACCGGAGCGCAAAGTCTAGAACCAAAAGGCTCCTGAACAGCTTTTACCCCCAAGCCACAAAATTGCGGGACACGTGACAGTCATAAATCATGCAGCACATTATATCAAGATCACAGATTTTAGAGTAACAACAAATGTCGGTACATAGAAGTGTCATATCGGTTGAAAGCTTAAATTCTAGTAGCTATTACTGTGAAAGAATGCCACACTATTGTTTAAGGAGAGCTCCTAAAAACAAAACACTTTTTCAATGCGATAGGTTTGATAAATTCACCTCTGAAGGTGAAATGTGTACTTACATCCTGAAATCTTGCTCTGGTTTATCATCCAAAGGGTCCCAGAGATAACATGAAGTGTCGTTTTGTTAGATAAAATCCTTTTTCATATCCTAAAAAGGTCTATATAGCACGCACGATCGATTTTGTATTTCCACTCGTTCAATTTGCAAAGAAAGGAATCTGTGAAAATCACGAGTCAAATCACATTTATATCTATTCCTCAGAGATCCTAGAAGGTAACAAGACTTCACTATTTCATTTGGGGTGTAGTATATCCTATAGGACACCATATTTGGTCAGAGAGCGACGTCTTCATGGCACGCCGATAATGCGGGCGGCCATCACTTGAACAACTGTATCTTTATAAAATAAGCACCAATCAGGGTCAAACAAACAAAGCTAGCTAGATAGCCAATGAGCTGGGCTTTACGGGAGTATCTGGAAACCATATATTTGTCATAAAATGTTGCTCCTAACCTTGTATGACAGCATGCCTTTTCATTTTGGACAAAAATTTTAAGGATATTCAGAGTTATGAAGGCATGAAAACTGGTTGTTTTGCAAGTGTTGAATTTATTATATGGCTACTAATACTTGGAAAGCTAAATCCAAGTCCAAGTATACAGATTTCACAATATTCTTTCAGAAAAATGGAATAAGAATGCAAATGTCTCCTTCACGATTTGCCCAAATGTACCTGGCGACACTAAAAGTCTTGAGGATCAGTCATTCTCCAAGTTATCCATCTGAAACTTTGCACATACACTGCTGCCATATTGTGGACACTATGGGAATTACAACCAGAGTGATGGCTGTAACAGTGACCTTTCTCTTGCATTTAAAAAATGGTGATAAAAAAACATCGGTTGGTTTTTTCTTTGCATTTTCTTCTACCAGATCTATTGTGTTATATTCTCCTACATTCAATTCACATCTCCACAAACTTCAAAGTGTTTCCTTTCAAATGGTACCAAGAAAATGCATATCCTTTCTTCAGCGCCTGAGTTACAGGCAGTTAGATTTGGGTATGTCATTTAGGTGAACATTTTAAAAAAGGGGGCTATCCCTAAAGTTTTTAACAGCTCCTATGCCCATTCCATGAAACTGCTGAACAATTGATCGAATGGCCACTGGACTATTTACATTGACCCCCCTTTGTTTTGTACACTGCTGCCACTCACTTTTTATTACCTATGCACAGTCACCTCACCCCTACCTACATGTACAAATTACCTCTATCCTGTACCCCCGCACATTGACTTGCTACCGGTACCCCCTGTCTATAGCCTCGTTATTGTTATGTGTGAATTTTTACAATTCTTTTAATTTTGTTTATTCGGTAAATATTTTCTTAACTCTTCTTGAACTGCACTGTTGGTTAAGGGCTTGTAAGTAAGCATTTCACTGTAAGGTCTACACTTGTTGTATTCAGCACATGTGACAAATAAAGTTGGATTTGATAAATGGCAGCTAGCATGCTAAATGGAAGCTAGCATGCTAAATGGCAGCTAGCATACTAAATGGCAGCTAGCATACTAAATGGCAGCTAGCATGCCAAATGGCGCTGCACCTGTAGACTTCCAGTCATTGTTTCCAGGGCTTAGTTATCAAAATGCTGATCTATCCCTTCAAAACATTCAAAGTAAAACCAGGCATGAAGAATGAGTCTCCTGTCCTCCATCACAGTTCAGTCATACAGTCTATCTAGTTCCACCAGTCACACTACATAGCATTTCTTCACTGATTAGTTCACAGTAGGGATTTTGTCCATGGGACTAAGAGGAAGGGGTAGTGTACAGAAATGCTGCGTACAGAGAGGAGGCCATGTCAGTACTTGGCATCAGCCTGGAGACTAGGAATACTCTCAGGGAGAAGGCAATATACAGTATGCCCAAACAACCATCAGATTTAGGTGCTATGTGGACCTGTGGAGGGGTGGGTGTTACATTATGTATGTTCCGCCTTCAATTCCATACTCATTACCATGCTACCTTAGTTCCTAGTGACTAGTGGTGGCCTGTGTGATTAGAGGGAGACGAGGGTGACAGGTTTAGATGACAGCATAGAGATGGTAATAACATCGGTTTATTAAAATCATCATCTTTAAGTCATGGAAATGATCAACATATGCAGTTAAGATGTGTTGATGGTTTGATTATGGTAGTTTTAGAGTGGAGAAGCATCTCACTCAAGACACACAAACATAAACCACATGTCAACCAGACTCTAGAAGTCAGTTGACATGGAGAGAGAGGTGGGAGGGATACCCCAGGAACCTTCATTCACCCTCAGTCCCAACACTGCAGTTATACAGGACATAGAGAGAGACCCGGGGTATCATGGTGAGACTATACCATGTATACTATACATAATGGTGCAGGATAGACCACAACAAAGGAGATGGCTACTGAAGTTAGTCTGTGGTCTTATTGGTCAATACTCACCGTTCCCATTGCTGATAGGCTCCGTGGTGTCCCGGTTCATGGCCCTCTGGACGGCCTTCTTTCAGCGTGTGTTCCGGAACTCTCTCTCTACAGGAGAAAAAGAGACAGTTACATACTGACTGATCATTGGATCATCCTGTCCTCATGAAAACTATGCAATTAGTTGCACCTGTATTGTTCTGTAATGTATACATTTAACCACCAGATGGCAGTCTGAGGTAAATATTGATAAGGCGTCTAATGGTCATGCCTAAGACAGGGTTGGTGTCAAATCAGTCAATTGACGAAGTGGATTGAAATTAAATTAATGAATTAATATCCTCATGGAAAAACAACAAGGTTTTACATTCATGGTTAAAGAGCTGATCAAGGTCTGATGCTGCTCCCACACCCTCTGGGTTGATCTGGGGTTATATTACTCAGTAGAGAAGGTTGTGAGGTCACCAAGGGCCAGGCTCCAGACACTGGCCCCCTCTGCTACTCCAGCTGCCATGGCTGAACCCAGTGCAGGAACACATATGACTTGATAATCCAATACTGCACTTCCTCAGGAGTAGGTTGTTGGTTCATGTTAGAATGTACTCTGTGTGTATCTGCTTTCAGAATGTACTCTGTGTGTGTCAGCTTTTACAGTCATGTTTTCCTGCGTAGAGTGACTTCAATGTGCCTGTGTGTCCTTGGGAGTGGACATACAAATGTGTGTATTTGAGTCAAAGTTCATATTAGAGTTTACTGAGTGTGTGTGGGTGTGTACGTGTCTCTACCCATGCCTCTCTCCACCTGTAGCTGGCTTAGAGGAACCCCATAGTCCTGGTTCATGGCATCCAAGATCTGGACAATTATCCATCCATTAGTTAATATCAGAGTGCTATCTGATGTGTGTGATTTGCATTAGCGTAGCCTCTTCTGTAGCTTGTCTACTATGTGTCTGTCTATCCCTGCTCTCTCTCCTCTGCACAGGCCATACAAACGCTCCACACCGCGTGGCCGCTGCCACTCTAACCTGGTGGTCCCAGCGCGCACGACCCACGTGGAGTTCCAGGTCTCCGGCAGCCTCTGGAACTGCCGGTCTGCGGCCAACAAGGCTGAGTTCATCTCAGCCTATGCTACCCTCCAGTCCCTAGACTTCCTGGCGCTGACGGAAACATGGATTACCACAGATAACACTGCTACTCCTACTGCTCTCTCCTCGTCTGACTACGTGTTCTCGCATACCCCTAGAGCATCGAGCCAGCGGGGTGGTGGCACTGGAATCCTCATCTCTCCCAAGTGGACATTCTCTCTTTCTCCCCTGACCCATCTGTCTATCTCCTCATTTGAATTCCATGCTGTCACAGTTACCAGCCCTTTCAAGCTTAACATCCTTATCATTTATCGCCCTCCAGGTTCCCTTGGAGAGTTCATCAATGAGCTTGACGCCTTGATAAGTTCCTTTCCCGAGGATGGCTCACCTCTCACAGTTCTGGGTGACTTTAACCTCCCCACGTCTACCTTCGACTCATTCCTCTCTGCCTCCTTCTTTCCACTCCTCTCCTCTTTCGACCTCACCCTCTCACCTTCCCCCCCTACTCACAAGGCAGGCAATACGCTTGACCTCATCTTTACTAGATGCTGTTCTTCCACTAATCTCATTGCAACTCCCCTCCAAGTCTCCGACCACTACCTTGTATCCTTTTCCCTCTCGCTCTCATCCAACACTTCTCACTCTGCCCCTACTCGGATGGTATTGCGCCGTCCAAACCTTCGCTCTCTCTCTCCCGCTACTCTCTCCTCTTCCATCCTATCATCTCTTCCCTCTGCTCAAACCTTCTCCAACCTATCTCCTGATTCTGCCTCCTCAACCCTCCTCTCCTCCCTCTCTGCATCCTTTGATTTCCTCTGTCCCCTATCCTCCAGGCCGGCTCGGTCCTCCCCTCCTGCTCCGTGGCTCGACGACTCACTGCGAGCTCACAGAACAGGGCTCCGGGCAGCCGAGCGGAAATGGAGGAAAATTCGCCTCCCTGCGGACCTGGCATCCTTTCACTCCCTCCTCTCTACATTTTCCTCTTCTGTCTCTGCTGCTAAAGCCACTTTCTACCACTCTAAACTCCAAGCATCTGCCTCTAACCCTAGGAAGCTCTTTGCTACCTTCTCCTCCCTCCTTAATCCTCCTCCCCCTCCCCCCCCCTCCTCCCTCTCTGCGGATGACTTCGTCAACCATTTTGAAAAGAAGGTTGACGACATCCGATCCTCGTTTGCTAAGTCAAACGACACTGCTGGTCCTGCTCACACTGCCCTACCCTGTGCTTTGACCTCTTTCTCCCCTCTCTCTCCAGATGAAATCTCGCGTCTTGTGACGGCCGGCCGCCCAACAACCTGCCCACTTGACCGTATCCCCTCCTCTCTTCTCCAGACCATTTCCGGAGACCTTCTCCCCTACCTCACCTCGCTCATCAACTCATCCTTGACCGCTGGCTACGTCCCTTCCGTCTTCAAGAGAGCGAGAGTTGCACCCCTTCTGAAAAAACCTACACTCGATCCCTCCGATGTCAACAACTACAGACCAGTATCCCTTCTTTCCTTTCTCTCCAAAACTCTTGAACGTGCCGTCCTTGGCCAGCTCTCTTGCTATCTCTCTCAGAATGACCTTCTTGATCCTAATCAGTCAGGTTTCAAGACTGGGCATTCAACTGAGACTGCTCTTCTCTGTGTCACGGAGGCTCTCCGCACTGCTAAAGCTAACTCTCTCTCCTCTGCTCTCATCCTTCTAGACCTATCTGCTGCCTTTGATACCGTGAACCATCAGATCCTCCTCTCCACCATCTCCGAGCTGGGAATCTCCGGCGCCTCCCACGCTTGGATTGCGTCCTACCTGACAGGTCGCTCCTACCAGGTGGCGTGGCGAGAATCTGTCTCCGCACCACGTGCTCTCACCACTGGTGTCCCCCAGGGCTCTGTTCTTGGCCCACTCCTATTCTCGCTATACACCAAGTCACTTGGCTCTGTCATATCCTCACATGGTCTCTCATATCATTGCTATGCAGATGACACACAATTAATCTTCTCCTTTCCCCCTTCTGACAACCAGGTGGCGAATCGTATCTCTGCATGTCTGGCAGACATATCAGTGTGGATGACGGATCACCACCTCAAGCTGAACCTCGGCAAGACGGAGCTGCTCTTCCTCCCGGGGAAGGACTGCCCGTTCCATGATCTCGCCATCACGGTTGACAACTCCCTTGTGTCCTCCTCCCAGAGTGCTAAGAGCCTTGGCG
This sequence comes from Salmo salar, assembly GCF_965601325.2. Lineage (NCBI taxonomy): Eukaryota > Metazoa > Chordata > Actinopteri > Salmoniformes > Salmonidae > Salmo > Salmo salar. The sequence continues at coordinate 52,748,022 of NC_138311.1, read as the reverse complement.
TGACCCTGGACAACACCCTGTCGTTCTCCACCAACATCAAGGCGGTGACCCGATCCTGTAGGTTCATGCTCTACAACATTCGCAGAGTACGACCCTGCCTCACACAGGAAGCGGCGCAGGTCCTAATCCAGGCACTTGTCATCTCCCGTCTGGATTATTGCAACTCGCTGTTGGCTGGGCTCCCTGCCTGTGCCATTAAACCCCTACAACTCATCCAGAACGCCGCAGCCCGTCTGGTGTTCAACCTTCCCAAGTTCTCTCACGTCACCCCGCTCCTCCGCTCTCTCCACTGGCTTCCAGTCGAAGCTCGCATCCGCTACAAGACCATGGTGCTTGCCTACGGAGCTGTGAGGGGAACGGCACCCCCGTACCTTCAGGCTCTGATCAGGCCCTACACCCAAACAAGGGCACTCCGTTCATCCACCTCTGGCCTGCTCGCCTCCCTACCTCTGAGGAAGCACAGTTCCCGCTCAGCCCAGTCAAAACTGTTCGCTGCTCTGGCACCCCAATGGTGGAACAAGCTCCCTCACGACGCCAGGACAGCGGAGTCAATCACCACCTTCCGGAGACACCTGAAACCCGACCTCTTCAAGGAATACCTGGGATAGGATAAAGTAATCCTTCTAACCCCCCCCCCCTTAAAAGATTTAGATGCACTTTTGTAAAGTGGTTGTTCCACTGGATATTATAAGGTGAATGCACCAATTTGTAAGTCGCTCTGGATAAGAGCGTCTGCTAAATGACTTAAATGTAAATGTAAATGTGATTGTGTCTGAATGGAATGAAAAACCTTACCTCTAGTCTGATAACAGACAGCCTCCAGCTCAGCAAAGACCAGGTGAGATGTGTTAGTGGACTGAGTCTGTCTACAGATGATAGAAGGAAGGAGAGACGGTGAAAGGGATACCGAGCTGTCTGTTTGAACTACTGGCACACAGCTCGGACACCCATGCATACCCCACAAGACATGCCACCAGAGGTCTCTTCACAGTCCCCAAGTCCAGAACAGACTATGAGAGGTGCACAGTACTACATAGAGCCATGACTACATGGAACTCAATAACAATAACATAACATACACATGGATTTAGTACTGTAGATATGTGGTAGTGGTGGAGTAGGGGTCTTAGGCCACACAGTGTTGTGAAATCTTATGAATGTTTTTAAAATGGTATAAACTGCCTTAATTTTGCTGGAATCCAGGAAGAGTAGCTGCTGCTTTGGCAGGAACTAATGGGGATCCATAATAAACCCCAGGAAGAGTAGCTGCTGCCTTGACAGGAACTAATGGAGATCCATAATAAACCCCAGGAAGAGTAGCTGCTGCTTTGGCAGGAACTAATGGGGATCCATAATAAACCCCAGGAAGAGTAGCCGCTGCCTTGGCAGGAACTAATGGGGATCCATAATAAACCCCAGGAAGAGTAGCTGCTGCCTTGACAGGAACTAACGGGGACCCATAATAAACCCCAGGAAGAGTAGCTGCTGCTTTGGCAGGAACTAATGGGGATCCATAATAAACCCCAGGAAGAGTAGCTGCTGCTTTGGCAGGAACTAATGGGGATCCATAATATGAGAGAGAGAGACATTTACATTACATTTACATTTCACATTTACATTTACATCATTTAGCAGACGCTCTCATCCAGAGCGACTTACAAATTGGTGCATTCACCTTATGATATCCAGTGGAACAACCACTTTACAATAGTATATCTTTATTTTTTTTTATTTATTTTTTTTGGGGGGGGGGGTTAGAAGGATTACTTTATCCTATCCCAGGTATTCCTTAAAGAGGTGGGGTTTCAGGTGTCTCCGGAAGGTGGTGATTGACTCCGCTGTCCTGGCGTCGTGAGGGAGCTTGTTCCACCATTGGGGTGCCAGAGCAGCGAACAGTTTAGACTGGGCTGAGCGGGAACTGTGTTTCCTCAGAGGTAGGGGGGCCAGCATGCCAGAGGTGGATGAACGCAGTGCCCTTCTTTGGGTGTAGGGACTGATCAGAGCCTGAAGGTACGGAGGTGCCGTCCCTTCCGAGAGAGAGAGAGAGAGACAGAGAGAGAGAGAGAGAGACAGAGTCAGAGACAGACACAGAGAGAGACAGAGAGAGACAGAGAGAGACACAGAGAGACAGAGAGAGAGAGAGAGAGAGAGAGAGAGAGAGAGAGAGAGAGAGAGAGAGAGAGAGAGAAAGAGACAGAGACAGACACAGAGAGAGACAGAGAGAGACAGAGAGACAGAGAGAGACAGAGAGACAGAGAGAGACAGAGAGACAGAGAGAGACAGACACAGAGAGAGACAGAGAGACAGAGAGCTCCAATAAGGACAGAGGGAGGGGATATGTGTCAGAACAGAAGAGATGGAAATAGCAAGGTAACTAATCCTTTGGAGATGTAAGAAGGAGACATTAAGCAGCTATATGTAAATGCAGAGGGGTTTGAAGTTGGGCCATCCCACTTTGATCTCTCCCTCTGAGCCCTCCTCCTTCTCTCCTCCTCCTCTAAAAAATGTTTCCTTGTAAGAAAATCCAACCCTATTAGGCTTAATCTCACTTAATGGTATCTACCTCTCCTTTTGTCCCCTCCCCCCAATGGGTAACATATTCCCTCCTTTCAGCCAGCTATCACCATTCACACATCTTCCCCACTAAGCCCATTGTCCCCAGCTAGCAATTATTTTGAGTATTTTTATTAACATTATGATTGTGATTATTTTCATTATTATTATTCATGTCTTGCCTGTGGTCTCTACTCTCTATCGGAGTGAGATCCCACCCCAACGCCCCATCGCCCCACCTCTTATCCCCAGTTAAGTGGAGCTGCCTGCTTTCTTCCAGAGAGGAGGTGAGTTTTGCATCGTGATCCCCATTCACTGAGACACATTTTCTGGCCGTTTGAACGTATTGTGAAGTGAGTATAATGAGTTCCACCAAACCACCCATCCAAGCCCCTTAACACGGAGGGAAACATCAAGAATTCAATTAAGGGACAGAGAGAAGGAGAGAGAAAGAGTGAAGGGGAGAGAAAGAGTGAAGGAGAGAGAAAGAGAGAAGGGGAGAGGGGAGAAGGTGAGAGGGGAGAGGGGAGAAGGCGAGAGAAAGAGAGAAGGAGAGAGAAAGATCGAAGGAGAGAGAAAGAGAGAAGGAGATGGGGGAGAAGGAGAGAGGGAGAGAAGGAAGAGAGAAGGAGAGGGGGGAGAAGAAGAGAGAAAGAGAGATGGAGAAAGAGAGGAGAGAGGCGAGAAGGAGAGAGAGAGAAGGAGAGAGAAGGAGAGAAAAAGAGAGAGAAAGAGAGAAGGAGAGAGTGAGAGAGAGAGAGAGAGAGAGAGAGAGAGAGAGGAGAGAAGGAGAGAGAAGGAGAGAGTGAGAGAGAGGAGGAGAGAGGAGAGAGAAGGAGAGACAAAGAGAGAAGGAGAGAAAGAGAGAAGGGGAGAAGGAGAGTGAAAGAGAGAAGGGAAGAGAAAGATAGATGGAGAGAGATTGGAGAAGTAGTCAAAAGGGCAGTAATTACATGGTGCGTTTGATTTTTTGCGTGTAGAGAGATGGGGTGACGCTGCTAAACAGAAGAGAACTGTTTCACTATATGGGGTGATGAGGGCAGGGGGGGTTCTCTATTTGGCCATCCAAATGGACCAGAAGTACTGTATATCTGTCATTATTGTAATCCCTTATGAACCAGAGGTATACCAGTCATTACTGTAATCTCACCATCACACACCGTCACACACCATCACACACCATCACACCATCACACACCATCACACCATCACACACCATCGCACACACACCATCACACACCATCACACACCATCGCACACCCTCACACCATCACACACCATCACACACCATCGCACATCCTCACACCATCACACACATGGCACACCATCACACACCATCACACACCATCGCACACCGTCACACACCATCGCACACCCTCACACCATCACACACCATCACACACCATCGCACACCCTCACACCATCACACACCATCACACACCCTCACACCATCACACACCATTATACCATCACACCATCACACACCCTCACACCATTACACCATCACACCATCACACACCATCACACACCATCACACACCATCACACACCATCACACACACCATCACACCATCACACACCCTCACACCATCACACACCATCACACCATCACACACCCTCACACCATCACACACCATCACATCATCACACACCGTCACACATCACACACACCATCACACACCATCAATCCATCACACACCATCACACACCATTACACCATCACACCATCACACACCCTCACACCATCACACACCATTACACCATCACACCATCACACACCATCACACCATCACACACCATCACACCATCACACACCATCACACACACACACACACACACACACACACACACACACACACACACACACCCCCCCCCCCCCTATCACACACCATCACAACATCACACACCCACACACCATCACACACCATCACACACCCTCACACCATCACACACCCACCCTCACACACCATCACACCATCACAAATAACAGATGCTGGGAAGTGAGCTAGAAAAAGAGAGAGCACATAAAATAACTTTGTCAAATGGTAAACAGTAAATTACTATTTATTTTCTGTGTTAGAACTTACACGTATCTTCATCTATTATCATATAAAATAGAATTTGTTCATAAAATCTAAAATACAATGACTTTTACTGACCACAGTCACCAATAAAAAAACTGATCTCGGTTACCCATAAGTAAAAGTATGTTGTGAAAGTTTGTCATTTCCTGTTTTACTTCGGGGGAAATGCCGTTTAACAATTGTGATAACCTTTGTGCAAGGGAAGGTAGTGATGTCTCCTCCCTCTCAAATGGAAGCTCTCGGCCAAACCCCTCCCTTCTGCAAATTGTATTTGTGTTTATCATGCCCAAAAAAGCGCATTTTAGTTTTCATACATTTTTACGATACAGACAATTTTGACTTTGTGGCTGTGGAAACTGTTTTTCATCCGCACAAGGGCTTGAAAATCACTACTACACCCGTTTACGCACCACCTTCGCCTAATCATCATTTGTCCAAATAATCAAAAAAATTAATAAAAACAGGAACTACTGCTGCTTGTATCACATAATTATATATGAGCCTTGACAGATTCATCTGTCCACGAGAGATTAATAAAAACCTAATGGACAAGGTCCATTACAACAAAGTTATCATTGAATTAGTCAGACATGAGAAAGAAAATACTCATTCAAAAAAAATAACATGTCAAATCTTCAGAAAAAGATTAGAAACCATAACCAGAAGTCCATCCGCTCAGAAGAATCAGTCATTGTAGCAGATCAGAAGAACACATGAGAGGTGGTCCCAGCCATGCTTCACTTGGGGAACCTAGGTCCAGGGCTGGGGTGGCTGAACCTGGGCAGCCTGCACACCCCACAGGGACAGAGTGGACCACCAGGAACCCCAGCTGAGCCCCACTGCACCGGGGCCATGGGGCCCTCCAAGTGGCCAGGAGGCAACAGAGGACACTTTGAAGAGGAGGCCGAGGTCAGGAGAGATTCTGGGGAGAGGAGAAGCTGACTGGGGCCGCTGAGGAGGGGCCAACCCCCGGCCAGGAGCAGCCTGGGGACAGACCCCGTGTTCACCCCCACACCGACCCCCACCCCAACACTCACCTCCCCCAGGAGCCGGCGCATCTCCTGCAGAGACGAGCCCAGGAGGAGGATGTAGTTACGGGCCAGGACCAAGGTGGAGATCTTGGAGAGCCTGCGTCCAGGTGGGGCCCCTGGCTGCTGCTGGTGGGAGTGTGGCCCCTGGGAGGAGGACGAGGAGGAAGGAGAGGAGGAGGCGTAAGGCACCATCACCTCCCTCAGAGCGTCCATGGCGACGTTGAGGTCCTGCATCCTCTTCCTCTCCCGGCTGTTGATCTTCCTCCTTAGATCCTGCTGCTCCTCAGGGCTCAGCTCCCGCGGTGGCTTGCCTGGTCTCTGAGGCCCCAGAGGCCCACCCATGGCCCTAAGCCTGCCCCCATGACCAGCACCAAGCCCTAGAGGACACCTGGAGGAGAAGTCCTGGAGGTGGGCCCCCTGGGAGCAGAGAGGGAGAGGCTGCTCCTGATGGGCCCTGGTCATGGGGTTAGGTAGAACATTCATGGTCCTGATCCACACTGAGATGGCTTGTCTGAGATGACAGAAAAACTACACTGAGATTGACTTGTCTGAGATGACAGAAAAACTACACTGAGGTTGACTTGTCTGAGATGACAGAAAAACTACACTGAGATTGACTTGTCTGAGATGACAGAAAAACTACACTGAGGTTGACTTGTCTGAGATGACAGAAAAACTACACTGAGATTGACTTGTCTGAGATGACAGAAAAACTACACTGAGATGACAGCAACACGTCACACTAGTGAAGAAGAGTCAGTCTTCTGTGAGCGCTCAGTTCTGCAATCAAGCAATTCAGCTTACTCCTCCTCCATGAACCATTTAGTCCCACACTATCCTGACATTCTGGTCCAGTGTTGACATCACTCCTTGGCTGTGGAAGAATCTTCTTGCGTCACTGAATAAAAAGAAAATGACCCAGCCAACAGTACGATCAATCAGTATGTGACCGTTGGTCTCAGTGTTGATGTCAGAAGTCTTCCAGAGTTGTCTACGTGTTGAAAGCTTTTCTCTGTCTCTGTCTCTCCTCTCCTCTGTGAGTGTCTGGAGTGTCAGTGCTCCTTCATCTCACTTCCCCCCGGCTGTCTGAAGAGAATGACAAGGCAGACAGAGCTGAACTGAGCTAAACGCTCCCCTCACATCACATCTCATCCTCCCCTCACTCTGCTGCTGCTCGGACCCCTCCCCTCCACACCCAATCAGACTTCTGCTCTCTGGACTTAAGACCCCATATCAACATATACTGTACCAACCTGATTTACTAGTTCTGCTAGTCATAACGCTAGGCAATTGTTTCCTTGTTGGCTTTTCTGTTTCTGGGAGAGAGGAATGGAGCTAGAGAGAAATAATGAGATAGATAGGGCTAGTGTGTAGAATGATGTAATAGACTGTGTGTGTGTGTGTGTGTGTGTGTGTGTGTGTGTGTGTGTGTGTGTGTGTGTGTGTGTGTGTGTGCCTGTGTGACACATTCTCTGTCTTTACTAGGGACAGAGGAGGACATTGTCACAGCAGAGATGACAATGATGAATGCATTACTAACCATTTTACAGTAAAGATACAGAAAATGCAGTACTGGTGGTGAAAAAACGCAGTACTGTAAAACCACTATAGCTGTAGGTCATACTAGTACTTTATATACATTTTGCACAATCCCCCCCCCCCCCCCCGAAAAAGTACTGTATGGTCTCATTCTGCAATGCAGGGGATTTTAATCTGTTTACCTCAAGCGGTTCAATCTCACCTGAAAACTGACTATGTCATGATTGAAGGAACGTGCCACTGTAATCATTTAGACTTGGAATACTTCAGCCTTCAATTAGTCTCAAGTCATATTGACACAATTAGAAAACAGAGGGTAGGCAATAGGCGTGTACATTGTTAGGACTTTAACAGAGTGTCATTGAAAACATCAAGATGTCTACAGATGAATAGGTGTAATGGGTGATAGCTACTGAGCTAATTGCCGTTGTTGTTGTTATTATTGTTGGACTTTTCTCTTTACTCTGAGAGACTATTCTATACGATAACCCAATTGTCTTTAAGAGAGGGCTGGGCAGAGACTGGGTCTCAGGGTGTTTGGGCTGGGCAGGGTGTTTGGCAGGGGGCTGGGCTGGGGAGAGGGCTGGGGGCTGGGAAGATGTCCAGAAAACAAACAACAGGCCAATTGACTTGTAGCACAGGTGAAGGCTGCCTGGCGGACTGCATTAAGTCAGGCTGCAAACCTCAGATGTCCCATTCATAGCAGATCAAAAGGCCAGGGAAAGGGCAATGATGAAGGAAGTAAGTCTCACTATCCCGTTTTTATCTGAATTCTTTCTCCCACCCTCCCTCTCCCCTCCACCCACCCTCCATCTCCCCTCCTCCCTCTTCTCTCCATCCTCCAGCCTCCCTCCCTCTCCCCTCCACCATCCCTCCCTCACCTCCCACTCCCCTTTACCCTTTCCCCTTCTGGATGTGAGATAGGAAGACAGGGGTGAGGACAGAATGGAAATGGGGGTGAGGACAGACAGGAAGACAGGGGGTGGGGACAGACAGGAAGACATGGGGTGAGGACAGACAGGAAGACATGGGGTGAGGACAGACATGAAGACTGGGGGTGAGGACAGAATGGAAATGGGGGTGAGGACAGACAGGAAGACAGGGGGTGGGGACAGACAGGAAGACATGGGGTGAGGACAGACAGGAAGACATGGGGTGAGGACAGACATGAAGACTGGGGGTGAGGACAGAATGGAAATGGGGGTGAGGACAGACAGGAAGACAGGGGGTGGGGACAGACAGGAAGACATGGGGTGAGGACAGACAGGAAGACATGGGGTGAGGACAGACATGAAGACTGGGGGTGAGGACAGACAGGAAGACGGGGGTGAGGACAGACATGCAGACTGGGGGTGAGGACAGACAGGATGACGGGGGTGAGGACAGACATGAAGACGGGGATGAGGACAGACAGGATGATGGGGTGAGGACAGATAGGTAAACAGGGGTGAGGACAGACAGGAAGACGGGGGTGAGGGACAGACAGGAAGACAGGGGGTGAGGACAGATATACAAACAGAAAGCAAGTTGTTTACGATGAAAGCAGAGGGAGAAGCAGGACGAGAGAGAAGCGGGACGAGGGAGAAGCGGGACGAGGGAGAAGCGGGACGAGGGAGAAGCGGGACGAGGGAGAAGCGGGACGAGGGAGAAGCGGGACGAGGGAGAAGCAGGACGAGGGAGAAGCAGGACGAGGGAGAAGCAGGACGAGGGAGAAGCGGGACGAGGGAGATGCAGGAGGAAGGAGAAGCAGGACGAGGGAGAAGCAGGACGAGGGAGAAGCAGGACGAGGGAGAAGCGGGACGAGGGAGAAGCAGGACGAGGGAGATGCAGGACGAGGGAGATGCAGGAGGAAGGAGAAGCAGGACGAGGGAGAAGCAGGACGAGGGAGATGCAGGAGGAAGGAAGACCCTTTTTCTTTTCTCTCTCCTTTATTTCTCTCCTGTCTTTCTGTGAGTGAATGATGTGTGTGGAGGCGCTTCTCCTCCCTGCCAGCGCTCCGGTGGCGCTCCGGTGGCGCTCCTGCTGCTGTGGTCCAGGCTGAATGGAGCTTCGCAGACGGACAGGAAAAGGGAAAGCCATGAAAGGGCCAGGCGGATGGCCTAGCACCTGCAGGAGAACAGAGTGCAGGCAGCCAGGATGGATGGATGGATGGATGTGTGTGTGTGTGTGTGTGTGTGTGTGTATGTGTGTGTATGTGTGTGTGTGTGTGTGTGTGTGTGTGTGTGTGTGTGTGTGTGTGTGTGTGTGTGTGTGTGTGTGTGTGTGTGTGTGTGTGTGTGTGTGTGTGTGATTTCCAACCCCTGTCTCACCCTGTTAAAGCCAGGAGGGGATGGATTAGGCAGAAGAGTAATGAAATCAATGGAATCATGATGTTCTTATTAAACCACAGTTGTGTTTGAGACCCAGTCTGTTTGTGAAGAGAGAGAGAGAGATAAAGGGACACCTGCACACACACACACACACACACACTAACACACACACACACACACACACACACACACACACACACACACACACACACACTAACACACACACACTAACACACACACACACACACACACACACACACACACACACACACACACACACTAACACACACACACACACACACACACACACACACACACACACACTAACACACACACACACACACACACACACACACACACACACACACACACACACACACATACAAGAGAAACAGTGAAGAAAGGAATGGAAGAAAGAACCTGGTGTCCACCAGAAAAGTAAACCTTCCCTCTCTTTCTCTCCCAGTTAAAACGTGTCTCCCCCCAAGTCTCCCCCAGCCTCCCCCAGTCTTCCCCAGCCTCCCCCTGTCTCCCCCAGTCTCCAGGGGCCTTTTGATGAGTCTGGACCAGGGCAGGAACACCGGTGGCTCCAGGCAAGGGGGAAGACTATCGTCTTTATGGGGGGCTTGAGTACCTCCTGTCTGGGCCAAGCCGTCCAACGGAGGCTGGTTCCATGGTCCTGCACCTGGGAGCTAAATGGCCCTTCTGTATCAAACCCATTTCCTGGTTCAACGAGAGCGAGAGGAAGATGCCTTGGCCAAATGATCCTGGGTCAAGCCAGCCGTTCAGGATGAAGAAGAAGTCACCCAGAGATGACTGTAAAAAAAAAATAAAAAAAAAACGGAGGGGGGAAGGGGGTTTGTCATGGGTGAATTGTAAAGAGTGGGTCATGGGTATGCTCTGCTTCCTTTGAAGCAAGTCAGCACATTCAAACATTGCTTTGAGAGACACAGATACCAAATTGAAAGAAAGTAGACAGACTGAAGAAAAAAAAAAAAAAACGCTACCATTTTATTTTTCTTGCATTTACATACTGCAAACCAGACAAAATGAATCCCATTTGGGTATTAATAAGGTATACATGGGTATCATTGTACAGCCGCCATATAGATTGGGGCGGCAGGGTAGCCTATTGGTTAGAGTGTTGGACTAGTAATCGAAAGGTTGCAAGATCGAAACTTCCGAGCTGACAAGGTAAAAAATCTGTCGTTCTGCCCCTGAACAAGGCAGTTAACCCACTGTTCCTTGGCTGTCATTGTAAATAAGAATTTGTTCTTAACTGATGTGGCTAGTTAAATAAAGGGAAAATTGAACAACAAACTTCAACATGATGTTGAGTGCTCCTTTCTCTCCCACTCGACAGGATTAGCGTTAGCTACAATCATCTCAGATACTCTTGGAGTCCCTGTCGATTGGTATTGTTAGATAGCAGAATATGGGCCCATTTGTTACATTGGATACATTGGACCTCACCTTGTCATAAATACCAAATCAACCTCATATCTGCAGGCAACAGGAAGTGGAGTGTGTTGTCAGATGATTCACTGGAGGCAGTGAATCATCTGGTACCTACGATTGAGGAAGTCGACTAAACCATTCCAACGTTTCTGCAACTACCTTCCCCCTAACAAGCAACATTTAAAATATGTTCTACCCTCTTGTGGCTTGGAGTCAGGGATTCTTCTCACGGAGTAATAGGCCTTTAGCTGTCAGTCTGTGCACAGTTTCTCTGCCAGAGAAGTATGTCCAGAAAAACTGCATATTAACTCAGAAGTAAGTATGATTATAGGATCGAAAACCTGTGCTGTAAAACCCCTGGTCCATCTGTAACAAGCTACATGAGGTCAAAACCTGTGCTGTAAACCCTGGTCCATCTGTAACCAGATACATGAGGTCAAAACCTGTGCTGTAAACCACTGGTCCATCTGTAACCAGATACATGAGGTCAAAACCAAAATTAAATATTTTCATATTCATCAACAGATCCTGCTAAGTACATAATGTCTCACATATGATGGTGGGCATAACATTGAGACACTGGACCTTGAGCAAACACCTTGAGGCAATACGCCCTACAACCCAACCCAAAACAAAACCCCCTAAAGGCCTGAACTGTATTCTGACTGTTTAAAATGTGCATGGGAAATCTAATGAGAAATTAACAGATGCCAATGACTTTACTTTTGCATGTCTCCCTGAAGGCAAACAGGTGCAGAGACAACAATTACAAGTCTAACAAGCCAGTCCTTTCAGAGGAAATGGTTGAAACGCGTCAAAGCGGAGGGTTTGGGGGAACTCTGTTGTTTGTCCCTCTGACTCCTGGTCCACGGGGCCCAGCCAACGATATGAGAAGATTACAAGCTGGTAATAAGGTGGAACCAATCGGCTGAAGGCCTGCCATTGTCTTTCCCAGCATGCTTTGAGAAAGATCGCCTGGGATAGTAAGCATTTGATCCATATCGGAGGGTGGTCGAGCCGGGAGGGCGAGAGGGTCTTTTGTGAAAGAAATCCCAAAATGCCCTCAATAGCTGCACACGCTCAGTTGGTCACGGCTGTTTAGAGATGGGGGACGGTTGCCACACTCATATTTTCTGTTACTAAACTGCTCTCTGGCATGTCTCTCATTTGCCCTGGCAGTGTGACGGACCACTGACTCAACCACTAACTTTAAAATACTGCAGATGACAGAGAATTAAAATGTGGACTTTTTGGCAAAAGAGCTTTGAACAAATCCTTAAGAATGGAAATGCTGTATAAATGTACAACCGAAGGTTCTTTTTCAGACCTTACAAAGTCCTTTTGTCAGACAGAAAATGTGTAGAGGACATTTTTTTAAGTTCACATTTCACCTTGTATTGTGAGACAATCAGCCTAACATAGACCATGTTATTTAATATACGTCATCTGAATCGATTGAATCAATTCAACTCTACCCCCGGACTGGTTTATCGTTGCAGCAGGTGTTTCATTCTGAAACGGCATGTGTGGGGTGTGAGACGAATGAGACGAAGTCTGTCTATGGGGGGAAGGGGGTTCTCCTATCAAGTCCCTCAAAGCCTCCCCCTTTCTCAAGAGGTGACAGTGAATGATTTACTGGTACTAAAACATCTTCCCAAAAAAACCTTATCCAACGTCAAAAAAAACTAAAAACTTCTCACAACACAGCACAAATCAAGACCAGCAGCAGACCTATTAAAGTCTTACAGACCAATAGAAAAAGGCCGTGGGAGTGGATTTAATTGTCCTTTTTAACTCGCATTGACAATCCCAAGGCCAGGGGTGTCTTTTTAGAGATTTCCTCTTTCTATGGTGGAGGGTGATGACGGGGTACGCAGGACTTCTATGGGATATGATGGATGACAAACACACACCCCTAAAATGGAAGGAACGGAGTCAGCTCTGAACGGAGTCAAGCTCTGATCGTAGGCAGAAGAGAAAGAAAGAGTGGTTGTCCTAGAAAGAAATCGGAAACGCACAAACACCCACTGCCAAAGTGATGGGGGTGTTCGGGCAATTATAGTATTCACTTGAGCTGGGAATTTAATTGTGTCCCTTGACTTTTAGATATGTGTATTCTGGTCTATATTTCTAGGGGAGTAGTGATGGGGGTTGAATTGGGGTAAAGACTTAGGGCGGTCTATTTGTTAAACAAGTCCTCACTATTCACCCTAGACATGTCTTGAACGCGGTGGCTGGTGTAATCTAAAGACTTGATTTTCTGAAACTTGTTTGCGACATCTACAACAAGTGAAGATAAATGGCAAAACAATGGCGAGAGGAGCAGCTCCAACATCATCAACCTCTCATCCATCTTCTCTGAGCCTCTCCTCTATCCTGACAGACACTCCTCTGTCTGCCTGTCACTCCTCTGTCTGCCTGTCACCTCGCCCAGTTTGTGTGCGCATGCATGTATTAGCCTCTCAATGTGTATTTAAATGCAGGTACAGTTTGCAGAAACTGGGGGCCTGCTACGCTATTCAATAGAAATTCAGCCAAAAGTACTGTAATCCTCTCAAAGAATCTGATGCACATCAAGTGGATGTCTTCTTGTAGTTACCCAGGACTACTCCCCTGGACTACTCCCCAGGACTACTCCCCAGGAATACTCCCCAGGACTACTCCCCAGGAATACTACCCAGGACTACTCCCCAGTCTACCAGGACAACTCCCCAGGACTACTCCCCAGGAATACTCCCCAGGACTACTCCCCAGTCTCCCAGGACTACTCACCAGCTCTACCCAGCCCAGCTCTACCCAGCCCAGCCCAGCCCAGCTCTACCCAGCCCAGCTCTACCCAGCTTAGCCCAACTCGTTGACCTCCCACTGCGCTCTCCCCTTCACCCAGCGGCCCTTTCCAGGGATAATCCCTACTAAGACCTGGGAGTGGAGGCTGAGGCTGTAAGAGCCCCTTTCTTTTATTCCTTCTCTCCTCTCAACCTGCAGCGGGTTTCTCACAGATGCTGTCCCCAACCCTCCCAACCGGCCCCCACTGGGAGCATTTAAGCCATCCAATCCTGGAAGGGTTATCAATCAATCACATTTATTTTATTAAGCCATTTTTTTTCATCAGCATTTGTCACAACGTGCTTTACAGATACCCAGCCTAAAACACCAAAGAGCAAACAATGCAGAGGCAGAAGCACAGTGGCTAGGAAAAACTCCCTAGAAGGCAACTTCATATCATGAGTTATTTAAAGAAAAGTCAGCAAAAACTGTTGTGTTGACAGCCGTACAAACCTGACGGCAAAAATAACGATTATTAACCTGTGATAAGATATTTTCTAATCAGTGAACATTAACTCTAATAAGTGATCATAGCCTTATGGAGTGACTGCTAATTTGATCATAGCCATATGGAGTGACTGCTAATTTGATCATAGCCATATGGAGTGACTGCTAATTTGATCATAGCCATATGGAGTGACTGCTAATTTGATCCTAGCCATATGGAGTGACTGCTAATTTGATCATAGCCATATGGAGTGACTGCTAATTTGATCCTAGCCATATGGAGTGAGGGCTATTTTGATTTAACAAGCGGTTTAGAGATGGGACATATGTTGGAAGGTTCACAGATCGCAGGGCAACTGCATTTCGTCTAGAGTCGATCAACAAGATAGGCGGGAAGGAAAATGGCCCCATAGCAGCCTCCACAAACAATATAAAATTGGCATGCTGTATAATGAAGTGTCATTTCATAACCAATCTTTCTCTGGTGGACATTTGGCTCTCCACCGTCTTGTTGTCCTGTGGCCCTTTTGTCCAAATCTCCCAGCTGCCAGAGAACATTGACACCTCAGAATTGGCAACGCCAGCGAGAGGTGACATACGTGCATATGACATAGTCACCCAACCATATGGGACATCATCCCACATGGTATCTGATAGCTGCCTACTGCATGTACCCGGCCACACGCACACAGACACACACACACACACACACACACACACACACACACACACACACACACACACACACACACACACACACACACACACACACACACACACAAACATACATGCAGGTACACGCACGCACTCATGCGCATGGTCTCACACACACACACACACACACACACACACACACACACACACACACACACACACACACACACACACCACCCAAATCACAGGGGTGTTTAAGGAGTCTACAGCCCAGTCCACAGTGTATGTTCCCTCCCTGGTCCCCCTGCCTGTCACCATGGACACCCCCCCGTCCCCCTGCCTGTCACCATGGACACCCCCCCGTCCCCCCGTCCCCCTGCCTGTCACCATGGACACCCCCCGTCCCCCCGTCCCCCTGCCTGTCACCATGGACACTCCCCCGTCCCCCTGCCTGTCACCATGGACACCCCCCTGTCCCCCCGTCCCCCCTGCCTGTCACCATGGACACCCCCCCGTCCCCCCGTCCCCGTGCCTGTCACCCCACTGTCCCCCCGTCCACCCCGTCCCCCTGCCTGTCACCATGGACACCCCCCGTCCCCCTGCCTGTCACCATGGACACCCCCGTCCCCCCGTCCCCCTGCCTGTCACCATGGACACCCCCCCCGTCCCCCCATCCCCCTGCCTGTCACCATGGACACCCCCCCGTCCCCCTGTCCCCCTGCCTGTCACCATGGACACCCCCCGTCCCCCCGTCCCCCTGCCTGTCACCATGGACACCCCCCCGTCCACCCCGTCCCCCTGCCTGTCACCATGGACACCCCCCCGTTACCCCGTCCCCCTGCCTGTCACCATGGACACCCCCCCGTCCCCCTGCCTGTCACCATGGACACCCCCCCGTCCACCCCGTCCCCCTGCCTGTCACCATGGACACCCCCCCGACCACCCCGTCCCCCTGCCTGTCACCATGGACACCCCCCCGTCCCCCCGTCCCCCTGCCTGTCACCATGGACCCCCCCGTCCCCCCGTCCCCCTGCCTGTCACCATGGACACTCCCCCGTCCCCCTGCCTGTCACCATGGACACCCCCCCGTCCCCCCGTCCCCCCTGCCTGTCACCATGGACACCCCCCCGTCCCCCCGTCCCCGTGCCTGTCACCCCACTGTCCCCCCGTCCACCCCGTCCCCCTGCCTGTCACCATGGACACCCCCCGTCCCCCTGCCTGTCACCATGGACACCCCCCGTCCCCCCGTCCCCCTGCCTGTCACCATGGACACCCCCCCCGTCCCCCCATCCCCCTGCCTGTCACCATGGACACCCTCCCGTCCCTGTCCCCCTGCCAGTCACCATGGACACCCCCCGTCCCCCCGTCCCCCTGCCTGTCACCATGGACACCCCCCGTTCACCCCGTCCCCCTGCCTGTCACCATGGACACCCCCCCGTCCACCCCGTCCCCCTGCCTGTCACCATGGACACCCCCCCGACCACCCCGTCCCCCTGCCTGTCACCATGGACACCCCCCCGTCCCCCCGTCCCCCTGCCTGTCACCATGGACACCCCCCCGTCCACCCCGTCCCCCTGCCTCTCACCATGGACACCCCCCCCCCATCCCCCCGTCCCCCTGCCTGCCACCATGGACACCCCAACACCCCCTGTCCCCTTACCTGTCACCATGGACACCCCAACACCCCCTGTCCCCCTGCCTGTCACTATGGACACACCCAACAGCCTCCTGTCCGCCACCAATGATACCCCAAATCCCCCTGTCCCCCTGCCTGTCACTATGGACACCCCAAACCCCCCTGTCCCCCTGCCTGTCACCATGGACACACCCAACAGCCTCCTGTTCGCCACCAATGACACCCCAAACCCCCCTGTCCCCCTGCCTGTCACCATGGACACCCCCCGTTTACCCCGTCCCCCTGCCTGTCACCATGGACACCCCCCCGTCCCCCCGTCCCCCTGCCTGTCACCATGGACACCCCCCCGTCCACCCCGTCCCCCTGCCTCTCACCATGGACACCCCCCCCGTCCCCCTTTCCCCCTGCCTGCCACCATGGACACCCCAACATCCCCTGTCCCCTTACCTGTCACCATGGACACCCCAAACCCCCTGTCCCCCTGCCTGTCACCATGGACACACCCAACAGCCTCCTGTCCGCCACCAATGACACCCCAAACCCCCCTGTCCCCCTGCCTGTCACCATGGACACCCCAAACCCCCCTGTCCCCCTGCCTGTCACCATGGACACCCCAAACCCCCCTGTCCCACTGCCTGTCACCATGGACACCCCAAACCCCCCTGGCCCCAGTGCGCCCCTCTGAGAGGGCTGTGTCCCATGTATAGTTTGGTCAATTCATGTCCAGGCTCTGTGTCTCCCTCCCAGGAGTCACTTTGATGTTAAATCCCATCCTGGCTGTGTCGTCTTTCGTTAAGCCATCCCCGCTCCACTCTGTTCTACTCAGCCAGTCATGAATATCCAAAGGTCCCCTTACTTGACAGGATTATCTTCCTTTCAAAGACATGGGGACAATTCTTCAGCCACGAGAAAACACTCAAAGGAGATCCTCTGCACTCTTTCTGTTCCCTCTCTCTCTCCCCTGTCTTTGTCCCTCTGTTCCTTTTAGTAAACACATTGATCCACACTATATGTGAGTTCATCTGCTTCTGTTTATAGACTTCTGGGTACACACACACTTTCACCTCACACACACAAACACACACACACACACACACACACACACACACACACACACACTCACTCACTCACTCACACACACACACACACACCCCTCACTCACACACACACACACACACAGACACACACACACACACACTTCTTATGCAGAGCCATTCATTCTGTTTTACATTGAAAATGTTGTTTATTTGACACTATAAAAACAGATGAACTCTGGGACAGTGTTAGGTTTGGGTCCACCAATGTTTTCTCTTTCACAAGTTCTGTGGCACATGCATGACACGTTCCAACTGAGGCTACAGAATCCTTAACTGGACCGGTATTCTCCAACTGAACCGGTATTCTCCCTCTGGACCGGTATTCTCCAACTGGACCGGTATTCTCCCACTGGACCGGTATTCTCCCACTGGACCAGTATTCTCCAACTGGACCGGTATTCTCCCTCTGGACCGGTATTCTCCCTCTGGACCGGTATTCTCCAATTGGACCGGTATTCTCCCTCTGGACCGGTATTCTCCCTCTGGACCGGTATTCTCCATCTGGACCGGTATTCTCCAACTGGACCGGTATTCTCCCTCTGGACCGGTATTCTCCAACTGGACCGGTATTCTCCCACTGGACCGATATTCTCCCACTGGACCAGTATTCTCCAACTGGACCGGTATTCTCCCTCTGGACCGGTATTCTCCAATTGGACCGGTATTCTCCCTCTGGACCGGTATTCTCCAACTGGACTGATATTCTCCCTCTGGACCGATATTCTCCAACTGGACCGGTATTCTCCCTCTGGACCGGTATTCTCCAACTGGACCGGTATTCTCCCTCTGGACCGGTATTCTCCAACTAGACCGGTATTCTCCAACTGGACCGGTATTCTCCCTCTGGACCGGTATTCTCCAACTGGACCGGTATTCTCCCTCTGGACCGGTATTCTCCAACTGGACCGGTATTCTCCCTCTGGACCGGTATTCTCCAACTGGACCGGTATTCTCCCTCTGGACCGGTATTCTCCAACTGGACCGGTATTCTCCCTCTGGACCGGTATTCTCCAACTGGACCGGTATTCTCCCTCTGGACCGGTATTCTCCAACTGGACCGGTATTCTCCCTCTGGACCGGTATTCTCCCTCTGGACCGGTATTCTCCAACTGGACCGGTATTCTCCCACTGATAAAGTAATGCCACATGGAAGGATTCAGGATAACTCTAACCAACGTGTGTAGTCAATAATACTGTAACTGCAATCCTTATGTGCTGTTCTGCATTCCCTCTCTGTGTCTACCCTGTAGCCTAGTCTCTATATATCAGTCCAGAGAGGTGTTCTGTGCTCCGTAAGGACGAACAGATGAACTGAAATAAACATTGGTCCCCAGGGAAGGAGTGGTCTCAGATGGTTCCCCTAACGACCTCCTCCTCAGAGCTTTACACAGCTAAGGCCTGACTCATTGTGTGACTACTGATACACTTCTCTTCTAAATCGAGTTGTTTACTCTCTCTCTCTCTCTCTCTCTCTCGCTCTCTCTCTCTCTCTCTCTCTACACTCTCGACTCTCTCTCTCTCTCTCTCTCTCGACTCTCTCTCTCTCTCTCTCTCTGTCTCTCTCTGTCTCTCTCTCTCTACACTCTCGACTCTCTCTCTACATTCTCTCTCTCTCTCTCTCTGTCTCTCTCTGTCTCTCTCTCTCTACACTCTCGACTCTCTCTCTACATTCTCTCTCTCTCTCGACTCTCTCTCTCTCTCTCTCTCTCTGTCTCTCTCTGTCTCTCTCTCTCTACACTCTCGACTCTCTCTCTACATTCTCTCTCTCTCTCACTCTCTCTCTCTCTACACTCTCGACTCTCTCTGTCTCTCTCTCTCTCTCTGTCTCTCTCTGTCTCTCTCTGTCTCTCTCTCTCTACACTCTCGACTCTCTCTCTCTCTCTCTCTCTCTCTCTCTCTCTCTCTCTCTCTCTCTCTCTACTTTGGCCCTCTGTTTCTGTTTCTCTTTCTGTTCCCCCAGCAGCAGCTTTGATGCATCTCTTCAACCCATTCAGTATAATCCTTTGGGCTAACAAAACACGATGTGCCCGCTTGAAAGGCTGTACATCTGTGCAGTGTTCTGGGAGGTTTAAGTCCAGTGTAAGGTGGATGTAAGACCGTCACACCCTCCTAACCCTCGCTGCAACAACTTATGAATATTCAAACCATCAATCTGGGAATTTAGAACCTGTCGTCGTGATGCCAGCTATGTATAAGGAGCTATTCAATCAAATGCGTTAAGAAGATTTCAAGGGTAAATCACTCTGGCTTAAACAAGCATCTTTAAAACTTTAAATTATCCATGTTATTTAATGATGGTGCAACTCTTTATTGGTACTTAACAATTTGCATTCTTATGAAAATAAATATAATATTTCCCTAATAATAAGAATAAGAATGTAGAAATACATGCAAAGCACATCATTTGATGATTTCAGCAGCCTACACGTTAGTATGTATGACTGATTCCTTCCCTGTACTGTATGGCTGATTCCTTCCCTGTACTGTATGGCTGATTCCTTCCCTGTACTGTATGGCTGATTCCTTCCCTGTACTGTATGGCTGATTCCTTCCCTGTACTGTATGGCTGATTCCTTCCCTGTACAGTATGGCTGATTCCTTCGCTGTACAGTATGGCTGATTCCTTCCCTGTACTGTATGGCTGATTCCTTCCCTGTACTGTATGGCTGATTCCTTCCCTGTGCAGTATGGCTGATTCCTTCCCTGTACTGTATGGCTGATTCCTTCCCTGTACAGTATACTGATTCATTCCCTGTACATTATGCAAGTCCTTTCAATGATTTGCTAATTTAATTTTACCAAAAACATTTAAGTGATTTAAGTGACTTAATTTACTCAATTTTAATAATATTTCTCTCTACTTAATAATTTTTAATTCATGCAACAACTTGCCACACGGCTCTGTTTTTAGAAGATTGTGGGTAATTCAATTTGTTTTTTACTTTAGTATTCTTTTACATATTGGTGTATACATGTTTGAAGAAAGAAAAGCACATTTCTATGTTAGTGTTAAGCTGTTTGTTGTGCAATAAGGTGTAATGGATCACCGTCAGGCAAATTTAAGTTCAATAATAAGACCCTCCAGTCGGGAGGTTTCAGTTCTACCTCCTGGTCGATGTTTTGTTTTATAACTAGGCAAGTCAGTTAAGAACAAATTCTTATTTACAATTACGGCCTACCGGGGAACAGTGGGTTAACTGCCTTGTTCAGGGGTAGAACAGCAGATTTTCACCTTGTCAGCTCGGGGATTCGATCCAGCAACCTTTCGGTTAGTCGCCCAACAGCTCTAACCACTAGGCTACCTGCCACCTCGAAATTGAGTTCTGTCCTTGAGCTGTTCTTGTCTGTTAATGTTCTCTATCATGTCATGTTTCATATTTTGTGTTTTGTTTGGACCCCAGGAAGAGTAATGGGGATCCTAATAAAATACCAGAAAACAGCTAATGGGGATCCTAATAAAATACCAGAAAACAGCTAATGGGGATCCTATAAAATACCAGAAAACAGCTAATGGGGATCCTATAAAATACCAGAAAACAGCTAATGGGGATCCTATAAAATACCAGAAAACAGCTAATGGGGATCCTATAAAATACCAGAAAACAGCTAATGGGGATCCTATAAAATACCAGAAAACAGCTAATGGGGATCCTATAAAATACCAGAAAACAGCTAATGGGGATCCTATAAAATACCAGAAAACAGCTAATGGGGATCCTAATAAAATACCAGAAAACAGCTAATGGGGATCCTATAAAATACCAGAAAACAGCTAATGGGGATCCTAATAAAATACCAGAAAACAGCTAATGGGGATCCTAATAAAATACCAGAAAACAGCTAATGGGGATCCTAATAAAATACCAGAAAACAGCTAATGGGGATCCTATAAAATACCAGAAAACAGCTAATGGGGATCCTATAAAATACCAGAAAACAGCTAATGGGGATCCTATAAAATGCCAGAAAACAGCTAATGGGGATCCTATAAAATACCAGAAAACAGCTAATGGGGATCCTAATAAAATACCAAATACCAACAATGCCTGTCAAGGTGGGTTAAAATGACAAATGAGCAAACACATACATTTTTTTTTACATTAAATGTTTGTGAAACACTAATATTTTGTGTTTACTTTAATACTTGTGTTACATCAACTCATATTCAATCATATTATCTAGTAAATACAACACATTTGTATTGTTATTATTAATTCCCAGGACTTAATTAATGTTATGTAAATTCAAACAACTTCTTAACATGTTTTTTTAGTTAAGAACGTCAATACTCAATAATATGGTGTGTATGTTTATTGCCTTCATTTATTTAAAGTAGATTCAACACTTCATTTTCTACAGTGTATGTGTTGGTGGAATGGTGTGTAGCTAACTGACTGACTGTAATATATATGTATGTATGTATGTGTGTGTGTGTGTGTGTGTATGTATTTGTGTATGTATGTATGTACAGTGTGTATGCGTGCGTGCGTGTGTGTGTGGGTGTGTGTGTTTGTGCACAGTATGTATGTATGCATGCGTGTGTGTGTGTGTGTGTGTGTGTGTGTGTGTGTGTGTGTGTGTGTGTGTGTGTGTGTGTGTGTGCACGCGTGCACATGTCTGTGTGTGTGTGCGTGCACGTGCGTGTGTGTGTGTATACAGTACAAGTCAAAAGTTTTAGAACACCTACTCATTCAAGGGTTTTTCTTTATTTTTACTATTTTTTACATTGTAGAACGATAGTGAAGACATCAAAACTATGAAGTAACACATATGAAGTCATGTAGCAACCAAAAAAGTGTTAACCAAATAAAAATATATTTTATGTTTGAGATTCTTCAAACAGCCACCCTTTGCTTTAATGACAGCTTAGCACACTCCCTGACCAAGGCCCTTCTCCCCTGATTGCTCAGTTTGACCAGGCGGCCAGCTCTAGGAACAGTCTTGGTGGTTCCAAACTTCTTCCATTTAAGAATGATGGAGGCCACTGTGTTCTTGTGGACCTTCAATGCTGCAGAAATGTGTTGGTACCCTTCCACAGATCTGTGCCTCGACACAATCATGTTTCGTAGCTCTACGAACAATTCCTTTGACCTCATGCCTTGCTTTTCGCTCTGACATGCACTGTCAACTGTGGGACCTTATATAGACAGGTGTGGGCCTTTCCAAATCATGTCCAATCAATTGAATTTACCACAGGTGGACTCCAATCCAGTTGTAGAAACATCTCAAGGATGATCAATGGAAACAGGATGCACCTGAGCTCAATTTCGAGTCTCATAGCAAAAGGTCTGAATACTTATGTAAAGAAGGTATTTCAGATTTTTTTTAATACATATATATATGTATGTATGTATGTATGTATGTATGTATGTGTATGTGTGTGTGTGTGTGTGTGTGTGTGTGTGTGTGTGTGTGTGTGTGTGTGTGTGTGTGTGTGTGTGTGTGTGTGTGTGTATGTATGTATGTATGTATGTATGTATGTATGTATGTATGTATGTATGTATGTATGTGTGCCCGTATGTATGTATGTACGGTTGAAGTCGGAAGTTTACATACACCTAAGCCAAATACATTTAAACTCAGTTTTTCACAATTCCTGACATTTAATCCTAGTAAAAATTCCCTGTCTTAGGTCAGTTAGGATAACCACTTTATTTTAAGAATGTGAAATGTCAGAATAATATTAGAGAGAATAATTTATTTCAGCTTTTATTTCTTTCATCACATTCCCAGTGGGTCAGAAGTTCACATACACTCAATTAGTATTTGGTAGCATTGCCTTTAAACTGTTTAACTTGGGTCAAATGTTTCGGGTAGTCTTCCACAAGCTTCCCACAATGAGTTGGGTGAATTTTGGCCCATTCCTCCTGACAGAGCTGATGTAACTAAGTCAGGTTTGTAGGCCTCCTTGCTCGCACACACTTTTTAAGTTCTTCCCACAGATTTCCTAGGATTGAGGTCAGTGCTTTGTGATGGCCACTCCAATACCTTGACTTTGTTATCCTTAGCCATTTTGCCACAACTTCGGAAGTATGCTTGGGGTCATTGTCCATCTGGAAGACTGTCATGAGAATGTTCAATCCCAATGATGATAGCTAAACAATTATTTAAGCTTTGACCAATCCCCGAGGTTTGTAAGACCCTGGGTTTAATAATAATTAGGCAAAGACTCAGCTTCTGCAAAAGGTCCGTAAGGTTTATTCAGAGAACGTTCTCAAAATCATGTAATGCGCACAGCCTTTTATATAACTCCTACAAGCGCCTACAAGTCTACAAGCGCATATCTTCCTCCCTGGGTGGAGGAACTTCATCTCCTGTCCTTGGTCTCACAGTACCAAAACATGTCTTTTGTCAGTTCCTCTTTATCACACACAATGTTCCCACTGTCTCACAATATTCTAGTATTATGTCTAAACACATTGTCTAAGCTTCTGTAACTATTAGGGTGAAATACTTTAGTCATTACTCTTAATGTCATTCAGATTCTCTTATCATGAATTTAAACATATAAATTCCCTTATCAAAGACCCATTTGCGACCAAGCTTTAACTTCCTGACTGATGTCTTGAGATGTTGCTTTAATATATCCACATAATTTTCCTCCTCATGATGCCATCTATTTTGTGAAGTGCACCAGTCCCTCCTGCAGCAAAGCACCCCCACAACATGATGCTGCCACCCCCATGCTTCATGGTTGGGATGGTGTTCTTCGGCTTGCAAGCCTCCCCCTTTTTCCTCCAAACATAGCGATGGTCATAATGGCCAAACAGTTCTATATTTGTTTCATCAGACCAGAGGACATTTCTCCAAAAGTACAATCTTTGTCCCTATGTGCAGTTGCAAACTGTAGTCTGGCTTTTTTATAGTGGTTATGGACTAGAGGTTTCTTCCTTGCTGAGCAGCCATTCAGGTTATGTTGATATAGGACTCGTTTTACTGTGGATATAGATACTTTTGTACCTGTTTCCTCCAGCATCTTCACAAGGTCCTTTGCTGTTGTTCTGGGATTGATTTGCACTTTTTGCACCAAAGTACGTTCATCTCTAGGAGACAGAATGCGTCTCCTTCTTCAGTGGTATGACGGCTGCGTGGTCCCATGGTGTTTATACTTGTGTACTATTGTTTGTACAGATGAACGTGGTACATTCAGGCCTTTGGAAATTCCTCCCAAGGATGAACCAGACTTGTGGAGGTCTACAATTTTTTTCTGAGGTCTTGGCTGATTTCTTTTGATATTCCCATGATGTCAAGCAAAGAGGCACCGAGTTTTAAGGTAGGCCTTGAAATACATTCACAGGTACACCTCCAATTGACTCAAATGATGTCAATTAGCCTATCAGAAGCTTCTAAAGCCATGACATAATTTTCTGGAATTTCTCAAGCTGTTTAAAGGCACAGTCAACTTAGTGTATGTAAACTTCTGACCCACTAGAATTGTGATACAGGGAATTATAAATGAAATAATCTGTCTGTAACCAATTATTGGAAAAATTGTGGGTGTGTGTGTGTGTAATGGTGTGTATGTAATGGTGTGTAGATAACTGACTGACTCTAGCTGTCTGACTGACTCATAATGAAGTGAGTAAGGCTGCTCGTTAAGGTGGGAACAAAATAGATGGAATTGTGGGTAGTGAGTGGGGGTTCTAATTAATTTTGAAATGTGATACCTCTAATCCCCATTAACTCTGTGAGTAATTGCATTTCGCAGGCAGCAAATGGGTTCTCAATAGGGTGGCGGGCTAAGAGATGACCTGAACAAGCAGATGTTGGTAAAAAAAATACATGTTAAAGATTGTGTTGCTTACACATTTGATTAAACTCGGTTTGGACTCAATTTGTTCTGTTAAACATGTAACGTGTTCTATGCTCTATGCTCTATGCTCTTTTAATAGGCTAGTAGACATATAAACACTCTATTGGCTGGGATAGCTCAGGTGGCATCCTTTTACCTAGGTTTTTCAGGTGTGGCATGCGTGTGTGTGCGTGCGTGTATGCGTGTGTGTGTGTGTGCGTGTCTGTGAACAACTAAAAACAATTGAAGTGAAATTAGGAGGAGATAGCAGTGAGTCAAACAAATGTTTTTCTTTTGGGCTTTTGCCCGAAACGCCCTACAGATCTTTTTCTTATTCACATCATTTGAATAATTCAATTGTAAAAATAAAAAAAAAAGAAGACAGAGGAATGAACAAATGCGAGCATGAATATTCAAACAGCAGGTTCATTCTATATCGTTCCATCTTCAAAAGCCTTTTGAAAACATTGCAGCCGCATGGACAACCTGCTATGCAGCTGCCGCGGTTTACTAATGTACACCCTGCTATATTCATTTATTCCCGGATATTCCTCACAACAGAACTTGTATTGGGATCGTTTGCCCTCATATTTTGCATATATAGCTCAAGAATCCAAATACATTTAGCTTAGGTCTCGGTAAGTGGCCCCCTCTCATGTAGAGTCTCTGAATAAATATCCAAAAGGCCGGATTACATCAAGACAGTATTAGCTTTTTAGCTCATCAAAGTATAACAACAACAAACAAAAAAACTAGAAATATGGAAGTCCAATTGGATCGTTGCCTAAACAATTCAAACAACGCTCGTTGTGACAGCAACGGGGCGTGGACAAAATCAAACTGGTGCCAAAAAAAAGTAAGTCACCTTTGTATGAGTGAGTCTGAAGGAGAGGCAAAGTCACAAACAAGTGTGTTGTGCTCTGAATATAATTAAGGCGAAAAGAAGAATGATGATGATATATTCTATATGTATACTTTGAATAAAAATGATATTTATTTGTTTTGTCTAATTAGTTAGGATAATTAGTTGACTCCATAAAACTAACCGGAACTATACATGTTAATTATGGATTATCCTAAAATATCTTGACATTTGTAACTTTACATCGTCACTTCTAATTATTTTATTTTATTTAACCTTTATTTAACTAGGCAAGTCAGTTAAGAACAAATTCTTATTTTCCATGACGGCCTAGGAACAGTGGGTTAACTGCCTTGTTCAGGGGCAGAACGACAGATTTTCACCTTGTCAGCTCTGGGATTTAATCTTGCAACTTTTCGGCTAGTAGTCCAACGCTCTAAACACTAGGATACCTGCCGCCCCACTTAAAGGAATTTGGCTTCTCCAAATGTCGAGTTTGCAGTGAATCACATCTTATGTGGTTTATACTTCTATAATTCTATTAAACGAAATATCTAAAACCGTATAATTATTATTTTTAAACATTCATTGGCGAGTTCAAGCAGTTGAATAACAATTTCGGGATATTTGATTTCTGAATGGCAAGTTTGAAGTTTTAATTGTATTTGTCCCGAGAGAGAGCAATTGGTTTTCCAGCAGAGGACCACATAGCACATATACTTTATAATCCACATATAAAACATATCAAATCCACATGGATTACAATATCACACACATGGACTACAATGATACTGAGATTATAGTAGGCCTATAATGTTAAACATGATTTTGCTAACAAAAGTGAGAGCTCAAAATGAAGCAGTCTGGACTCACTGAATAGAATCTGAATGGTGGGGATTTCTTTGTCCTCAGTTGAATTGAACAGAGGGGGACAGTTAGTCATTGTTAGTCAATCATAATTCTGACCCCCCCCCCCCCCCCCCCCCAAAAACAAATAACAGGTTTCAAAAGTATTGCCTATGTTTATTAAAGTGTATTGTGGCTCTAATTTGTTTTTGTATGCAAAATCATTTTCTAAAAAGCATCTGGCTAATTGTTTAAACATAGCCTTTAGGTTTTTATAAAATGTTGAAGGTTTTAATAAAATGTAGATATTTTACAAAAAAAATGTACGTGTTGTCCCATTTTTACGCACAGCTTTGACATTTCTGGAGAGAACAAACTGTTGAGCTATTGCTTACGTCACCTATTCGATGTTTAGATAATATCTACATTTGGACTAATGGATATTATTGGGGTTAATTTGGCCAATGCATGTTTTTCATACAATTTCTGTGGGACATCAATAAGAAAGAACGATGTCAATTAAACTTGTTTTATTTAACATGTAAAATCCCAACATAATCATCGTCATTGATTCATTTGAAATCTCATCCAAAATATGTAAATAAATATAATTTAGCACTTTTTTATAAAAAAATAAAGAAGTGATCATTCTTTGCGTCGGGCTGTGACTGGCATGCTTGGCAACAACAACAAAACATGGAAAGAGGAAACGTACATAAGAAAACAGCCATCTATAGGATCGGCAGTGACGTCGGAGAGAAAACACTGAAAGGACATATTGTATAAGAGGCGGAGGAAGAAGCAGGAGAAACTTGGTACCAGCGCTAAATGGCTGAAAGCAGACACAAGCTAAAGGGGTAAATCCAAACATTAACCAAGGGCCTGATATAAAAACTCTCGTACAAACAGAAATCTGAATCTACATATTTACAATCTACATTACCATTGTGTTCTCATGCCGTATGCTATACCCTACATAGTGTACTTTCGTTTATTCTGTCTCGGGAATGCGCTAGTCTAAAGTTAAATAATGATGGAGAACATGACATTAAAAGCCGTCAGTAATGCCCTTCGTATGATGTGTATTCCTGTCAGCCACAATGTAAGATAGGTTTGCATACAGTGAACTGATGGGTTTTACTGAATATAAAAATGCGTCTTAAGCACCTGTTATACATTTATCTAAATAATGTTACAACGTGGTATGCAAGTAGCGCTCCTCCAATTTTCTAAAGCAATGCATTTCTGCCGTCTCAATCCAAAGTTTATTTCAGCAACAGATAAATAAAAATCAAAAACGTGTTGGACTGATATTCACTGTGACGTCTGCAACCCAAAGTTCATTTCCCCTTTCTCCCTCTCTCGTTTTATGGTAAGAGTTCAAAGTCATTTGGAGTCACTCGTCAGCCTGGACATTGTGACAGCGCTCATGCCGGAAACATGTGGTGGCACCTGGCACATGCTACATGGACAGGGCATTCCCGCGCCCCAGTGATGGAAACTGCTACCCAGGGGGCCCGGGCCGGCCGAAGGCGCCTTCAAGAGTCCATGGTGGGGTCTGATCGAGGTGAGACCCGTTGTAGAGAGAGAGGCAACTGTGGAGACTGCCGGGGGAAGAAGTGGATGGTGCACCGGGTGGGAGGCGTGGGAAACGGCCGGATGACCAGGCAGGGGCCCAGTGTGCGCCATGGTACCACATGCGGAGGGGTGGAAGCTGCTGTGGTGGCCGCTGCCGTAGAACTCACTGACCAGCCTCTTCATCTCCTCCAGCGAGTTGCTCAGCATCAGGATGTAGTTTCTTGCCAGGAGGAGAGTTGCGATTTTGGAGAGTTTGCGCACCGAGGGCCCGTGCGCGTAAGGCATGACCTCCCGGAGACCGTCCATGGCGATGTTGAGGTCGTGCATCCTCTTCCGCTCCCGGCTGTTGATTTTCAGCCGCATCCCCTGCAGCTCGTTTTCTGACAGCAGTTTACGGTCCTTCTTTGACAGCATTTTCAGGGTAATGTCATCATCGTCATCCGAAAGGCTCCGCATGTCCGCGGGTATCTCCGGCGGTGAGTCGCTCTGTGTGGACGAGACAGTACCGGAGAAGCCAACCATATGCTTCTTCATCGCATGCAGGAACATATCGTGCACCTCGGGAGAGGAAGGTCGGCTAGACACTCGGCTGGTACCGGAGTCCATGATGATCCTCAGGTTTATTCAGACAGCGCAATTATCTACGGAAAGAAAAGTAAACGAACCATTTAGCATCAGATTTTTTTCACTACCACTTTGATTCAAATGTAAAACCATGTCACTAGATTATAAAAAGATGCTACATGTCTAACCAATTTAATGTGCAATGGATAAAACACGAGAAGGTAAACAAAAACATCCACGAAAGGACACGAGAAGGTTCTTGAAAGTTATTCTACACATGAAGTTAAAAAACAAAGATTCTCAGATGAGGCTATTTTTGTGACAAAAAAAAAAAAAAATCACAACTGCCTAAATGACATATCAATATTATCCCGAAGAGCAGACAAGAAACCTACCGAGAGAGAGAGAGAGAGAGATGCAGAGCGCAGCTCGTTGCAGAGAAAGTGTCGCTGTTCAATCCACTTGTTACTCCCAATCACAACTGACAGCCCATTTGGCAAGCACGGGCATGACGACAGGGTTTTATAGCGGACATAAAGATCCGGGGGCAAATCACCGGGGCAATGCCATGGTTTTTCCGACTGTCTGTCATCCATTCGCCAATCGGCATCTTGCGGACGGGGAGAGGGGAGGAGGCTTGGAGGAGTTAGGGGTCTTCAAATCTGATGTCATTACAAAGAAATTCGAGCTTCGTTAAATGAATGAATTAGACACACTCGGCATATTACATTTTTTTTTTTGTGAGGGAAATAAGTTGTTTAGGCGTGAGGATTTTTCAGCAACGATAAGGAAGAAATAGGCTAAAGAAATCGTATTGACCACCACTACATATTATTAATATATTATCTTATTTTAGTAACATCAACATCATATAACAATCCTTGCAGAAAATTCTGAAATGGATTACTCTTTTTTTGTTGTTGTTGAGATTCTAGACTTTTCGGTGGGAAAAGAACGAGCTGTTTTCTCTATTTTCGAATTCTACAGCAGAAGAGTTCTGCTGAGTGCTGATAAACTGATTTTATTTGATTATTTCTACCACATCAGTAACCCTGTAAAATCAACATGATGAGTGGAAGAAAAAAAAGCAATGCATGTTTTAGATATTCAATGACAAGTATTCGAAATCTATAAATTAAATTTAAACTGTAAATCAATTAACTTGTCATTATGAATAAGCCTATTTATGATGAAAAGCTTCCCTTTTTTTGATAAGCTTACATTTGAGGTTGTTTATTTATTTGTTTTCTTTGTTTTTCTAAACGAAATCATTAATCAGAAAATATCATAATAAACATGATCCTAATTTGACAGCATACTTCGATAATATTTTGTTTCCTGCTGTAGAATTGAAAGCAATATTACTAACTCGATCCGGCCCTCGGAAAGAACCAACGAATAATGATTAAGCTTTGTGCTGCAATATGTTAACTGTGAGTTTTCTGTCGTTGCGCACACAGCACACACACACACACACACACACACACACACACACACACACACACACACACACACACACACACACACACACACACACACACACACCTGTCCCCGCCCATGCCCATTTAAAGGCGCTGATTACGGTTGGAGCAATAGCGCTTATTATTTCAACCCGACGACCCCAAGAGCGCCCAACAGCTGACGGCGTGAGCCACGACTCAAACCGTCGAAGGGCATTTATTTTAACGTTTATTAACGAAGCCTGCAAATTTGTTTTTAACGGTTATGATCAGTAACATTTCAATTAGTCCAATATGGCCTAACAGCAGCGCGAGCCTTTTTAGGCAGCCAGGCGACGATAGAAGGGGCAAAACAAGTGACTCTCTGGCGCTCTGATATAACTGAAGTTGACAAGGTCATTGTCCGAGAAACAAGGGGAACCAGTCACAAACTACAGGCAAAGAAAGTAAACGTGATCTATAACTACACAGCATAATAATAATAATAATAGTTGAATGTATTTATTTAGGCCTACTTATTTATTTTTTCATAACACCTCAAGCATCAATTTTAGCAATAAGACCATTGTGCAATGTATGCAACATTATCTTGATGGCAATATTTTTACCCAGTTATTCTATACTGTAAAATATGGTTATGGTAATAAACTGGCTATATTATATTATATTATACACCACCGTCAGAAAGTATTCACACCCCTTTACTTTTTTCTCACATTTTGTTGTGTTACAAATTGGAATTCAAATGAATGTAATTGTCCTTTTCTTTCAGTGGAAGAAAAATACTACATTTTTTAAAAGATGATTGAAAAATAAAACACTAATATATCTTGATTAGATTAGTATTTAACCCCTTGAGTCAATACATGTTAGAATGATTTTTGGCAATGACTAAAGCTGTGAGTCTTTCTGGGTAAGTCTCTAAGAGCTTTCCACACCTGGATTATACAATATTTGCACATTATTATTTTTTAAACTCTTCATGGTAAGAAACTCCAGTGTATATTTTGCCTTGTGTTTTAGGTTATTGTCCTGCTGAAAGGTGAATTTGTCTCCCAGTGTCTGGTGGAAAGCAGACTGAACCAGGTTTTCCTCTAGGATTTTGCCTGTGCTTAGCTCTATACCGTTTCTTTTTATCCTAAAAAACTCCCTATTACTTGCCAATGACAAGCATACCCATAACATGATGCAGCCACCACCACCATGCTTGAAAATATGAAGACGGTTACTCAGTGATGGGTTGCGTTTGCCCCAAACATTTTTTGTTTTTTATTTTACCTTTATTTAACTAGGCAAGTCAGTTAAGAACAACTTCTTATTTACAATGACGGCCTAGGAACAAAATACAAAATATCTACTTTTTTTGACACATTTGTTGTATTACTTTAGTGTCTTGTTGCAAACAGGATGCATGTTTTGGAATATTTTTTTGTTTTGGAATATTTTTTATTCTGTACAGACTTCCTTCTTGTCACTCTGTCAAATTAGGTTAGTATTGTGGAGTAACTACAATGTTGTTGATCCATCCTCAGTTTTCTCCTATCACAGCCATTAAACTCTGTAACTGTTTTAAAGTCACCAGTGGCGTCATGTTGTAATCCCTGAGCGGTTTCCTTCCTCTCTGGCAACTGAGGAAGCATGCCTGTATCTTTGTAGTGACTGGATGTATTGATATACACCATCCACAGTGAAATTAATAACTTCATCATGCTCAAAGGGATATGCAATGTCTGCTATTATTTTTTTACCCATCTACCAATCGGTGCCCTTCTTTGAGAGGCATTGGAAAACCTCCCTCGTCTTTGTGGATGAATCTGTGTTTGAAATTCAAGACTCGACTGAGGGACCTTACAGATAATTCTACGTGTGGGGAACAGAGATGGGGTATTCTTTAAAAAATGATGTTAGCCTTCTATTATTGCTCTCTGTGAGTCCATGCAACTTATTACGCACACTTTTACTCCTGAACGTATTTAAGCTTGCCATAACAAAGGGCTTGAATACTTATTGACTCAAGACATTTAATCTTTATTTTATTTTTTCGGAATGCACGGCTTGCATGAAGAAAGTAGGCCTTTGTAACTGTGGTATTTTGTGCAATTGTTTGTGTACTGTAGCCTATGTGTGACCCATTTTAAATGCATTTAATGTGCATGTTTAGGCCTATTATAATTCAATGAACCATCTGTAACACTAGATTACTTCTGCAATTCTGTACTCTGTATTTCTCTATTCACAGTAGGCTATAACTAATCGCGTTTACATCCAATCGTTTCATGCGGACGCGACTGATGGAAACATGAAATGCCGGTACAATTGTATAAATGCCGACCGACAAATATGTTCGTTCTACATGATGCGATCTTTTTGTGTGTGTAAAATATATTAGTATAATAATTAATATAATAACCATCATATGGAAGTGAACTTCCCACTACGATTTGGGTAAGCATGCAGTTTATTAGGCTACAGATGAAATAAATGACAATGAACTTCACAAGGTGGTGATGAGCTTGATGCTCCTTTCCAATAAATATCGAGGGTTCTTATTCTGGTGACATGACGATCGATGATTGGCTGCAGTTTGACAAATAAAAATAATAATCTCATAATGTTGGTAGCCACCAGCACTGGATCTGCGAGCTGTTGGCTAGAGCGCATGTGCCAGAGTGGGACATTTGCTATATAACGCGGCAACTCTACCATCAGTAGAGTTGAAAATGTGATGGAAACCCATTTAACTTACATTTTTTCATTCGGTACATGGGAATTTAACGGGAAAAGTCATTTGAATGTGCACTAGGTCAAAATGCGCATATCGTTTCATGCTACTGACGGTCTATTTTTTTGTTTGTTCCATAAGTAACACGGACTTTGTTTCTCTTTGCAAAACCATTATAAAGCACATACAGACATAGTTCACCATATGCAGATTATTGCATACAGAGCTCTGATATATAGAATTTCTGTTACCATATGTTTAGTTAGGACTTGGTCGGGGAGGCCGTCATTGTAAATATGATTCTGTTCTTGCTTACTTAAATAAAGGTTAAATTAAATAAAAATAAATCGTTAGCTGAGATATAGCCTAGCCTAGTTTGTTCAATGTGTTTGTAGTAGGGCTACAAATATTGTCAAACAAATATAAATTCACCATATTTAGGCTAGTAGGTCATATCATGAGTAGGACTACATTTGTCCTCTGAGCGGTATTATAGCAACAATAACTAGTGGATCATGTGCACAGCCCGAAGGATTAACAACCCAGGAGTCATTGCGAGTGCACCCAAGCAGAAGACACCGTGCTGAATAGGCTACGTCTGTCTGCCTGTTTACTGGCTCTAAATAAGATTATGCTAATGAGAGCAGACAAAGGGGCGTGTTTGTGAGAAGTGGCATTTTTAAAACAACAGGTAGGTTCAGTTATACTGAGCCACTCATATCTTCATTAGACATTCCAATAATATCACTTGTTAGAAATCAGAGGGACAACAAAGACATATTTGGGCATTCCCCCCCCCCCCCCCCCCCCTCCCATATCATTATTTAAAATGTCAGCTAGGGATGAGTGCAAAGTGTATCACAAGCCACCATCAGAAATACTGATTGACAACTGTCTAGGGAGTAAAGATGTTGGGTAAAGAGAACGGAAGAGAAGGGTGAGTCTGAAATGACACTCCATCCTCTATATAGTGCACTGCTTTTGACCAGAGCCCTATGAGACTTGGTCTATAGTAGTGCACTACTTTTGACCAGAGCCCTATGAGACTTGGTCTATAGTAGTACACTACTTTTGACCAGAGCCCTATGAGACTTGGTCTATAGTAGTACACTACTTTTGACCAGAGCCCTATGAGACTTGGTCTATAGTAGTACACTACTTTTGACCAGAGCCCTATGAGACTTGGTCTATAGTAGTGCACTACTTTTGACCAGAGCCCTATGAGACTTGGTCTATAGTAGTGCACTACTTTTGACCAGAGCCCTATGAGACTTGGTCTATAGTAGTACACTACTTTTGACCAGAGCCCTATGAGACTTGGTCTATAGTAGTTCACTACTTTTGACCAGAGCCCTATGAGACTTGGTCTATAGTAGTGCACTACTTTTGACCAGAGCCCTGGTTATAGGGTGCCATATTCAAATATGACCATGGTCTCAACTCTTTGGACAGAAGGTTCCAGAATTACCTCAAGGGCTTTTAGGCTTTAACTTCAGGCCTCACTCTCCCTCTTATATGATTGATGACAAGTCATCGATATTGAACATTAAAAGGGGAAACTTCTAATGGTAGTCATAGCAAGGGGAATGTCATATGATAGAGAATGCCCTCATTGCAACAATAAACACACACACACACACACACACACACACACACACACACAGACACAGACACAGACACAGACACAGACACAGACACACACACACACACACACACACACACAGACACAGACACAGACACACACACACACACACACACACACACACACACACACACACACACACACACACACACACACACACACAGACACACACACACACACACAGACACAGACACGCACACACACACACACACCTGAATAGTGGTGTCAAAACGCCATGCAGTTTACAGCCTTCTGCTGCTCACAGCCAGAGAACATTTTCACCTTTTTTTTCATTTCAAAGTCTAAGAGCATAAAGTAGAACAACTTTAATGTAGGGGGAATTAGCACTGTCAACAGGTGGCTAGGCGTACAACTACAGCTCTCGTTATCAGAGTGACCACGTTGCTCTAGTCTACTGCAGCTCTCTGTGCCAAGGGACTGATTGGAAAGCTTTCGACACGTTGAGGTAAACTGTCTGACCTATCATCCTGTATTATACTGATGATGTCACTGAGTGTCTTCCATTGCATGGAGAGCAAAACTCTAATGTCCATGTACTTGCTCTGTTGGCCCTCTGTTCCCATTACATTACAGTTATGAGATAATGATGTTTCTCTTCACTTCAGAGGACAATGGAGAGAGAGAGAGAGAGAGAGAGAGAGAGAGAGAGAGAGAGAGAGAGAGAGCTGTTGTTGAAGTTTGAGAGTTGTGGAATATTTCTGGAAATTCTTTCAACTCTGTACGTTCTTTGCAACGTAACCTCCAAAGCAAATGGAGACATTTGCCATAACTGCAGACAACAGAGATTATGGAGTATGTTTCCCTTAGCTTGTTCATCAGGCTGACCCCTGACCCCTGACTGCTCTGTTACTTCGTATGTATTTTAGCATTTTCTTCCCTGCATTTTTTTAGAACTCTCAGAGGCCCCCTTTGGGTCCCCGGGTTTGAGACGTGCCTGCTGTGCGTGTATGTGCCTGTCCCTGTGGTGTCTCTGCTCGTCTGTCTGTCTGTCTGTCTGTCTGTCTGTCTGTCTGTCTGTCTGTCTGTCTGTCTGTCTGTCTGTCTGTCTGTCTGTCTGTCTGTCTGTCTGTCTGTCTCAGGGTTTAGGCCATGCCGGATGGCCATCTGCGAATCTGTGGCCAAACTTTACAATGCTAATGACAGCGCCTGGAGGCTACGGAGAAGACCTTACAAGATGCTTCATCATCTCTTATTTATTCATCTGCTAATCCTGCCTGGTGTTCCAAGGTAAACAAGTATATCCCACGCCGGCCAAGGGGCTGTGTGGCTGGTTGGGCTGTGTGACTGGGGGGGCTGTGGGGTCTGTGGGGGCTGTGTGGGGCTGTGTGGCTGGGGGGGCTGTGGGGTCTGTGGGGGCTGTGTGGGGCTGTGGGGGCTGGGGGGCTGTGGGGCCTGTGGGGGCAGAGGGTCCCTGGTTCAAGGCGAGGAGAGGGACGGAAGCAATACTGTCACATGAGGATTAAATAGAAACGTATTTTGACTTGTTGAAGCAAAGTTTAGGGGTAGATTTTTGGATTCCTTTCTCAGCAAGTTGAACGAGTGGATTACTCAAATCGATGGCGCCAACTAAACTGACTTTTGTGGATATAAAGAAGTATTTTATCTAACAAAACGACACTACATGTTATAGCTGGGAACCTTTGGATGACAAATCAAAATATTTTGATGTGGGGCACCGTCCTCAACAATCAGAGCCCCCGACAGGAAGAGGAAGAGGCTGTTCAGCGCTCCAGACAGGAAAAGAAAGTGGCTGTTCAGAGCTCCCGACAGGAAGAGAAAGTGGCTGTTCAGAGCCCCAGACAGGAAGAGGAAGTGGCTGTTCAGAGCCGCAGACAAGAAGAGAAAGTGGCTGTTCAGAGCCCCAGAGAGGAAGAGGAAGTGGCTGTTCAGAGGCCCAGACAGGAAGAGGAAGTTCTCTAGCTTTTTTCTGTTTTTGTTCTCTTTCTTTTTTATTTTGAAGGCAGATTAGCAGGATAAAGTATGGCTCACATATGCTGCCCCTCACTATTGGTGTTCACCACAGAATAGACCCACTACCACAGAGAGAGAGAGAGCGAGAGAGAGCGAGAGAGAGAGAGAGAGAGAGAGAGAGAGAGAGAGAGAGAGAGAGAGATGCAGAGCAGAATTAGGCCGATACTCGCTAATTATCAAAATCCAGAAAAGAGCCATTAAATTCTACATCCTCCTAAAAGGAAGCGATTCCCAAATCTTCCATAACAAAGCCATCACCTACAGAGAGATGAACCTGGAGAAGAGTCCCCTAAGCAAGCTGGTTCTGGGGCTCTGTTCACGAACACAAACAGACCCCACAGAGCCCCATGACAGCAACACAAATAGACCCAACCAAATCATGAAAAAAATAAAATTACTTGACACATTGGAAAGAATTTACAAAAAACAGAGCAAACTAGAATGCTATTTGGCCCAGAACAGAGACATAATGGCAGAATACCTGACCACTGTGACTGACCCAAATTTAAGGAAAGCTTTGACTATGTACAGACTCAGTGAGCATAGCCTTGCTATTGAGAGAGGCTGCCATAGGCAGACCTGGCTCTCAAGAGAAGACAGGCTATGTGCACACTGCCCAGAAAATGAGGTGGAAACTGACCTGCCCATCCTAACCTCCTGCCAAATGTATGACAATATTAGATACACCAATCCCTCAGATTACACAGATCCACAAATAATTCGAAAACAAATCAAATTTTGATAAACTCCCATATCTATTGGGTGAAATACCACAATGTGCAATCACAGCAGCAAGATTTGTGACCTGTTGCCACAAGAAAAGGGCAACCAGTGAAGAACAAACACCATTGTAAATACAACCCAAATGTATGACTGTTTGCAAATCGTTACAACACTGTATATAGACATTAAATGAAAAATGAAATGTCTTTATTCTTTTGGAACTTTTGTGAGTGTAATGTTTACTGTTAATTTGACTCTTTCCCATGCTAATAAAGCCCCTTAAATTGAAATTGAATTGAAATTGAAATTGAAAAGAGAGCAAGAGAGTGAGGGAGATAGAGAAGGCAGAGAGAGAGAGAGAGAGAGAGAGAGAGAGAGAGGGAGAAAGAGAGGGACATAGGGAAGGGGAGAGGGAAAGAGGGAGAGAGAGAGAGAGAGAGGTAGAGAGGGAGAGAGAGGGAGAGGATTGAGAGGGGAAGGAGAGAGAGGGAGAGTAGTGAGGGAGAGAGACAGAGAATGAGAGAGACAGAGAGTGAGTGAGGGAGAGAGAGCAAGCAAGAGGTAGAGAGCGAGTGAGAGAGAGAGAAAGAGAGAGAGAGAGAGAAGGAGATGGTGGGAGAGAGATAGAGAGCGAGAACAAGAGCAAGAGAGCGAGACCGTGAGAGGGGGAGAGAGCGAAAGAGGGAGGGAGGGAGAGAGGTAGAGAGACAGAGAGAGAGATAGACAGTGAAGGAGCGAGAGAGAGAAAGAGAGAGAGTGTTTGAGAGAGAGAGAGAGAGCATGAGAGGGGGAAGAGAGCGAGATGGAGAGAGGAAGTGAGGTAGAGAGATGGAGAAAGAGAGAGAGAGGGCAAAGGGGCGAGAGAGAGAGCGAGGGCACATTAGAGGGTGAGAGAGCGAGGGAGAGAGGGAGCGAGGTAGAGAGACAGCCAAGGAGCGAGGGAGAGAGAGAGAGAGAGAGAGAGAGAGAGAGAGAGAGTGAGAGAGAGATTTGACCCTAAAAATAAGACACATTTTTTTTAACAGTAACCTGGGGAAGGTTTTCTGTAGTATTACAAATGTAAGAGTTCTAAACTTCCTTAAACACCCAATGTCTTGAGTAAAAGCCAAATTGGATTTATACCAAAGCATAGCACCACCGAGCATATTTACACCCTGCACACCCTGATAGATAAACATGTCCACCAAAATAATACCAAAATGTACGCTTGCTTTATCGACTTCCAAAAAGTATTTGGTTCTATTTGGCATACAAGACTGTTCTACAAAGTTAATGAAAGTGGTGTATGGGGTAAAACATATGACATAATTAAATCAATGTATACTGGCAATACGTGCATCATAAAAATTGTTAAGAAAATAACCAGGGGTGGGGCCTTCGCCAGGGTTGCAATCTGTCCATTCTTAGCCTGTAATTTCTGTAATTTTTGTGGTATTAACAAATATGCTAATATGTAAAATGACAAGGAATTGCATGAAATGTTTGTAAATGGCAATATTTTCTTGAACCTGCAAACTAAATGATAGATTCATGCAATGTTTTTACTATAAAGGAGATGTTTCCACCTGTACTCATGTCCACGGTGGTCTGCAAACCACACAACCTTTCTGGCCCACAGCCCTGTGTGCTATCAACATTTCTGCATTGCCATATAAAGCTTACAGGACAAAGAACAGTTTCTAAAACTGCATATCTAAGGCTCTGGTCTGTCCAAAAGAAGAGAGGGTATCCACTTTGTTTTAATTATAACTTTGGGTATAGGGGTGGGTCACTTACATATGTTTTTTTTAAGTCAAATATATTTTTCTAAAGGGAGGGCCATCCATATTAATTTCAGAGAGATACGATTTTCTCCATGTAACCCTTATTATAAATAACGTTCACTCCCTAATCCCATTCCACTACCTTTTAAATATATATATATATATTTTTTTTAATTATCTAAAAACAAGCTTTTCTTTTATGCTTCCAAGTCCATCAGGCTTGATGGAGCTGTTTTGTCTTGTAGTAATGTGGTGCCTGCCGTTATTTCCTTAAACATTTTTAATTAGTAATACATGTCATTGAGAAAAATATATATTTTGTTGAGTAATAAACATAACAGGTTGTGGAGTGTGTTGGACACAGCCACTCATATATAGAGGTCTATAAAGCCTGTCTCCATTCCTGATTTCTGGAACCGTTAGCTTACTCTCATGCCTGCTCCCACTCTCCCTCTCTGGCGCTCGAGGGCGCCAGGCTGCCTTTCATTACGCCTCCTGTCTCCATTATTAAGGGCATCAGCGCTCATTGGACTCACCTGGACTCCTTCACATCTTGATTGCCTTCCCTATATCTGTCTGTTTCCTCTGTTTCATCGCCGTTTCAGCATTATTGTCATTTCCGTTTCCCCTGTCCAGACGGTGTCCGTATTCTTTTCCTGTCCGAGGTTATTAAATATTCACTCCCTGTAACTGCTTCTCTTCTCCAGCATCGATCCTTACAGCTTACCTATGTAATATTGGCGTAAGCTCAAAAACACTTATTTTGCTAACATTGTCCTGTTTTATCAATTGCTGTATGATCAATGGGCAGTTCATTACCTCCGTTGATGAATATGGAGCTTAAAGTTGTGTTTGTATTTGTATTTCTTTTTATACATTTACAATAGGCCTTTATCTAAAAATACATACAGACTAATACAGCAGAATGCTATTCATTGACTACAGCTCAGCATTCAAAACCATAGTGCCCTCAAAGTTCATCACTAAGCTAAGGACCCTGGGACTAAACACCTCCCTCTGCAACTGGATCCTGGACTTCCTGACGGGCCGCGCCCAGGTAATAAGGATAGGTAACAACACATCCGCCACACTGATCCTCAACATGGGGGCCCCTCAGAGGTGCGTGCTCAGTCCCCTCCTGTACTCCCTGTTCACTCATGACTGCATGGCCAGGCATGTCTCAAACACCATCATTAAGTTTGCTGATGACACAACAGTTGTAGGCCTGATCACTGACAACGATGAGACAGCTTATAGGGAGGAGGTCAGAGACCTGGCCGTGTGGTGCCAGGACAACAACCTCTCCCTCAACGTAATCAAGACAAAGGAGATGATTGTGGACTACAGGAAAAGGAGGACCGAGCACGCCCCCATTCTCATCGACAAGGATGCTCGGTTGAGAGCTTCAAGTTCCTTGGTGTCCACATCACCAACAAACTATCATGGTCCAAACACACCAAGACATTCGGGAAGAGGTCATGACAAAGCCTATTCCCTCTCAGGAGACTGAAAAGATTTGGCATGGGTCCGGAGATCCTCAAAAGGTTCTACAGCTGCACCATCGAGAGTATCCTGACTGGTTGAGGTCGGGGGATTGTGGAGGCCAGGTCATCTGATGCAGCATTCCATCTCTCCTTCTTGGTAAAATATCCCTTACACATCCTGGAGGTGTGTTTTGGGGTCATTGTCCTTTCGAAAAACTAAGACCAAACCAGAAGGGATGGCGTATCGCAGCAGAATGCTGTGGTAGCCTTAAATCACTGACAGTGACACCGGCAAAGCACTCCCACAGCATAACACCTCCTCCTCCATGCTTCACGGTAGGAACAACACATGCGGAGATCATCCATTCACCCACATCGCGTCTCACAAAGACACAGCGTTGGAACCAAAAATCTCCAATTTGGAATTCAGACGGAATTACAAATTTTTACTGGTCTAGTGTCCATTGTTCGTGTTTCTTGGCACAAAACAAGTCTCTTCTTCTTCTTATTGGTGTTCTTTAGTAGTGGTTTCTTTGCAACAATTTGACCATGAAGGCCTGATTCACACAGTCTCCTCTGAACAGTTAGTGTTGAGATGTGTCTGTTAATTGAACTCTGTGAAGCATTTATTTGGGCTGCAATTTTTTGTTGTTTTTGTTTAACACTATTTTTGTTTTTTTTAACACTTTTCTTTTTTTTACTACGTGACTCCATATGTGTTATGTCATAGTTTTGAAGTCTTCAGTATTATTCTACAATGTAAAAATAAAGAAAAACCCTGAGTAGGTGTTCTAAAACTTTTGACTGTTAGTGTACATGTACATATTTCCTAAATGACCTCAACTAACCTGTACCGGTAACACTTGTATATAGACTCACTATTGTTATTTCACTGCTGCTCTTTAATTATTTGTTACTTTTTTTACTTTTTCATGAAGCAGCCTTCCCTGTGGCTCAGTTGGTAGAGCATGGTGTGTGCAACACCAGGGTTGTGGGTTCGATTCCCACGGGGGGCCAGTACAAAAAAATGCATGATATAAAATGTATGCCTTCATTACTGTAAGTCGCTCTGGATAAGAGCATCTGCTAAATAACTAAAATGTAAAATGCATTGGTGGTTAATAAGAGCTTGTCAATAAGCATTTCACTGAAAGGTCTACACTTATTGTATTTGGCGCATGTGACAAATAACATTTGCGTTGATTTTGATATATAGTGCATTTGGAAATTATTAGACTCTTTTCACATGTTACAGCCTTATTCTAAAATCGATTGAATAAAATACAGAAATACATTATTTACATCAGTATTCAGATCCTTTGCTATGAGACTCAAAATTGAGTTCAGGTGCATCCTGTTTCCATTGATCATCCTTGAGATGTTTCTACAACTTGATTGGAGTCCACCTGTGGTAAATTAAATTGATTGCACATGATTTGGAAAGGCACACACCTGTCTATATAAGGTCCCACAGTTGACAGTGCAAGTCAAAGCAAAAACCAAGCCATGAGGTCGAAGGAATTGTCTGTAGAGCTCCGAGACAGGATTGGGTCGAGGCACATATCTGGTGAAGGATACCAACGCATTTCCACAGCATTGAAGTTCCTCAAGAACACAGTGGCCTCCATCATTCTTAAATGGAAGACAGTTGGAACCACCAAGACCCTTCCTAGAGCTGGCCGCCCGGACAACCTGAGCAATCAGGGGAGAAGGGCCTCGGTCAGGGAGGTGACCAAGAACCCGAGTGTCACTCTGGCAGAGCTCCAGAGTTCCTCTGTGGAGATGGGAGAACCTTCCAGAAGGACAACCATCTCTGCAGCACTCCACCAATCAGGCCTTTATTGTAGAGTGGCCAGACGAAAGCCACTCCTCAGTAAAAGGCACATAATAGCCCACTTGGAGTTTGCCAACAGGCACCTAAAGGACTCAGAGCATGAGAAACAAGATTATCTGGTCTGATGAAACCAAGATTGAACACTTTGGCCTAAATGCCAAGCGTCACGTCTGGAGGAAACCTGTCACCATCCCTACGGTGAAGCATGGTGGTGGCAGCGTCATGCTGTGGGGATGTTTTTTAGAGGCAGGGACTGGGAGACTGGTCAGGATCGAGGGAAAGATGAACGGAGAAAAGTACAGAGAGATCCTTGATGAAAACCTGCTCCAGAGTTTTCAGGACCTCACACTGGGGCGAAGGTTCACCTTCCAACAGGACAATGACCCTAAGCACACAGCTAAGACAACACAGGAGTAGCTTCAGGACAAGTCTCTGAATGTCTTTGAGTGGCCCAGCCAGACCCCAGACTTGAACCCGATCGAACACCTCTGGAGAGACCTGAAAATAGCTGTGCAGCAACACTCCCCATCAAACCTGACAGAGCTGGAGAGGATCTGCAGAGAAGAATGGGAGAAACTCCCCAAATACAGGTGTGCCAAGCTTGTAGCGTCATAGCAAATAAGACTCAAGGCTGTAATTGCTGCCAAAGGTGCTTCAGCAAAATACTGAGTAAAGGGTCTGAATACTTATGTAAATGTGATTTTTCATTTTTTAAATTTTAAATCCATAGAAGGAAGTGTGAGAGAGGCTGGCTGTATTGTGTGTGTGTGTGTTTGTGTGTGTGTGTGTGTGTGTGTGTGTGTGTGTGTGTGAGTAAGTGTGTGAGTGAGTGTGTGTTACGGTCATCATCTCCCTGGCAGGCACTGTACATGTACACATATCACTTCTCTCCCCAGTCTGATCTTCATACTCAGATTAATTATGACAGAGCTGGAGTGATATATTTCTCTCCATTCTCTCAGTGGGGCTTGGGGAGTGAAAGTGGGGTGTTGGGTGGTTGGGGTGTTCGGGTGTACGGACTGGGGAGAGAGAGTGGGGTGTTGGGGTGTACAGGCTGGGGAGAGAGAGTGGGGTGTTGGGGTGTACAGGCTGGGGAGAAGGTGGGGTGTTGGGCTGTACAGGCCTGGAGAGAGAGAGTGGGGTGTTGGGGTGTACAGGCTGGGGAGAGAGTGGGGTGTTGGGGTGTACGGACCTGGAGAGAGAGAGTGGGGTGTAGGGGTGTACAGGCTGGGGAGAGAGAGTGGGGTGTTGGGGTGTACAGGCTGGGGAGAGAGAGTGGGGTGTTGGGGTGTACAGGCTGGGGAGAGAGAGTGGGGTGTTGGGGTGTAATGGCCTGGAGAGAGAGGTTGGGGTGTACGGTCTGGGCTGGGGGGGGCTTTATCCCTACAGCTATTAGGAGGTAATTAAGTCCTAACACCACAGAGCCTCCCATGGCTACTATAACACAACTCCAAATGGAAAGCTTACAAGCTCCTTTAGACGGCAGGACAAATTGAATGGAACTCATTGGGCTTTAGCCATTATTCCAGCGGACCCATCTGGCTGGGAAAAGAGAAAGGGGATTTGCTGGAGGTTGTGAGGGGTTGTGGTTGGTTCATTGCGAGGTGTGTGTGTGTGTGTGTGTGTGTGTGTGTGTGTGTGTGTGTGTGTGTGTGTGTGTGTGTGTGTGTGTGTGTGTGTGTGTGTGTGTGTGTCAGCTCCTCTTCAACAGGCAGCTTGAGATTTGCTTTTGCCAACCTGTTCTCTGATCCTCGGGGGTCAGGCAGGGGGGCGTGTGTGGGGGGGGGAAAGGGTCAGGCAGGGGGGCGTGGGGAGGGGTACAAGGGCAATACACCCACAGATTTAAACAACAGCACAGGGATGAATATATTCATGCCGCAATTCACACGCTATAGGAGCTCCAGATGCTTAGCTAAAGAAAGAAAGTATTTATCCATACTGTACTGAGACCAGCTGCTATCTATCCATACTGTACTGAGACCTGCTGCTATCTATCCATACTGTACTGAGACCTGCTGCTATCTATCCATACTGTACTGAGACCT
Source organism: Salmo salar (assembly GCF_965601325.2). NCBI lineage: Eukaryota > Metazoa > Chordata > Actinopteri > Salmoniformes > Salmonidae > Salmo > Salmo salar. The sequence goes on along the minus strand of NC_138311.1, from coordinate 52,703,082 downwards.
GCTGCTATCTATCCATACTGTACTGAGACCGGCTAGATGGGGTGGCAGGTAGCCTAGTGGTCAGAGCATTGGACTAGTAAGCGCAAGGTTGCAAGTTCAAATCCCTGAGTATCTGTCGTTCTTCCCCTGAACAAGGCAATTAACCCACTGGTTACTGGAAAATAAGATTTTGTTCTTAATTGACTTGCCTGGTAAAATCTATCTGTCCTTAAGGTTCAGTGTCATTTCAAACTAGGTATTCATTGTTACATAAAATAAGTTAATTGTTAAACCATCACATCTCGCTGAAGCTTGCACAGCTTTACCCACCCTGGGTTTATTTTTGAAATCGTGCACCAATCAAAAAAGTATTTTGCAAGTACTACTGTATGTAACAATGTGTTTACCCACAGAGGTACACTATAGCCAACAATGTAACTAAAAGTTTTAGTTCCAGATTGAATGTAAAGTAAAACGAGAACCAATATCCAATGTTCTTATTTTCAAAACTTTATTGCTAACGTGTGGATCGATCACAGAAAAAACACTTGCTATTCCGAGAGTAACAAGAAAATAACCTCTGGTTCTGTTGAATGACAGCGATATAACCATAGAGATCCGATCAAATTCCTAATTCTACGGATATAACCCTCTCCTTACTGTTGTTTTATGGTACTGCGATATAATAGGTTAAAGGAGCCTAATGACCAAGAATCTCTGATCCTTAATGGGGCGCAATTGACTCAACAACAGGCAGAACAAGGAGAAACAATAGCAGGCAGTACAACAATGGAGTTCACGAACAGAAGCTCCACCATGGGAAGAGTCCAGCCTGTCCCCGTTCTGGGGTTATTAACATCATATGGAGAGAGAGAGAGTCCAGCCTGTCCCCGTTCTGGGGTTATTAACATCATATGGAGAGAGAGAGAGTCCAGCCTGTCCCCGTTCTGGGGTTATTAACATCATATGGAGAGAGAGAGTCCAGCCTGTCCCCGTTCTGGGGTTATTAACATCATATGGAGAGAGAGGCCAGCCTGTCCCCGTTCTGGGGTTATTAGCATCATATGGAGAGAGAGAGAGAGTCCAGCCTGTCCCCGTTCTGGGGTTATTAGCATCATATGGAGAGAGAGAGAGAGGCCAGCCTGTCCCCGTTCTGGGGTTATTAGCATCATATGGAGAGAGAGAGAGAGTCCAGCCTGTCCCCGTTCTGGGGTTATTAACATCATATGGAGAGAGAGAGAGCCCAGCCTGTCCCCGTTCTGGGGTTATTAACATCAAATGGAGAGATCGAGAGAGGCCAGCCTGTCCCCGTTCTGGGGATATTAGCATCATATGGAGAGAGAGAGAGAGGCCAGCCTGTCCGCGTTCTGGGGTTATTAGCATCATATGGAGAGAGAGAGAGAGGCCAGCCTGTCCCCGTTCTGGGGTTATTAGCATCATATGGAGAGAGAGAGAGTCCAGCCTGTCCCCGTTCTGGGGTTATTAACATCATATGGAGAGAGAGAGAGCCCAGCCTGTCCCCGTTCTGGGGTTATTAACATCATATGGAGAGAGAGAGAGTCCAGCCTGTCCCCGTTCTGGGGTTATTAACATCATATGGAGAGAGAGAGAACCCAGCCTGTCCCCGTTCTGGGGTTATTAACATCATATGGAGAGAGAGAGAGTCCAGCCTGTCCCCGTTCTGGGGTTATTAACATCATATGGAGAGAGAGAGAGCCCAGCCTGTCCCCGTTCTGGGGTTATTAACATCATATGGAGAGAGAGAGAGTCCAGCCTGTCCCCGTTCTGGGGTTATTAACATCATATGGAGAGAGAGAGAACCCAGCCTGTCCCCGTTCTGGGGTTATTAACATCATATGGAGAGAGAGAGAGGCCAGCCTGTCCCCGTTCTGGGGTTATTAACATCATATGGAGAGAGAGAGAGCCCAGCCTGTCCCCGTTCTGGGGTTATTAACATCATATGGAGAGAGAGAGAGAGTCCAGCCTGTCCCCGTTCTGGGGTTATTAACATCATATGGAGAGAGAGAGAGGCCAGCCTGTCCCCGTTCTGGGGTTATTAACATCATATGGAGAGAGAGAGAGTCCAGCCTGTCCCCGTTCTGGGGTTATTAACATCATATGGAGAGAGAGAGTCCAGCCTGTCCCCGTTCTGGGGTTATTAACATCATATGGAGAGAGAGAGTCCAGCCTGTCCCCGTTCTGGGGTTATTAACATCATATGGAGAGAGAGAGAGTCCAGCCTGTCCCCGTTCTGGGGTTATTAACATCATATGGAGAGAGAGAGAGGCCAGCCTGTCCCCGTTCTGGGGTTATTAACATCATATGGAGAGAGAGAGAGTCCAGCCTGTCCCCGTTCTGGGGTTATTAACATCATATGGAGAGAGAGAGTCCAGCCTGTCCCCGTTCTGGGGTTATTAACATCATATGGAGAGAGAGAGTCCAGCCTGTCCCCGTTCTGGGGTTATTAACATCATATGGAGAGAGAGAGAGTCCAGCCTGTCCCCGTTCTGGGGTTATTAACATCATATGGAGAGAGAGAGAGGCCAGCCTGTCCCCGTTCTGGGGTTATTAACATCATATGGAGAGAGAGAGAGCCCAGCCTGTCCCCGTTCTGGGGTTATTAACATCATATGGAGAGAGAGAGAGGCCAGCCTGTCCCCGTTCTGGGGTTATTAACATCATATGGAGAGAGAGAGAGAGCCCAGCCTGTCCCCGTTCTGGGGTTATTAACATCATATGGAGAGAGAGAGAGCCCAGCCTGTCCCCGTTCTGGGGTTATTAACATCATATGGAGAGAGAGAGAGCCCAGCCTGTCCCCGTTCTGGGGTTATTAACATCATATGGAGAGAGAGAGAGGCCAGCCTGTCCCCGTTCTGGGGTTATTAACATCATATGGAGAGAGAGAGAGCCCAGCCTGTCCCCGTTCTGGGGTTATTAACATCATATGGAGAGAGAGAGAGCCCAGCCTGTCCCCGTTCTGGGGTTATTAGCATCATATGGAGAGAGAGAGAGAGCCCAGCCTGTCCCCGTTCTGGGGTTATTAGCATCATATGGAGAGAGAGAGAACCCAGCCTGTCCCCGTTCTGGGGTTATTAACATCATATGGAGAGAGAGAGAGCCCAGCCTGTCCCCGTTCTGGGGTTATTAGCATCATATGGAGAGAGAGAGAGCCCAGCCTGTCCCCGTTCTGGGGTTATTAACATCATATGGAGAGAGAGAGAGCCCAGCCTGTCCCCGTTCTGGGGTTATTAGCATCATATGGAGAGAGAGAGAGTCCAGCCTGTCCCCGTTCTGGGGTTATTAGCATCATATGGAGAGAGAGAGTCCAGCCTGTCCCCGTTCTGGGGTTATTAGCATCATATGGAGAGAGAGAGAGAGCCCAGCCTGTCCCCGTTCTGGGGTTATTAGCATCATATGGAGAGAGAGAGAGCCCAGCCTGTCCCCGTTCTGGGGTTATTAGCATCATATGGAGAAGGAGCGAGCCCAGCCTGTCCCCGTTCTGGGGTTATTAGCATCATATGGAGAGAGAGAGAGCCCAGCCTGTCCCCGTTCTGGGGTTATTAACATCATATGGAGAGAGAGAGAGAGGCCAGCCTGTCCCCGTTCTGGGGTTATTAGCATCATATGGAGAGAGAGAGAGAGCCCAGCCTGTCCCCGTTCTGGGGTTATTAACATCATATGGAGAGAGAGAGAGCCCAGCCTGTCCCCGTTCTGGGGTTATTAACATCATGTGGAGAGAGAGAGAGCCCAGCCTGTCCCCGTTCTGGGGTTATTAACATCATATGGAGAGAGAGAGAGAGGCCAGCCTGTCCCCGTTCTGGGGTTATTAACATCATATGGAGAGAGAGAGAGCCCAGCCTGTCCCCGTTCTGGGGTTATTAACATCATATGGAGAGAGAGAGTCCAGCCTGTCCCCGTTCTGGGGTTATTAGCATCATATGGAGAGAGAGAGAGCCCAGCCTGTCCCCGTTCTGGGGTTATTAACATCATATGGAGAGAGAGAGAGGCCAGCCTGTCCCCGTTCTGGGGTTATTAGCATCATATGGAGAGAGAGAGAGCCCAGCCTGTCCCCGTTCTGGGGTTATTAACATCATATGGAGAGAGAGAGAGCCCAGCCTGTCCCCGTTCTGGGGTTATTAGCATCATATGGAGAGAGAGAGTGTCCAGCCTGTCCCCGTTCTGGGGTTATTAACATCATATGGAGAGAGAGAGAGTCCAGCCTGTCCCCGTTCTGGGGTTATTAACATCATATGGAGAGAGAGAGAGTGCAGCCTGTCCCCGTTCTGGGGTTATTAACATCATATGGAGAGAGAGAGAGCCCAGCCTGTCCCCGTTCTGGGGTTATTAACATCATATGGAGAGAGAGAGAGTCCAGCCTGTCCCCGTTCTGGGGTTATTAACATCATATGGAGAGAGAGAGTCCAGCCTGTCCCCGTTCTGGGGTTATTAACATCATATGGAGAGCGAGGGTGTGTGAAATTCCTTCACTTTCATTCCCCTCCTCCACTCCCCTCCAGCCCCTCCACCCCTCCCCCTGCCGTTCTCCTTACCACACACACACTTACCACACATAGCCTTACCACACACACACGCACAAACAGACACAGCCCTCTGCCCCACTCCAGTCGCAGTGACAGGTTGGAGTTTGATTGTCAGCTTGGCTTGCCCTCTCAGTCACCTTCTTGGCCTTAAGTAGGTGTAGAGCACCATGCTATTGTCCAGCTCTCTGCTCTTAAAGAGTGACACCTCTCTATCTCTGCTCTTAAAGAATAACACCTCTCTGTCTCTGCTCCTAAAGAATGACACCTCTCTGTCTCTGCTCTTAAAGAATAACACCTCTCTGTCTGCTCTTAAAGAATGACACCTCTCTGTTTCTGCTCTTAAAGAATGACACCTCTCTGTTTCTGCTCTTAAAGAATGACACCTCTCTGTCTGCTCTTAAAGAATGACACCTCTCTATCTCTGCTCTTAAAGAATGACACCTCTCTGTCTCTGCTCTTAAAAAATGACACCTCTCTGTCTGCTCTTAAAGAATGACACCTCTCTGTCTCTGCTCTTAAAGAATAACACCTCTCTGTCTGCTCTTAAAGAATGACACCTCTCTCTCTCTGCTCTTAAAGAATAACACCTCTCTGTCTCTGCTCTTAAAGAATGACACCTCTCTGTCTCTGCTCTTAAAGAATGACACCTCTCTGTCTCTGCTCTTAAAGAATAACACCTCTCTGTCTGCTCTTAAAGAATGACACCTCTCTGTCTCTGCTCTTAAAGAATAACACCTCTCTGTCTGCTCTTAAAGAATGACACCTCTCTCTCTCTGCTCTTAAAGAATAACACCTCTCTGTCTGCTCTTAAAGAATGACACCTCTCTGTCTCTGCTCTTAAAGAAGGACACCTCTCTGTCTCTGCTCTTAAAGAATAACACCTCTCTGTCTCTGCTTTCAATGTTTTTTATCTGTCTACTTGCGCAGACAGACAGACAGACAGACAGACAGACAGACAGACAGACAGACAGACAGACAGACAGACAGACAGACAGACAGACAGACAGACAGACAGACAGACAGACAGACAGACAGACAGACAGACAGACAGACAGACAGACAGACTCCTCCTCTTAGCCTCCCTAACCTGACAGATGGGTTGCAGTACAATCCTCGTTATCGTCAAACAGTTAAGAGGTGTAACCCAATACTGACGGTCAACAGATACACACATACCCCATAAAGACAAAGCAAAAACTGTTTAAGAAAAACAAAGAAATATATTTAAAAAATAAATAAAGATTGAATAGAGACCTTGGTGATTGTATGAGTGTAGTCAGATTGAAAACATTAGGCTATGTTATTGACATTGAACAGATTATACAGCCTACTAGGCAGATGTGTTAACCATTGTGTTTAATTTGTAGCATAGGCCTATGAATTGGGCTGATAATATGTTCTGTTCTGCCGACTATTAGCAGAGAAAAACACACAGGAGTTCCCATACCGGGAATAAATAAAACTTACTTTCACCCCTGAAAATACAGTTGAATCACGTTTTTGATTGCACTGGACCTTTTAAAAGAGGCTTAATGCGATCTTACAACCTACGTGCCTGTGCGGTGGGGAGCAGAAGGTTGCTGTGCCCTGTGTTAAATATCCCAAACATTTAATGGGCAGCCATCTCCAACGACCTCCGTGATGACACTGGGGCTAATGGCGTGAGCTCGCTGTAGTTATTTTGGGAAGCTCCAATGACCAGCCAGGCCGGCAGAGGTCTTTCGGCACTAGGCTCCTCTGCTCTGGAAAAGCTTCTGCCAGCGTGACTAAAGCAGTAGGCTGCCTCCAATTAGGATCCCTAATAACTAACGCCATAACGGTAGCTAATCTTCCTAGTGCCATTTTCTAATGGCCAAAATAGTAGTGCCAAGTGCTATTTAAATTGTGTCCCATTGCCTTTTCGTCTAGATCCCGTGCAGAGAGTGATTTCACTGGGTACTGTAATGTTTCAGAGGTTGGCTGTATCAGATTTCCATCCTGCCTTGTGGATACCGGAGGGTGTTCAGCTGGGCATCAGGTTGAGCTAAGAGAAAACTATAGCAGCCCTCCAGTTGACTAACAGAGGAGAAACAGCAGGGGAGAACAGGACACTAAAGGGACTGCTCACTGTCAGTCAACAAGTGGTTAAGCATGGTGTGAGCAGACGCCTGGGGACATATTACTGATGTTGAGAGTAGAAAAGGTAGGAGAGGTAGGGAGGTAGAACCGTAGGAAGAGGTAGGAAAGGAAGAAGAGGTAGAATATCTAGAAGGGGTAGAAGAAGAGGTAGGAGAGGTAGAGGAGGAAGAAGGGGTAGAATATCTAGAAGGGGTAGAAGAAGAGGTAGGAGAGGTAGAGGAGGAAGAAGAGGTAGAATATCTAGAAGGGGTAGAAGAAGAGGTAGGAGAGGTAGAGGAGGAAGAAGGGGTAGAATATCTAGAAGGGGTAGAAGAAGAGGTAGGAGAGGTAGACGGGTTGGAGGAGAGGTAGGAGGGGAAGAAGGGGTAGAAGAAGAGGTAGAAGGAGAGGTAGAAGAGGTAGAAGAGAAATAAGAGGTAGGAGAGGTAGCAGAGGTAGTAGAGGCGAGGTAGGAGAGGTAGGAGAAGGAGGAGAAGGAGGAGAGGTGGAAGAGGTGGAAAAGGTAGGAGAGGTAGAAGGAGAGGTAGAAGAGGTAGAAGGAGAGGTAGAAGAGGTAGAAGAGAAAGAAGAGGAAGAGGTAGCAGAGGTAGTAGAGGAGCGGTAGGAGAGGTAGGAGAAGGAGGAGAAGAAGGAGGAGAAGGAGGAGAGGTAGGAGAGGTGGAAGAGGTGGGAGAGGTAGGAGAGGTAGGAGAGGTAGAAGGAGAGGTAGAAGAGGGAGGAGAGGTAGTAGAGAAAGAAGAGGAAGAGGTAGCAGAGGTAGAAGAGTTCAAAATGAGAGGCAGAAGAGGGAGGAGAGGGAGGAGAGGGAGGAGAGATAGGAGAGGGAGGAGAGGGAGGAGAGGTAAAAGAGGAGGAAGAGTTAGGAGAGGTAGAAGAGGAGGAAGAGGTAGGAGAGGGAGGAGAGGTAGGAGAGGTAAAAGAGGAGGAAGAGTTAGGAGAGGTAGAAGAGGAGGAAGAGGTAGGAGAGGGAGGAGAGGTAGGAGAGGAGGAAGAGGAAGAGGAAGGAGAGGTAGGAGAAGGAGGAGAAGGAGGAGAGGTGGAAGAGGTGGAAAAGGTAGGAGAGGTAGAAGGAGAGGTAGAAGAGGTAGAAGGAGAGGTAGAAGAGGTAGAAGAGAAAGAAGAGGAAGAGGTAGCAGAGGTAGTAGAGGAGCGGTAGGAGAGGTAGGAGAAGGAGGAGAAGGAGAAGGAGGAGAGGTAGGAGAGGTGGAAGAGGTGGGAGAGGTAGGAGAGGTAGGAGAGGTAGAAGGAGAGGTAGAAGAGGGAGGAGAGGTAGAAGAGAAAGAAGAGGAAGAGGTAGCAGAGGTAGAAGAGTTCAAAATGAGAGGCAGAAGAGGGAGGAGATGGAGGAGATGGAGGAGAGGGAGGAGAGATAGGAGAGGGAGGAGAGGTAAAAGAGGAGGAAGAGTTAGGAGAGGTAGAAGAGGAGGAAGAGGTAGGAGAGGGAGGAGAGGTAGGAGAGGAGGAAGAGGAAGAGGAAGGAGAGGTAGAAGGTGTAGGAAAGATAAAAATGGAAGGAGAGGAAGAAGAGGAAGGAGAGGTCGGAGAAGAGGAAGAGGTAGGAGAGGTGGTTAGGAAGGAGAGGTAGAAGAGGAGGAAGAGGTAGGAGAGGTAGAACAGGAGGAAGAGGGAGGAGAGGTAGGAGAGGAGGAAGAGGAAGGAGAGGTAGAAGGTGTAGGAGAGATAAAAATGGGAGGAGAGGAAGAAGAGGAAGGAGAGGTCGGAGAAGAGGAAGAGGTAGGAGAGGTGGTTAGGTAGGAGAGGTAGAAGAGGAGGAAGAGGTAGGAGAGGTAGAAGAGGAGGAAGAGGGAGGAGAGGTAGGAGAGGAGGAAGAGGAAGGAGAGGTAGAAGGTGTAGGAGAGATAAAAATGGGAGGAGAGGAAGAAGAGGAAGGAGAGGTCGGAGAAGAGGAAGAGGTAGGAGAGGTGGTTAGGTAGGAGAGGTAGAAGAGGAGGAAGAGGTAGGAGAGGTAGAAGAGGTAGAAGAGGTAGAACAGTGAGGAGAGGTAGATGAGGGATGAGAGGTAGAAGAGATGGTAGAGGTGGGAGAGGTGGGAGAGGTAGAAGAGGGAGGAGAGGTAGAAGAGGTGGGAGAGGTAGAAGAGGGAGGAGAGGTAGAAGAGGTGGGAGAGGTAGAAGAGGGAGGAGAGGGAGGAGAGGTAGGAGAGGGAGGAGAGGGAGGAGAGGTAGAAGAGGGAGCAGAGGGAGGATGAGGTAGAAGTGGTAATAGAGATAGAAAGGGGAGGAGAGGTAGAAGAGAGAGGAAAGTTCGGAGAAGAGGAAGATGTAGGAGAGGAAGAAGAGGTAGAAAAAGAGGTAGAAGAGGAAGAGCAGAATCCCTAACGGGACATGCTGGGTGTGCTGAGTGGATTTTTGCCCCCCTAGCAACTCGGGGGTAGCCCTCATTCAATTCTTTGTCAATTACGTTGTCATCAAGCCATTTGGGGTTTTAAGGCTCAGAAGAGGAAGACAAGAAAAGGACAGGCTGATGTAATTAAAGTCATACACATTGAGCTCCTGTTGAGGAGATGGGGGGCTTCATTAGGAGGAGACTGAAAGGCCGCCAACGAGGGAGTGTGTGTGTGTGTGTGTGTGTGTGTGTGTGTGTGTGTGTGTGTGTGTGTGTGTGTGTGTGTGTGTGTGTGTGTGTGTGTGTGTGTGTGTGTGTGTGTGTGTGTGTGTGTGAGAGAGTGTGAGAGTGTAAGTATGTTATTTGAGGGGGGTTGAACAAGTGCAACAGTTTATCTCCTGCATGTGTCTTCTCACCAGCCATTCCTTTATGATTTTGTTTTGTCCCTCTCCTGCTCTGTCCCACAGTGTTGGGTCAAGAAGGGGGGAGAGTTGCGAGAGAGGGATGGGGGATGAGGAGGAGAAGGAGGCTGGTTAGAGGGGCTGTTTGTCACTGTGAATGGGCTCAGGGTGGTTCACATCATCGGGGCATTGATGGCATCCCCTCCCCTGTTGTAAAACAAGGTCCTGTGTGCCTGCCTGAACACTGGGGCATTGTGTCTGCCCTCACAAGCACCATACCACCCAGAGTGTCCCCATGCACTACCCCACCCATCCCTCCCTCTCTCTCTCTCCTCCACCTCTGTCTCTCTCTCTCTTCCACCCCCCTCTCTCTCTCCTCCACGCCTCACCCCTCCCTCCCTCTCTCCTCCACCACTCTGTCTCTCTGTCTCTCTCTCTCTCTCTCTCTCTGTCTCTCTCTCTCTCACTCATCCACCCCTCTCTCTCTCTCTCCTCCACCCCTCCCCTCTCTATCTCCTCCATGCCTCTCTCTCTTCCTCGCCTTACCCTCCCCCTCTCTCTCTCCCCCCTCAGCAGAGTATGACCCAACAGGCTAGCCTAGGCTGACCGGAGCTGCATGGGGATCCAGGGAGGGGTCAACATGAGGAACTAAACTGCCGGGTGACCCTAGATAGCAAGCTTTCATGGTCAAAACATATAGGCTCAGTGGTTGGTAAAATGGGAAGAGGTCCGTCCATGATATATAAGGGCACAAGACGAGACCCAGATGCAGACACGGGAGGCAGATGGTTTGAGTCTTGATATTTAATAAACAATCCAAAAAGGATAGGCAGGAGAATGGTCGTGGACAGGCAAAAGGTCAAAACCAGTTCCGAGTCCAGGAGATACAGAGTGGCAGGCAGGCTCGAGGTCAGGGCAGGCAGAATTGTCAGGCAGGCAGGTACCAAGTCCAGAAAACAGGCAAGTGTCAAAAACCGTGAGGACCAGCAAAAGAGAATAGAAGCAGGAGTACGGGAAAACTGCTGGTTGACTTGAAAAACATACAAGACGAACTGGCACAGAGAGACAGGAAACACAGGGATATATACACTGGAGAATACTTCAGGGAAAATAAGCGACACCTGGAGGGGGCGGAGACAATCACAAGACAGGTGTGACAGTACCCCCCCCCCCCCAGGGGCGCCACCTGGCATCCTACCTGGGTGCATACCTGGTTGACCGGGGTGTCGGCGGTGGAAGTCGGCGATGAGGGCTGAATCCAGGATGTCTCTAGCGGGAACCCATCACCTCTCCTCTGGGCCATAACCCTCCCAGTCAACCAGGTACTGGAATCCCCTGCCCCGCAGTCAAACAGCCAGGAGACGTTTCACCGTGTGTGCCGGATGGCCATCAATGACATGGGGGGGGGGGGGGGGACGGGGACAGAAGACAAAGGACTGTGAGATACGGACTTAATCCTAAACACATGGAACGTAGGGTGAATACGGAGGGTACGGGGTAACAAAAGACAGCAGTTAAACTAAGGACTCTAGAGATGGGAAACGGACCAAAGGAGGGGACAGTTTGCGGGACTCTACCTGAAGGGGCAGGTCCTGTGTGGACAGCCATACCCTCTGCCCAATGCGGTAGCGGGGAGCTGGAGTCCGGCGGCGGTCCGCTTGTTGACGATACCTGGAGTTGGTCTTGAAAAGCGCTAGCCGAGCTCTTCTCCAGGTACGTCGACAGTGGTTGTCGGCTCCAGGTAGTGGGGTTGGTTGAGACCAGGCATCTTAGGGTGGTCTCCAGGTCCTGGTTAGCTCGCTCCAACTGGCCGTTCGACTGGGGATGGAACCCGGAGGATAGGCTGGCCGACGCCCCAATAAGGGTGCAGAACGCCTTCCAGAACTGAGACGAGAACTGAGGACCCCGGTCGGAAACCATATCCACCGGGAGTCCATGGATCCTGAAGACGTGCTGCACCATAAGCTGGGCCATTTCATTGGCAGAAGGAAGTTTGGGGAGAGGGATGAAATGAGCGGCCTTTGTGAATCGATCCACCACTATCAGAATGACGGTGCTGCCATCAGACAGAGGAAGCCCAGTGACAAAATCGAGAGAGATATGGGACCAGGGACGATGAGGGACCGGTAGTGGCTGAACAATGCCAGAAGGAGCTTGCCATGGAGTCTTGTTCTTGGCATGTACCGTGGACGTGGCGACAAAGGCAGAAACGTCAGGAACCGTTGTGGGCCACCAGAAACCTTGTCAGTGGAATGCTTGAGTACGGCTGGAACCGGGATGACAGGTCAGCCTAGAGGAATAAGCCCATTCCAGGACCCAGGACCGGACTGAGTTAGGGACAAACAGCCAGTTAGCCGGGCCCCCTTCAGGTCCAGGCTGGGAACGTTGTGCCTTGAGAACCATGGTCTCAATACCCCAACCCACTGAGACTACAAGGCACGAGGTAGGGAGAATGGTTTCAGAGGCTGAGGGTTTGGCAGAGGAACTGTATAGGTGGGAGAGGGCATCAGGCTTCACATTCTTGGACCCTGAGTGGTAGGAAATTGTGAAGTTAAATCTTGTAAACAGGAGAGCCCACCGGGCCTGCCTGGAGTTAAAGCACTTTGCTGTACTGAGATATTCCACCTTTTTATTGTCAGTCCAGACCAGGAATGGCTGTTCTGCTCCTTCCAGCCAGTGCCTCCACTCTTCCAACGCCATCTTGACCACCAGGAGTTTTCGGTTGCCTACGTCGTAGTTCCTCTCTGCAGGATTGAGACAATGGGACAGGAAGGCACAGGGATGAAGCTTTGTCCTGGGCAGATCGCTGGGACAGGATGGCCCCCACTCCAACATCAGAAGCATCAACCTCTACCACAAATTGACGGGACGGATCCGGATGGATGAGGATGGGTGTTGTGGTGAACCAACGCTTCAGGTCCACACAGGCTCTGTCGACAGCTGGAGACCATGTGAACGGAACTTTGGGAGAGGTGAGTGCAGATAGGGGGGCCGCCAGGGTGCTGTAACCGCCGAATAAAACGGTTGTAGAAGTTAGCAAAACCCAGGAAACATTGCAACTGCACCCTGGATGTAGGTTGAGGCCAATCCACCACTGCTTTCACCTAACCGGGATCCATCTGAACATTTCCCTCAGCGATGACATATCCCAGAAAGGAGATTGTAGAGTGGTGGAATTCACACTTCTTGGCTTTGAACAATTGGATCTCCAGGAGGCACTGAAGGACCTGTCTGACATGAAGAACATGTTCATGGGCAGAACGGGAAAAAAAACTGGATGTCGTCAAGGTAGACGAACACAAAACGGTTTAGCATGTCCCTGAGCACATCGTTTACCAGAGCCTGGAAGACAGCGTCCAAATTACATGACCTGGTACTCATAATGTCCGCTGGCTGTGTTGAATGCTGTCTTCCCCTCATGTCCTTCGCGTTTCCGAACCAGGTGGTAGGTATTCCAAAGGTCCAGCTTGGAAAAAATGGTGGCCCCCGGAGAGGTTTAAAAGCCGAGGAGAGGAGTGGTAGGGGGTAACAATTCTTAACCGTAATGTCATTCAGACCCCGGTAGTCAATGCACGGACACAGGGTCTTGTCCTTCTTCTCCACAAAGAAAAACCCTGCGCCAGCAGCAGATGCAGACAGACGGACGGCCCCAGTAGCCAGAGACTCCTCTATGCAGGGGCGAAAATCTGATATCAACTTTGGAGGGGACAATTACATGACATTTTCTCAAGAGCAATTCCTGAGGGGGACACCAAAAGTAGTGCTGTAACACATAGCCTACATTGTAATATGGTAAATGTATATTGAGGAACCAAAGAAATAAGGTGTTTGCCATACTCCTAACTACCGGTACCCAAAACTACACAACTAATCACAACAGCAATACCATTGCCTTTAACAAATCTTAGTTCAGTCACCAGTTTAAGTTGAGCGTGGGGGTATCCATGGCATTTTCCAATTATGTTCCTATTTTACAAGTCCAAAAAATTGAGAACCTTTCATAATGTTGTCAAACAAAGCCTCAAACTTACCTGAGACTCCCTGTCTCTGCCAGTCTGTCCCTGCATATCTGTCCCCAACTCTGCTGTCTGTGTGCCATCTGTTGCCTGCTCTGCCTAATGACATCATTGTGAAACATTTCCATTAGAATGTCATTTCTTTCTTATGAACATTTTATCAACTAGTCTTTGAGATATTAGGCTACTAGGGTTCTTACTATGCGTTTTGGTGTATTGAAAAATACTCTGATGTCCGTCTTTTATTTTTCTGCCATTTTTCTACCTGGCTGGCTGGCTACACACACACAGTGTGTAGGTTATTTACAGTAGGAGATGGGCTTCTATCATCTTCTATCATTCTATTTGGGCTTCGATCTAAAAGGTAGCTAGCAAATGTGAAACGGATTAAAATGACAAGAGTTGACAGCTGTATGAGTTCACCATTTACACAACATATGCTGCAACCTTTTGTAATTTTAATAGTTTGTTTCATATTGGCTGGCTTCCGACAATAGCTGAATTTGCAAAGCTAGTGAGCACCAATTCCGTTTCAGTGGTGTTTGCTATAATCTTTGCTACCCGGGTTAAATAAAGGTGAAATAAAATAAATAAATAAAAGTTCCCTTGCGACAATTTAGCTTTTGCAACGAGACCATTAAATATATTTAAGACAATGGTAGAAGAGAGTGTAATTCTGTTCAGTTTGGACTTCAGTTTATCGCTAACCTTATCACAGGGACTTTGAAGCACTAACTTACATCATCTGCATGCTGATCTTGGAATAAATTGACGATAGCAAAGATTCCATCTTTGACGACGCCACATAAATGGAATAGGTACTAGCTAGCTTAATAGTTAATATTTGCGAGCTAGCTCTGCATATTCAGCTAGTGTGTGTGCGCGATTGACTGGATTAACCTCACGTCAGTTACGTTCATTGAGTGCCTTTCAGACAGTAGACACGACCCCTCTGTTACCTTGCCAACTAAGGAACTGGCAGTGGATCAAACCATTGAGGCAAAGGGTGGGGGGGGTCGCAATCTTTTGAAACTTAAAAATGCGCTATTAAGTGTCTATAATCAGCACAATTGCTTTCATTGCATATTATTAATATTATTTAAATTACATAGTTATGTTTCAGTGATATATTGGGGGGGACAAATCATATTTTTCCCAGGATGGGGGAGTCGTGTCCCCCCCGTCCCCCCCGGGATTTCGGCCCCTGCCTCTATGTACTCCACCATGGCCTTGGTCTAGATAGGGAATATATTCCCAGATAGGGAATTTAGCCTACCCTCGAGGTGGTGTGGTGCCTGGGAGGAGTTCAATGGCACAATCATGAGGACGGTGTGGGGGAAGAAAAGTAGCCCGTGCCTTGCTGAAGACCTCCAGGAGGTTGTGGTACTCTGTGGGGACGGCCTAGAAATCCGAGACTTGACTTAAGCCCTAGGAGGCCGTCTTCAGGGAAGGCTGCCCTGCTTTGAGGCAATGGGAATGGCAGAACGGACTCGTGGTCCAGTCAATAACGGGGTTGTGATTTTTGAGCCAAGAAAATCCCAAAACAGCACGAACATGGGGAGACTCGAAGTTGTATAGCCTCACTGTGATTTCCTGAAACCCGCAGATTAACAGGAACAGTGCTGTGGGTAACTCTACCATTGGAACGGCTGTCCAGTGCTCTAGTGTCCATGGGAACAGAGAGAAGTTGAGTGGGGATACGAAATTCAGAATCTATGATAGCGTCCATAAAATTCTCATCCGCCCCAGAGTCATCGAGCACCCGGAGAGATTTAGACTGGTCTCCCTACAGCAGTATCACAAAAAAAATGGAGTGCAGTTGATGGGATTTAGAGGATTCCCAGTCTGGCTCACCAGAGTACTTGTACCCACTACTGAAATAGGTCTCTTAACTGGGCAGGTGGCTATATAATGTCCTGCAGCCCCACAGTACAGACAACTGTTGGAACTTAGCCTATGTGAACGTTCCCTAGGCGATAACCTAGCTCTGCCCAGTTGTGAGGTTACAGAGTGTCTGACTCACCCGTCGCCGATGATTCTTGAGGGAGCTGGCTTCGGATCCTCTCGGAAAAACAGCCGAAATTAGCTTAATAATATACGCTATCTTCGATCAGTCTGAAGGAAACTAAGATGGCTGTAGCTCAAAAATAAGAGAGCACTGAGAAAGAAAACCCTAGCAGGTACCAGGATCCCCAGAATATCACTCCTGAAGAGGTAAGTGGGGTTCTCAGAGAGCCTTGGTAGGCTGTACAAACTCACCACTAATAGGGAAAAAAATTACTGGGTGGTTGGGGGTTCTCAGAGGTGGCAGGCTGCCTATGAGCTAACTCCCTGATTTCTTCCATAATAGCCTTGAACCCCTGGTCGTGCCATTCCATCACGGAACTGAGTCCTTCCAAAAGGTTCTGTAGTAACTCCTCATGTCTCCTAATGGTGGCTCCCTGTAGGGAGACAGCGTGGCGGAGCTGGTCCATGTCTGCTGGGTCTGTCATGGCCAGTTCGTACTATAAGGGCACAAGGCAAGAACCAGATGCAGACAGGGGAGGCAGATGGTTTGAGTCTTTATATTTAACAAACCTCCAAATGAGCTTCAATGCCATACAACACTCCTTCCATGGCCTCCAACTGCTTTTAAATGCTAGTAAAACTAAATTCATGCTCTTCAACCGATTGCTGCCCGCACCCGCCCGCCCATCTAGCATCACTACCCTGGACGGATCTGACTTAAAATATGTGGACAACTACAAATACCTAGGTGTCTGGTTAGACTGTATACTCTCCTTCCAGACTGACATTAAGCATCTCCAATCCAAAATTAAATCTAGAATCGGCTTCCTATTTCGCGACAAAGCCTCCTTCACTCATGCTGCCAAACATAGCATCGTAAAGCTGACTATCCTACCGATCCTTGACTTTGGCGATGTCATTTACAAAATAGCCTCCAACACTCTACTCAGCAAACTCTGGATGTAATCTATCACAGTGCCATCCATTTTGTCACCAAAGCCCCATATACTACCCACCACTGCGACCTGTATGCTCTCGTTGGCTGGCCCTCGCTACATATCCGTCGCCAAACCCACTGGATCCAGGTTATCTATAAGTCTTTGCTCGGTAAAGCCCCGCCTTATCTCAGCTCACTGGTCACCATAGCAACACCTACCCATAGCACGCGCTCCAGCAGGTATATTTCATTGGTCATCCCCAAAGCCAACACCTCCTTTGGGCGCCTTTCCTTCCAGTTCTCTGCTGCCAATGACTGTAACGAATTGCAAAAATCACTGAAGCTGAAGTCTTATATCTCCCTCACTAGCTTTAAGCATCAGCTGTCAGAGCAGCTTACCAATCACTGTACCTGTACACAGCCAATCTGTAAAAAGCACACCCAACTACCTCATCCCCATATTGTTATTTATCTTTTTTGCTCTTTTGCACCCCAGTATGTCTACTTGCACATCATCATATACACCTCAGTGTTAATGCTAAATTGAAATTATTTCGCCTCTATGGCCTATTTATTGCTTTACCTCCCTACTCCTTCTACATTTGTACACACTGCACATAGATTTTTCTATCGTGTTATTGACTGTACGTGTGTTTATGTGTAACTCTGTGTTGTTGTTTTTGTCGCACTGCTTTGCTTTATCTTGGCCAGGTCGCAGTTGTAAATGAGAACTTGTTCTCAACTGGCCTACCTGGTTAAATAAAGGTGAAATAAAAAAAAAAAAAAAAAATAAGTGTGGCAAAGAAGGAAATGGGTCAATTACAGTTGGTCCAGAACAAAGCGGCATGTATCGCACTTAGATGTACACGGGTGTCAGTAACATGCATGTCACTCTCTCCTGGCTCATAGTTGAGGAAAGATTGACTGCATCAGTATTGTTCTTGGTGTTGATGTGTGTTGATATGTTGAAGGTACCGAACTGTGTGTTTAAGCAGTTGGCAACACAGTTCGAACACTCATCGATACAACAAAAGACATGCAACCAGAGGTCTCTTCACAGTCCCCAGGTCCAGAACAGAGACTGGGAAACGCATAGTACTACATAGAGTTATGGATACATAGAAGTCCCTCAAACCCCAGGAAATTCAAGCAATAAAACCAGTTAAAAAAAACACCTTATTACACTTTGAAGAGACACAGGTATATATATTTTACATTTTTAGTCATTTAGCAGACGCTCTTATCCAGAGCGACTTACAGTAGTGAATGCATACATTTAATTTCCTGTGCTGGCCCCCCGTGGGAATCAAACCCACAACCCTGGTGTTGCAAACACCATGCTCTACCAACTGAGCTACAGGGAAGGCCAAAAGCCTGAACAACTGAGTCGCATCCATTTACATTTTAGTCATTTAGCAGACACTCTTATCCAGAGCGACTTACAGTAGTGAATGCATACATTTCATACATTTAATTTCATGCATTTTTTTTTTGTACTGGCCCCCGTGGGAATCGAACCCACAACCCTGGGGTTGCACACACCATGCTCTACCAACTGAGCCACATATTGCATTGTAATTTGCACTGTACTATGTATTAGACCTAGATAGTGTGTGTATGTAGTGATATGTAGGCTATGTGTGACATTTTACATTTCTGTATTTCGGTCCTTGACTAATAATGTTCTGAACTATTATACCAGTCAAAAGTCTGGACACACCTACTCATTCCAGAGTTTTTCTTTATTTTGAATATTTTCTACATTGTAGAACAATAGTGAAGACATCAACACTATGAAATAACACATATGAAGTCATGTAGTAACCAAAACAGTGTTAAACAAATCAAAATATATTTCATATTTGAGATTCTTCAAAGTAGCCAACCTTTGCCTTGATGACAGCTTTGCACACTCTTGGCATTCTCTCAACCAGCTTCATGAGGTAGTCACCTGGAATGCATTTCAATTAACAGGTGTGCCTTGTTAAAAGTTAATTTGGGGAATTTCTTTCCATTTTAATAAGTTTGAGTCAATCAGTTGTGTTGTGAAAAGGAAGGGGTTGTATACAGAAGATAGCCCTATTTGGTAAAAGACCAAGTCTATATTATGGCAAGAACAGCTCAAATAAGCAAAGAGAAATGACTGTCCATCATTACTTTAAGACATGAAGGTCAGTCAATTTGGAAAATTTCAACAACTTCAACTACTTCAAGTGCAGTCGCAAAAACCATCAAGCGATATGATGAAACTGGCTCTCATGAGGACCACCACAGTAAAGGAAAACCCAGAGTTACCTCTGCTGCAGAGGATACGTTCATTAGAGTTAGCAGCTTCAGAAATTGCAGCCCAAATAAATGCTTCACAGAGTTCAAGTAACAGAGACATCTCAACTGTTCAGAGGAGACATGAATCAGGCCTTCATGGTCAAATTGCTGCAAAGAAACCACAATAGGAAGAAGATACTTGTTTGGGCCAAGAAACACGAGCAATCCTTTGGTCTGATGAGTCCAAATTTTAGATTTTTGGTTCCAACCGCCGTGTCTCCCACCTTGAAGCATGGAGGAGGAGGTGTGATGGTTTGCGGGTGCTTTGCTGGTGACACTGTCTGTGATTTATTTAGAATTCATGGAACACTTAACCAGCATGGCTACCACAGTATTCTGCAGCGATATGCCATCCCATATGATTTGCGCTTAGTGGGACTATCATTTGTTTTTCAGCAGGACAATGCCCCTAAA
This sequence comes from Salmo salar, assembly GCF_965601325.2. Classification (NCBI taxonomy): domain Eukaryota; kingdom Metazoa; phylum Chordata; class Actinopteri; order Salmoniformes; family Salmonidae; genus Salmo; species Salmo salar. Next base: position 52,683,998 of record NC_138311.1, on the reverse strand, counting down.
CACACCTCCAGGCTGTGTTAGCACTATTTGACCAAGATAGAGAGTGATGGTGCTGCATCAGATGACCTGACCTCCACAATCACCTGACCTCAACCCAAAAACCCTTGAATGAGTAGGTGTGTCCAAACTTTTTACTGATACTGTATGTATTATGTCATGTTTCATGACCCCAGGAAGAGTAGCTGATGCTTTTGTAGCGGCTAATGGGGATCCTAATATATATCAAATTATACCCAGGCAGAGGAGAGGGAACTGTGGGAAGGAGAGGTGTCAACATGGAGGAACTATACCCAGGCAGAGGTGAGGGAACTGGGGGAAGGGGAGGGGTCAACATGGAGGAACTATACCCAGGCAGAGGTGAGGGAACTGGGGGAAGGGGAGGGGTCAACATGGAGGAACTATACCCAGGCAGAGGTGAGGGAACTTGGGGAAGGAGAGGGGTCAACATGGAGGAACTATACCCAGGCAGAGGTGAGGGAACTGGGGGAAGGGGAGGGGTCAACATGGAGGAACTATACCCAGGGAGAGGTGAGGGAACTGGGGGAAGGGGAGGGGTCAACATGGAGGAACTATACCCAGGCAGAGGTGAGGGAACTGGGGGAAGGGGAGGGGGAGGGGTCAACATGGAGGAACTATACCCAGGCAGAGGTGAGGGAACTGGGGGAAGGGGAGGGGTCAACAGGGAGGAACTATACCCAGACAGAGGTGAGGGAACTGGGGGAAGGGGAGGGGTCAACATGGAGGAACTATACCCAGGCAGAGGTGAGGGAACTGGGGGAAGGGGAGGGGTCAACATGGAGGAACTATACCCAGGCAGAGGTGAGGGAACTGGGGGAAGGAGAGGGGTCAACATGGAGGAACTATACCCAGGCAGAGGTGAGGGAACTGGGGGAAGGGGAGGGGGAGGGGTCAACATGGAGGAACTATACCCAGGCAGAGGTGAGGGAACTGGGGGAGGGGGAGGGGTCAACATGGAGGAACTATACCCAGGCAGAGGTGAGGGAACTGGGGGAAGGGGAGGGGTCAACAGGGAGGAACTATACCCAGGCAGAGGTGAGGGAACTGGGGGAGGGGAGGGGTCAACATGGAGGAACTATACCCAGGCAGAGGTGAGGGAACTGGGGGAAGGGGAGGGGGAGGGGTCAACATGTAGGAACTATACCCAGGCAGAGGTGAGGGAACTGGGGGAAGGGGAGGGGTCAACATGGAGGAACTATACCCAGGCAGAGGTGAGGGAACTGGGGGAAGGGGAGGGGTCAACATGGAGGAACTATACCCAGGCAGAGGTGAGGGAACTGGGGGAAGGGGAGGGGTCAACATGGAGGAACTATACCCAGGCAGAGGTGAGGGAACTGGGGGAAGGGGAGGGGGAGGGGTCAACATGGAGGAACTATACCCAGGCAGAGGTGAGGGAACTGGGGGAAGGGGAGGGGGAGGGGTCAACATGTAGGAACTATACCCAGGCAGAGGTGAGGGAACTGGGGGAAGGGGAGGGGGA